>NC_090941.1:350220341-350523372 GCF_040938575.1 Ambystoma mexicanum | reverse complement strand
TGGGAATCCGCAGAGGTACGATTTGGGCAAATCGCCCCAGAATTGAGTACCCAGACACCCCTGCAAAGTCTGAAATGTGGGGAAAAAAACGCATTTTACACACATTTCGCTCGGCTCACCCATCGAAACACGCCACCAACAACACATGGCCTACCGTCCTATGTTCCCACAGGTGTCCCGATGAATATGGTACCTCACATGTGTGGGTGCACCTACCTGGGCGCCAAGGGGAAAGCCTAAAACACAAGTAACCCCAAGTCTGTTTTCAGACGGGAATTTTCGACTCTCTGCCGACCAGCACACCATACAGATATGGGCCTCGGGTGTCCAAGCCACCAAGACAAACAGGGAACCCCATGCATTTCTGAAAAGAGGACAACTGAGGGAATCTGCAGAGGTACGATATGGGCAAATCACCCCAGAATTAAGTACCCAGACACCCCTGCAGTGTCCGAAATGTGGAAATAAAAACGCATTTTCCGCACATTTCGCTCGGCTCACCCATCGAAACACACCCCCAACAACACATAGCCTACCGTCCTGCGTTCCCACACGTGTCCCGATGAAAATGGTACCTCACATGTGTGGGTGCACCTACCTGGGCGCCAAGGGGACAGCCTAAAACACAAGTAACTCCAAGTCTGTTTTCAGACAGGAATTTCCGACTGTCTGCCGACCAGCACACCATAGAGATATGGGCCTTGGGTGTCCAAGCCACCAAGGAAAACAGGGAACCCCATGTATTTCCAAAAAGAGGACACCCGTGGGAATCCGCAGAGGTACGATTTGGGCAAATCGCCCCAGAATTTAGTACCTAGCCAGACATCCTGCAAAGTCTGAAATGTGGGAAAAAAAATGCATTTTCCGCACATTTCGCTCAGATCGCCCATCGAAACACATCCCCAACAACACATGGCCTACCGTCCCATGTTCCCACAGGTGTCCCGATGAATATGGTACCTCACATGTGTGGGTGCACCTACCTGGGCGCCAAGGGGAAAGCCTAAAACACAAGTAACCCCAAGTCTGTTTTCAGACGGGAATTTTCGACTCTCTGCCGACCAGCACACCATACAGATATGGGCCTCAGGTGTCCAAGCCACCAAGGAAAACAGGGAACCCCATGCATTTCCGAAAAGAGGACACCCGTGGGAATCCGCAGAGGTCCGATATGAGCAAATCGCCCCAGAATTTAGTACCCAGACACCCCCGCAAATGACGAAATGTGGGGAAAAAAATACATTTTCTGCATATTTCGCTCGCCTCACCCAATCGAAACACGCCCCCAACAACACATGGCCTACCGTCCCGCATTCCCACACATGACTCGATGAAAACAGTACCTCACATGTGTGGGTGCACCTACCTGGGCGCCAAGGGGAAAGCCTAAAACACAAGTAACCACAAGTCTGTTTTCAGACCAGAATTTCAGACTCTCTGCCGACCAGCACACCATACAGATATGGGCCTCGGGTGTCCAAGCCACCAAGACAAACAGGGAACCCCATGCATTTCTGAAAAGAGGACACCCGAGGGAATCTGCAGAGGTACGATATGGGCAAATCACCCCAGAATTAAGTACCCAGACACCCCCGCAGAGTCCGAAATGTGGGAATAAAAACGCATTTTCCGCACATTTCGCTCGGCTCACCCATCGAAACACACCCCCAACAACACATAGCCTACCGTCCTGCGTTTCCACACGTGTCCCGATGAAAACGGTACCTCACATGTGTGGGTGCACCTACCTGGTCGCCAAGGGGAAAGCCTAAAACACAAGTAACACCAAGTCTGTTTTCAGACCGGAATTTCAGACTCTCTGCCGACCGGCACACCATACAGATATGGGCCTCGGGTGTCCAAGCCACCAAGTAAAACAGGGAACCCCATGCATTTCCGAAAAGAGGACACCCGTGGGAATCCGCAGAGGTACGATTTGAGCAAATCGCCCCAGAATTTAGTACCCAAACACCCCTGCAAAGTCTGAAATGTGGGGAAAAAAATGCATTTTCCACACATTTCGCTCAGCTCACCCTCGAAACACGCCCCCAACAACACATGGCCTACCATGTTCCCACAGGTGTCCCGATGAATATGGTACCTCACATGTGTGGGTGCACCTACCTGGGCGCCAAGGGGACAGCCTAAAACACAAGTAACTCCAAGTCTGTTTTCAGACGGGAATTTCCGACTCCCTGCCGACCGGCACACCATACAGATATGGGCCTCGGGTTTCCAAGCCACCAAGGAAAACAGAGAACCCCATGCATTTCCGAAAAGAGGACACCCGTGGGAATCCGCAGAGGTACGATTTGAGCAAATCGCCCCAGAATTTAGTACCCAAACACCCCCGCAAAGTACGAAATGTTGGAAAAAAAACACATTTTCTGAACATTTCGCTCGGCTCACCCATCGAAACACGCCCCCAACAACACATGGCCTACCGTCCCGCGTTCCCACAGATGTCCCGATGAAAACAGTACCTCAGATGTGTGGATGCACCTACCTGGGCACCAAGGGGAAAGCCTAAAACACAAGTAATCACAAGTCTGTTTTCAGACCAGAATTTCAGACCCTCTGCCGACCGGCACACCATACAGATATGGGCCTTGGGTGTCCAAGCCACAAAGACAAACAGGGAACCCTATGCATTTCTGAAAAGAGGACACCCGTGGGAATCTGCAGAGGTACGATTTGGGCAAATCGCCCCAGAATTAAGTACCCAGACACCCCCGCGAAGTCCAAAATGTGGGAATAAAAACGCATTTTCCGCACATTTCGCTCGGCTCACCCATCGAAACACACCCCCAACAACACATAGCCTACCGTCCTGCAATCCCACAGGTGTCCGATGAAAACGGTACCTCACATGTGTGGGTGCACCTATCTGGGCGCCAAGGGGAAAGCCTAAAACACAAGTAACCCCAAGTCTGTTTTCAGACTGGAATTTCAGACTCTCTGCCGACCGGCACACCATACAGATATGGGCCTCAGGTGTCCAAGCCACCAAGGAAAACAGGGAACTCCATGCATTTCTGAAAAGAGGACACCATGGGAATCCGCAGAGGTACGATTTGGGCAAATCACCCCAGAATTTAGTACCCAGACACCCCTGCAAAGTCTGAAATGTGGGAAAAAAACGCATTTTACACACATTTCGCTCGGCTCACCCATCGAAACACACCCCCAACAATACATTGCCTACCGTCCCGCGTTCCCACAGGTGTCCCGATGAAAACTGTACCTCACATGTGTGGGTGCACCTACCTGGGCGCCAAGGGGAAAGCCTAAAACACAAGTAACCCCAAGTCTGTTTTCAGACCAGAATTTCAGACTCTCTGCCGACCGGCACACCATACGTATATGGGCCTCAGGTGTCCAAGCTACCAAGGAAAACAGGGAACCCCATGCCTTTCTGAAAAGAGGACACCCGTGGGAATTCGCAGAGGTACAATTGGGCAAATCGCCCCAGAATTTAGTACCCAGCGGCCCCTGCAAAGTCCGAAATGTGAGAAAAAAACACATTTTCCGCACATTTCGCTCAGCTCACCCATCGAAATATGCCCCCAACAACACATGGCCTACTGTGCCACGTTCCCACGGATGTTCTGATGAAAATGGTACCTCACATGTGTGGGTGCACCTACCTAGGCACCAAGGGGAAAGCCTAAAACACAAGTAACCTCAAGTCTGTTTTCAGACCGGAATTTCAGACTCTCTGCCGACTGGCACACCATACAGATATGGGCCTCGGGTGTCCAAGCCACCAAGGAAAACAGGGAACCCCATGCATTTCCGAAAAGAGGACAACTGTGGGAATCCACAGAGGTATGATTTGGGCAAATCGCCCCAGAATTTAGTACCCAGACACCCCCTCAAAGTCCGAAATGTGGGAAAAGAAACGCATTTTTCGCACATTTCGCTCGGCACACCCATCGAAACACACCCCCAACAACACATGGCTTACCGTCCCGCGTTCCCACACATGTCCCAATAAAAACAGTACCTCACATGTGTGGGTGCACCTACCTGGGCGCTAAGGGGAAAGCCTAAAACACAAGTAACCCAAAGTCTGTTTTCAGACCGGAATTTCAGACTCTCTGCCAACTGGCACACCATACAGATATTGGCCTCGGGTGTCCAAGCCACCGAGGAAAACAGGGAACCCCATGCATTTCCGAAAAGAGGACACCCGTGGGAATCCACAGAGGTACGATTTGGGCAAATCGCCCCAGAATTTAGTACCCAGACACCCCTGCAAAGTAAGAAATGTGGCGAAAAAAAACGCATTTTCTACACATTTCGCTCGGCTCACCCATCGAAACACACCCCCAACAACACATGGCCTACCGTCCCGCGTTCCCAAAAGTGTCCCCATGAAAACAGTACCTCACATGTGTGGGTGCACCTACCTGGGCGCCAAGGGAAAAGCCTAAAACACAAGTAACCCCAAGTCTGTTTTCAGACCGGAATTTCAGACTCTCTGCCGACCGGCACACCATACAGATATGGGCCTCAGGTGTCCAAGCCACCAAGGAAAACAGGGAACCCCATGCATTTCTGAAAAGAGGACACCGTGGGAATCCGCAGAGGTACGATTTGGGCAAATCGCCCCACAATTTAGTACCCAGACACCCCTGCAAAGTCTGAAATATGGGGAAAAAAACGCATTTTCCACACATTTCGCTCGGCTCACCCATCGAAACACGCCCCCAACAACACATGGCCTACCGTCCCATGTTCCCACAGGTGTCCCGATGAATATGGCACCTCACATGTGTGGGTGCACCTACCTGGGCGCCAAGGGGAAGCCTAAAACACAAGTAACCCCAAGTCTGTTTTCAGACCGGAATTTCAGACTCTCTGCCGACCGGCACACCATACAGATATGGGCCTCAGGTGTCCAAGCCACCAAGGAAAACAGGGAACCCCATGCATTTCTGAAAAGAGGACACCGTGGGAATCCGCAGAGGTACGATTTGGGCAGTTCGCCCCAGAATGTAGTACCCAGACACCCCTGCAAAGTCTGAAATGTGGGTAAAAAAAGGCATTTTCCACACATTTCGCTCGGCTCACCCATCGAAACACGCCCCCAACAACACATGGCCTACCGTTCCATGTTCCCACAGGTGTCCCTATGAATATGGTACTTCACATGTGTGGGTGCACCTACCTGGGCGCCAAGGGGAAAGCCTAAAACACAAGTAACCCCAAGTCTGTTTTCAGACGGGAATTTCCGACTCTCTGCCGACCAGCACACCATACAGATATGGGCCACAGGTGTCCGAGCCACCAAGGAAAACAGGGAACCCCATGCATTTCCGAAAAGAGGACACCCGTGGGAATCCGCAGAGGTCCGATTTGAGCAAATCTCCCCAGAATATAGTACACAGGCACCCCCGCAAATTACGAAATGTGGGAAAAAAAACACATTTTCTGCACATTTCGCTCGCCTCACCCATCGAAACACGCCCCCAACAACACATGGCCTACCGTCCCGCGTTCCCACTCATGTCTCGATGAAAACAGTACCTCACATGTGTGGGTGCACCTACCTGGGTGCCAAGGGGAAAGCCTAAAACACAAGTAACCACAAGTCTGTTTTCAGACCAGAATTTCAGACTCTCTGCCTACCAGCACACCATACAGATATGGGCCTCGGGTGTCCAAGCCACCAAGACAAACAGGGAACCCCATGCATTTCTGAAAAGAGGACACCCATGGCAATCTGCAGAGGTACAATTTGGGCAAATCGCCCCAGAATTAAGTACCCAGACACCCCTGCAAAGTCTGAAATGTGGGGAAAAAAACGCATTTTCCGCACATTTCGCTCGGATCGCCCATCGAAACACGCCTCCAACAACACATGGCCTACCGTCCCACGTTCCCACACTTGTCCCGATGAAAATGGTACCTCACATGTGTGGGTGCACCTACCTGGGCACCAAGGGAAAAGCCTAAAACACAAGTAACCCCAAGTCTGTTTTCAGACCGGAATTTCAGACTCTCTGCCGACCGGCACACCATACAGATATGGGCCTCAGGTGTCCAAGCCACCAAGGAAAACAGGGAACCCCATGCATTTCGGAAAAGAGGACACCGTGGGAATCCGCAGAGGTACGATTTGGGCAAATCGCCCCAGAATTTAGTACCCAGACACCCCTGCAAAGTCTGAAATGTGGGGAAAAAAACGCATTTTCCACACATTTCGCTCGGCTCACCCATCGAAACACGCCCCCAACAACACATGGCCTACCGTCCTATGTTCCCACAGGTGTCCCGATGAATATGGTACCTCACATGTGTGGGTGCACCTACCTGGGCGCCAAGGGGAAAGCCTAAAACACAAGTAACCCCAAGTCTGTTTTCAGATGGGAATTTCCGACTCTCTGCCGACCAGCACACCATACAGATATGGGTCTCAGGTGTCCAAGCCACCAAGGAAAACAGGGAACCCCATGCATTTCCAAAAAGAGGACACCCGTGGGAATCCGCAGAGGTCTGATTTGAGCAAATCGCCCCAGAATTTAGTACCCAGACACCCCCCGCAAATTACGAAATGTGGGAAAAAAAACACATTTTCTGCACATTTTGCTCGCCTCACCCAATCGAAAAACGCCCCCAACAACACATGGCCTACCTTCCCACGTTCCCACACATGTCTCGATGAAAACAGTACCTCACATGTGTGGGTGCACCTACCTGGGCGCCAAGGGGAAAGCCTAAAACACAAGTAACCACAAGTCTGTTTTCAGACCAGAATTTCAGACTCTCTGCCGACCAGCACACCATACAGATATGGGCCTTGGGTGTCCAAGCCACCAAGACAAACAGGGAACCCCATGCATTTCTGAAAAGAGGACACCCGTGGGAATCTGCAGAGGTACGATATGGGCAAATCGCCCCAGAATTAAGTACCCAGACACCGTCGCAGAGTCCGAAATGTGGGAATAAAAACGCATTTTCCGCACATTTCGCTCGGCTCACCCATTGAAACACACCCCAACAACACATGGCCTAGCGTCCCGCGTTCCCACACGTGTCCCGATAAAAACAGTACCTGACATGTGTGGGTGCACCTACCTGGGCGCCAAGGGGAAAGCCTAAAACACAAGTAACTCCAAGTCTGTTTTCAGACCGGAATTTCCGACTCTCTGCCGACCGGCACACCATACAGATATGGGCCTCGGGTTTCCAAGCCACCGAGGAAAACAGGGAACCCCATGCATTTCCAAAAAGAGGACACCCGTGGGAATGCGCAGAGGTACGATTTGAGCAAATCGCCCCAGAATTTAGTACCCAAACATCCCCGCAAAGTACGAAATGTGGGAAAAAAAACACATTTTCTGCACATTTCGCTCGGCTCACCCATCGAAACACGTCCCCAACAACACATGGCCTACCGTCCCGCGTTCCCACAGATGTCCCGATGAAAATAGTACCTCAGATGTGTGGGTGCACCTACCTGGGCGCCAAGGGGAAAGCCTAAAACACAAGTAACCACAAGTCTGTTTTCAGACCAGAATTTCAGACCCTCTGCCGACTGGCACACCATACAGATATGGGCCTCGGGTGTCCAAGCCACCAAGACAAACAGGGAACCCCATGCATTTCTGAAAAGAGGACACCCGTGGGAATCTGCAGAGGTACGATTTGGGCAAATCGCCCCAGAATTAAGTACCCAGACACCCCTGCGAAGTCCAAAATGTGGGAATAAAAATGCATTTTCCGCACATTTCGCTCGGCTCACCCATCCAAACACACCCCCAACAACACATAGCCTACCGTCCTGCATTCCCACACGTGTCCCGCTAAAAACAGTACCTGACATGTGTGGGTGCACCTACCTGGGCGCCCAGGGGAAAGCCTAAAACACAAGTAACCCCAAGTCTGTATTCAGACCGGAATTTCAGACTCTCTGCCGACTGGCACACCATACAGATATGGGCCTTGGATGTCCAAGCCACCAAGTAAAACAGGGAACCCCATGAATTTCCAAAAAGAGGACACAGAGGTATGATTTGCGCAAATTGGCCCAGAATTTATTACCCAGAAGCCCCAGACAAATCCGAAATGTGCCGAAAAAACCCACATTTTTCACTTTGTTGGGGGTTCTGGGTAAAACATTCTGGTTCGCTCCGCGCAAGTTGGACCTCTGTGGATTCCTACTCGTACCCTCTTTTCAGAAATGCATGGGGTTCCCAGTTTTCCTTGGTGGCTTTGACACCCTAAGCCCAAATCTGTAGGTTATCTCGCCAAACACTTTTGTGGTTATCAGTGGGTTAGCCTTTTCCCTTTGCAGCTAAATTGGTGAACCCACAAATGTGAGGTACCGTTTTCATTGGGACACCTGTGGGAACGCGGGAAGGTATGACATCGGTTGTTGGAAGCGTGTTTCGGTGGTTGAGCAGAGTGAAATGTCTGGGAATTGTGTTTTTTACCCCCAAATTTTGAATTTGCCGGGGGTTCTGGGTAGTAGATTCTGGGCCGATTTGCGCAAGTCAGACCTCTGTGGATTCCCATGGGTGTCCTCTTTTCGGAAATGCATGGGGTTCCCTGTTTCCCTTGCTGGCTTTGACACCCTAGGGCCAAATCTGCAGGTTGCCCAAATGAACAAAATGGGCATTGGCGAAAGGCTTGGGGTTACCAGTGGGATACCCTTTTCCTTTTCCGCCCCCGGTAGGTGCACCCACACATGCAGCCAGCAAGGGAAACAAGGAACCCCATGCATTTTCCAAAAAAGGACACCCATTGGAACCCACACATGGCCAAATTGGAGGGGCGGCCCATCTCATGTAGCCCTCCCCAGGGGCAGATAATGGGGGGGCTGTCCTGCACTCCTCCCTGGGCTCAGGCGTCCGTTCCTAGGATCAGATATCTGGTCCCAAGGAGGGCTGCATGACATGGCACCCACTCCATTGCGGCTGGGGGTAGGGGGTCAATGTCCCATCCCATTAGAAACTTCCCAGGCCCTTTGGGGTGCCCCACAGCCCCCCTAAAAAGCGTTCCACCATTTTCCATTTTTTTCTTTGTTTACGAAACTTGCCTTGGCGCAGAGGGGCACATTGGTGTGCCAATCTGGCCCCAGGGTGCCCAAACCTTACTGCCCCACCCACTGGGGGGCCTGTCCCACAATTTTTGGGGGCTCTCTCCCCCCTCACCCCAAATGGGTGGCAGGGGCACCTCATGCAGGCCTCCCTGGCCCTCCTACAAACGGCTGCATGAGGTACACCCCCCCTCCATTTGGGGTGGGGGGGAGAGGGCCCCCAAAAATGGTGGGACAGGCACCCCAATGCATGGGGCAGTAGGGTTTGGGCACCCTGTGGGCAGATTGGCACACTAATGTGCCCATCTGCGCCAAGCGAAGTTGGGTTAACAAAGAAAATAATACAAAATTGTAGGCTGCTTTTTAGGGGGGGCTGAGGGCCACCCTAAATTGGCAGCAAATGTTATACTGCAACAGGGGGTGGCACTCACCCCCCACCCCAAATGGAGAACCCCACCTCATGCAACCCTCCCTGGGGGCAGATATCTGCTCCTAGGAAGGGCATCTGACCCCAGGGAGGGATGCATGAGGTGCCCCCCTATCTGATGCCAGGGAGGGATGCATGAGGTGGGGCCCTCCATTTGGGGTGGGGGGGAGAGAGGGCCACCCCCCGTTACAGTAGAAGTATCCGGAAATTTGTGAGGGTAGCTTCGGACTGTGTTTAGCTTCATTGGAGCGTTTGGGAAACTAGCTGTCAGTGAGTAGTCATTTGCCATCTCTTGCGTGTGAATCCAGTCCGCTTCAAACAGTTTTTTCACTAATCTGTTTGGGTTTTGGATTAGAATTTCTATAGACAGGTCCAGTTCTTTCAAGATTGTTTGATTATTTTGTTCCCATTCCGCGAGCATCCAATTATCTCCGTCTATGATTTCTTTACGAATGAGGTCTAGCACTCGTGCTTCCGGTTTGTTGATAACTTTACGATATAACATCAAAGTGGCTCTCATTTTGATTGCCAAAATTGATGTTATGCAAAGTTCCCTCCTTATTAGTGCCATGGGAGTTGATGTCGCTAGGCCCAGGACGTTTCGCCCAAAAAAACTTTCATATTTCACCCAGATAGAATTCGGGACCAGTGGCATTGCGTCTATGCCATATATCAGAGCTGGCACCACCTTGGCCTTGTAGAATCTCAGGATGGGAATTATTGAGAAGCGGCCGTGCCTCCTATCCACCGCCTTTGCTTGTGCTGTGAGGTTCTTTAGCTTTATCCAAAGTGTATCTAGCATGGTCTTTTCGTTTCTGTCATTGCTAATTGTCATTCCCAGATACTTGAAAGCTTGTACTGTTTCCAGTCTCTTACCCTCACAATGCCAAGAATGTTTTAGATTCCTTTTTTCTTGCCTGCCCAGAACGAGCACTTTGGTTTTTTCGTTATTTAGCCGGAGATTATTTTCTGAAATATATAATACCAGATTGTCCAGCTGACGCTGAAGGCCGATGGGCGTCAGATCCATCAGGATGATATCATCAGCATATAATAGACGGTCGATCTTCTCTCCTCCCAACGCCGGTGGAAAGTGTCTGATAGCAAGACTTGATTCCCCATAGTCTGCAATGTACGCGTTGTATAAAGAGGGTGCCAAGGGACAGCCTTGTTTAACTCCTCTGGCTGTCACGATCTTCTCAGACAGACGTCCATCCGAACTGAGGCGGACTTGAATGGAAGTTCCTTGGTGTAAAGCCTTTATGGGATTTAGAATTGAGGCCGGACATTCTTTTGCTTCTAATTTCACCCAGAGACGTTGTCTGTTGACCTGGTCAAAGGCTTGGACCAGGTCAATAAAGGCAACATATACCGGAAGACCACCTTGTATTGCTTTTGCTTTCAGGGCACTCATAAGCAGAATGTTTGTGGTTGTCCCCGAATTTCTGACGAAACCATTCTGGAAGTGATCCATAAAGTTAGTTGAACAAACCCAATTTTGGAAGTCGTCCAACACAAAGGACGAGAAGACTTTTCCCATAACATCCAAAAGAGCAATCGGCCTGTACTGATTTGGATTATCGGTTGCACCTCTCTTAAAGACTGGGACGATGTTTGCCTTTTTCCAGGTAGATGGAATTTCTTTCGACTGGTTGCAATTTGAAATAAGCTTACTCATAAAGTTTGTCCACAGCTCGGGATGTTTTTTGAGTTTCAAGTTGCTAATGCCATCGGGGCCCGGCGCCCTGGAGTTGCTCAATTTCATAAGTTTGTTTACAATTAAGTCTTTGTCGACAGGAATGTTCCACGTTGGATCATTTGTGGTACTTTCTCTGATAGAGGGATAGGTGGTATTCTCGTCAAGGATTGGTGCAAATAGTTTGGAAAAGTGCTCAATCCAGCGGGATTCTCCCAAATTATTCTGGATGTTATCGTTGACTTTGCTTTGGGTCCCCTTGATCAGGTTCCAAAATTCTTTTGGTTTATTTCCACAGACTGCCATCAGCATTTGTTCTGAATCGTTCAAATGGAGTTTATAACGATAGTGGAGCAACCATTGTCTGTACTCTCGCACAGCCTTTATCCAACGTGCCATATTCTCAGGAGAAGGGAACTTTTGATAGTATTTCTTCAACCTTCTGTGTTCCGACCTTTTCATTACCAGATCCTTATTATATGAGTGTCGGTATCCGTTCTGTGGTTTAGATGTTTTGTTTGGGTCCATCTGGAATCTGCTTAATAAGGGAGTATAGTCCAGATCACTAACATCCCTTTTCGCTTGTGTATTAGTTTTTTTTTCAGATCTTGTGTATTGTGCCTCAAGTTTCAGTAGCCCTTTTTCTGAGATCTTCACTCTTTTGCCTCTCTGATGGCTCGAGCGGCATATGCTGTTCTACAAAAAGGAAAACCTTGTAAAAGAAAACTAATTCAAACAGAAATGCAAATCCACCAAAAGGAGTAAAAAAAGCTAATACTACATCAATTACTACAAACAAAGAAGAACCTATTACTCAAAGTAACTCAGGTACTTCTTCAAAGAAGCAACACACACTCCAAAAAAAATAACTTGGACACAGAACTATCTGGTCCATTCAAATTTTCAAATATAACTGGTATAAGTTGCTACGCAAATGTAGCAATGAATATTCTATTTCAATTGCCACCAATTGTTAACAACATTTACTTACACAGTACAGACCAATTGTGTTTGCAAATGTTAGTCCTTCATAGAAACGCAACAAACAATCCTAACAACACGTATAGTGTTCATGGAATAAGACAAGAATTGGACCACTTTTGCTGGAATGGTGAAATTCACTATAAACTCACAAGAAGATCCACACAAATTTCTAATGTACTTACTACAAGTACTGGAAAACAAAAACATACCTATAAATGAAATCTTCCAGATTTCATACATGTGGAAACATACAAGCACTCTCTGCAACAATGTGACACAGGAACAAATCCCTAATGAGCGCTTTGTGTATGTATTCACACCTAATTGTGAATCCGTTCCATTTCAGTAACTTGTACAAAATGCAAACCATGATAGATTATGTACTACCTGCAATTCAGATAATCGCTCCACCTTACTAATACAAACACATAGTAAATACATAATACTAAAGCTACTATGTTACAATGCAGATGTTAACAAAAATAACTGCAAGCTGACTGGATTCACACATGGTCAAGTATCACTTGGTAAGAAAACCTTCACAACAATAGGTATAATCTACCACGCAGGAGCCACCACCAATGCAGGTCACTAAACTGCATATATAAAAAACAAATGTGGATGGTTTGAATGTAATGATGTTACTATTACTCTAAAGCAGAGATTACCAGTAAATCTTACAAACGCTTATTTAATCTTTTAAAACCAAAGTTTAACAACTAATCTCTACTTAAACATTAACAAAACTTCAATTAAAAAATGATAAACTGAATACGCCAACAGGTATCTAACTGCCCCAAGATTCTATAACAAGCAAACAGATAAATGAATACCACTAAATTATAACAAAAAATAGACAGTTAGAATACGCCAACAGGTAACTAACTGCTCCAAAAATCTGCAACAAGCCAACAGACAGAACATTAGCCAGAAACAAGTGAACATTGAAAACAAACAAACAAATAGACTGTAGCATAACAAAAAAAGTTTTTTTTTTAATCCAACATGGATTTTTTTTCCCACAGACCCAATGATTTGAAAAACAAACACAGAAACTGAGCAAATTGCACAGTACACTGGTTTGTAAACTACTAAATATGAGGGTAAAAAAAAAGCTGAAATGTCTATTATGCAATGTAATAAATCTTTATAAAATACATACATTAACATGCTGTTTTCTTTTATCACAGAAATTCAAAAAGAATATTTACTCCAGTTACCAAACCCAGGAAAAAATATATCCAATCTCAACAAATCAAACAGTAAGTATATTGTAATACAACGCATGAATACTGCTGCATGACAGAACCATTGAAACAAACATCTAACCATACACCACAATACAAAATGTTCACCTCCATGGATATGTTATACTACAGTGCTTGTTACCAAACTCTACAATCTTAATAACATGACGTAGCCACAACTTCACATACAAACTATACAAATCAAACAGTACATAAACTGTAGATTTCAAACATTTGATAGATATTCTATTATATGGGTGTGATCTATGGGTGTGATGGTTGTGGCCAGGGCTTAGAGTCTTGGGTGTATGGCCTACGGCCTACGGCCTGCGGCCATGCACCCAAGACTCTAGGCCCTGCCCACAACCACTGCACCATATCACACCCATGGTGCCTCATATCTTCAGTACTTATAACTTAGGTCTTGGGTGCATGGCCTTCAGCCTTGTGCCTTCAGCCATGCACCCAAGACTCTAGGCCCTGGCCACAACCAACGCAGCATATCACACCCATAGATCACACCCATAGAATCAAACATTTTAACTGTCTATATGGACCCACCCATATCACACTTCCTGCAAAGTTGTGTGACAATTCATCTAGGGAGCGCGAAGTTGTAAGCCACCCATGGTGGCTTATAACTTCAGTGCATATAACTTCAGTCTTCAGTGCATGGTCTTTGGCCATGCACTCAAAACTCTAGGTCCTGCCCACAACTACCTGATAGATATTCGATTCCATGGGTGTGATGTATGGGTGTGATATGCTGTGGTGGTTGTGGCCAGGGCCTAGAGTCTTGAGAGTATGGCCTACGGCCTACGGCCTGCGGCCATGCACCCAAGACTACAGGCCCTGGCCACAACCACTGCAGCATATCACACCTATAGAATAAAACATTTCAACTGCAGCATATGGTGGTCAATTTATATGTCCACTGACACGGCGCGTGTCCTTAGAACAGTTTCAACTTGCCTGCGCACAGCATGGATGGGAATACTATCCTTAGGACATTTTGCGAAAATCCGTCCAGTGGTTGGGGCTGTAGGCGTGCGCAAAGTTTTTCCCCCATTCAGTCTATGGGAAAAAAATGTGGGACCCCCCTGTAACTTTCCCCCCCCCCCGGACCAAACCTCACCAAACTTTACAAAGTGGGCCATATACTTTTTTTGCAAAGTTTGGTTAGGGTTCGTCCAGGGAGAGCAAAGTTATAAGCCGCCCAAAAAGTGCTCTTCCTATGGGATTAACAACTTAACCATAACTACACAGCCACTATTATAATAGACGTTTGCTGTTACAGAGTAGCTTTAGGTTGGCAAATATTTAGTCAACCAACATTTGCTGAATTAGCAATACTTGTAGGTTAACAACTATAGGAAAGCCCTTTTCTTTAGAGGTACAACCCTAGCTGGGTCATGAGAGTCTCAAAAAGTCAGATGGTGACCCTTGGGGACCAGTGACCCTTGGGTGGCAGAACAAAGGAAGGCAGTAAATGGTAAATAGTGAAACCTGATTCCAAGAGTACAGGGGGACTAGGCAGGCCAACTGAAGGATTTAAGCCTTTAGGATGGATGTCCTTGGGCTTGGGAGGACACAGTTGGGTTGTCTACCACACTGTTACTCCAGAAGCTCAGGAGGAGAAAGTATCAACACAAATACTGCCCAAGTACGTACCCATCAGTAAGGCAGTACCTTCTATGATGAAGAAGAAAACTTTCACCTGCGGGTCGCCAATCTAAGGGGAAAGCAGCTCTGGTTTGGGCATTTGGCCTTGGTGGCTGGATGAAGAACTTTTGTCAGGAGCAGTCACTCAGACACAGGGATGCCCAACATATGTTCTTCATGGCACTTGGATTTGGAGGCTCAACACAGGCTTTGTAGCAGCAACGGTTGTCACCCAGCAGACATGCTTCCTTCTCACAGTCCTCACCTTTCTAAGGGGACTTTAACAATCAGGATGGAGTCTGTGTAGGCCCAGAAAGATGCCCACAAGTTTGCAGCCAGAACCACAGATAAAAGCAGCAGTGCCAGAGGTAGCAAGGTGTTTTGGTATTGCACGCCTGGGAGGTCAAAGCACTTTGTGGGATGGCTCAGACTGCTGTCTCAAGGCTGGTTAGGCCCAGCAGTCCAAGGAGTATGTCATCCAGTCTGGATCTTACGTGTCACACCAATGAAAACTCCTTGGTAGTCGCCAGAGGTGGCTGCAGATGTCCCCCTTCCTCCTTCTTCTTTTGATTGTATCTTCAAGTGGTCGACTCTGGCTTCAGTATCAAGACCCTTGCTTTTTATGCAGGAACCCAGCCAATCCGCATGCATGCAATATTCAAACCTTGGGTGGCGCTGTCTGAAAGGGAATAGCCAGGCACCCAATTAAAACTGGATCGAAGAAGAGATACTTGAGGAATGTTCTGAATATCGAAAGAGAATCACTAAATGGGCGCTAAGTTGTGAGCATCTAGGCAGGGGCTCAGCTATTTACACCCATAAGAGTCTGCACACAGACAATACAACAGGCAGCTGCCTTATCAACTGAGCAGAACGCCAGTGTATTTAAATGTCATTTTTAGATGAACCTGCTAGACTTGGCTTAATTATATATGTCGAGCCTGACGAAAATCTGGCCTTCGCAGTAACCCAGGTAACTCAAAGGCAGGTCATGTGTTGACAAGCTTAAATCACTCATAGACGTGTGAGATGAACATGCCATAGGAGATTTAGAGAAAGGGCTGTACAGAGGTTGACAGCTATGTTACCAAAAGGGGAAGAAAAAAAATCTATAGCTCCTATACAGGTCCAAAAGAAAACCAAAAATGTAAAAGCAAAGAATAAGAAGTAAGAATCGGTATAAAGATTTGTTAATACAACAGGAAATGGAAGCAGTGTGGGGGAAGTTCTGCTCCCCAACCTAACACAAGGTAGCAGGAGTAAAACAGTGGCCCCAATTTTTCTAAACAACAAAAAGGGGTGTAAGGAGAATCGCCACAGAAAAGGCAAAATGTGAACAACATGAACATCTTGGAAAGAGCAATGGAGGCTACAGACCAATCCATCACTAGACCAGCTATGTTAGATGTGGGCTTGGTGAAGAATGCTGCCACCCAACATTATGAAAGAACTGGTCGGGTAGATCAGGATGTGGAAGCAGAGAATTTCGGTGCCAGGTGTCCCGATTCTAAAGATGGTCAAATCAGTACAGCAAATAGATTTATTACAAAAGAGGAGTGGTTGTGTTAAAATTGTGGGCAGGAATATTGAAGAAAGATGGCGGGAGCGCCACCCTTTAGGCCTAACAAATAAGCCTGTTATTTTTGATAGACAAACACCAACTCAGCAATGTACTTGGCAGGAGGAGAAACATATGTACATCTCACGAGCCTTGGGGACACCACAAAAGTTAGAGGAAAGGGGCAGTCAATAAGACCCTTAGACAACCTGCTATGTCCCCCAATCAATGTTCCTGAAAGAGGACAGCATCTGTCTGAACCACTAGACCATATTATAAATCTTTCATGATATCCCAAAATTAAAACTGCTGAACTCAGGTGATATTACATGTGTGAATTCTATTGAGGAAAAGAGACTTGACATTGCAGTTGTCACTTTGTCCTCAATGCTGCTATCCTCAAGAGATGAATAAGACTGCAAGACTTCAACTTCTATGTTCAACATAACTGGAATGGTGATGGTGATATAGCTTTTAGTGTTCCCATTTCATGTACTGTCAGAACAGATAATCGCAGAGTTGTGGCATTGCAGGAAAATGATAATAATGTGCAAGAGCGAAAAGGCTGGTCTTGGTTATCAGGAAGCCTGGCCGTGTTCAGAGCATGAGATGGATTTAAGCATTCTGATTTTTAGAGTATGCTGTTGGAGCACACGTGTATTCAGTCATTTATTAGAGGTGTAAGGGATCAGCTCAATCTTGAGTATTGATGATGCCATTTGACTCAAAGAAACCGTCCTGTCGGAGGCGGTGTTAATGCATGTATATAAATGTATATAAATCTGTGATGGGCATTTGTGGTAGGCCGAAGCAAGGGCTTTTCACTTTCATGAGCACATCCATATTCACGCATGTTGTGGTGTTTGATATTTCGATGGTGGGAGTCCTCGCTATTGAAGCTATTCTCAGCTCGGAGAAAAATGGGGAAAAGATGGTTTTGATTAATGTTTATTGTAATTACTTGGACAACAGCATAGTAAGCCTGAATGCCCACATGGAACAAATCTTTAACAGATGGTATGCCCAGAATATGTGTGTGATTATACTACTTGGGGACTTTAATGGAGAATGTAGCTCATGTGTAGAGGAGGGGAATGTTCTTTTTGAACAGTGTGATCAGCATAGAAAGAAGCATTTGTTGCAGGGATGTCAGTGGGCTATGTTTTTGAGGAATTTAATCTATCCTTGTTATATAGGCCTACTTGATACAGACTCAAAAGTTTGTTCTACAATTATTTTGAAGGAACTTAACATCTGGGAAGGGGCCAAAAAAAGTATGTATCCCAATCAGGTTGGTTTTCGGGCGGCTGTAGGTACAACTACCACCAACTATGTAGTCGATAAGGTTCAGTAGGTGGCCTGGAAGCATAAAGAACACAATATTTTTGCTGCAATGATCAACTTATCATTGGCAATTGACTGCGTAAAGGGAGGTCAGTTATGGACTAAATGAATGGATTGGGGCCTGCTGAAGGGCTTATTGGGAATCATAATCCACCTACACACAGACACCACCATAAGCGTTTGGTTAAATATAGAGGGAGACCACACGCAGCATATACCCATGAGTTATGGCTTACTGCAAGGGTGGATACTATCTCTCATCTTATTTAACATATATTTGGTGGACCTTGGTGAACACATTGAGGAAGTATTCTTTGTTCCCCTATCATCAATAGGTCAAAGGTCCCATGGATTTCCTTCTCAGATGAGATTGTCCTGTTGGATCAAACAAAGATTACGCAAGGAGTCTTGAAGGTCTTCGAGACCTTTTGTAAAGACAAGTATTCGAATTTCAATACGAAAAAACTGAAAGCAATTTCCTTTTCAAAAGGACGTAGGAAAATCCATGCATAGTGGGTAGATTAATGCAAAATTGAGGTGGTTTTTGAGTTTGGGATTCTTTGTAACAGCCCAGCTAAGTAAAAGTGTTGTGGTGAACCATCTGAAAGAGAAAGCAAAAAATCTGGCAACTCAATGAAGCACTTGACTACAAATTTGGGAAGTTCTCACTTCACCCGGTACATACGTTTTATGAAGCAAAGGTAGTGCCATCATTGATATATAGGACAGAGATTTATAATTTGCTGGAGAATTGTTATCTCACAGCATTGGAAGGTATTATCTGGAAAACAACACTTTCCTTAACAACTGCAATCCCCATGGCTGCACTAAGATTCCAGTTTTCTTTAAACGCACATATTTTATGGAAAACAAATACTTCTCTGTAATAGTTGGAAATTCTTGCCTCAGGGTTCCTTATAAGCAGAGCTAAAAACAGCAGAACAAGATATTACTGACTGACATCTTCGATAAGTATGACCTAAATTATGATAACATGTTGAATAACCCATATGTGTTCATGAAACATCTTTTGAGGGCAGATCGGATTGTGATGCTGGATAGTATAACAACATGTACGCGAGTTGCAGACCTGATCATAGTACACAAGAGGTTAAATGTATGTGCCCCATATCTATGCAAATTCCCATAGAAAAAAGTTATAACATGCTGCTACATTTTTGATTAAATCTCTTGCTAACTAAGGAAAATGCCTTCCAGTGGAGAAGAAAATCAGTTGATGATGATATTTGCTGATATTGTAGAGTGGACCTAGAATCTATAAAATATTTAGTGGTGATATGTCTAAGTCTGAGACAAAAGAGGGAAGAATGTCTTAGAACCTGTTGGTTAAACTGCCCTATCAGAAGAAGATATGTGGCTGTATGTACAACATGTATCCACCTGGGATTGGCGTAAAAGCTTATATCAATTTCTATTGGGACTGGAATTGACTGTCCATTTGGAGATACTTTTAAATGAATAATGTATATGAGTTTTTAGTTCTGTCATTATGTGAATGTATGGTATATTCGTTTTATAAGTTGTTATAATTTAAATGCAAAATCAATTGTGTGATAGAATTGTGTGTTTGTTATGTTATTACATTGTGACCACAAAAGTGATGGGTGGAAGGTTTCGAATGAATCTAAACCACTGGCAATTGCTCTGGGCCAACCTTCCACACCACCGTTTTTTAGCCCGTCTGCGCCATTGCAAAAGGGGACCAGCCATGTGCAAATCAGTCAGCAGCTGCCGCCACCGAAGGTAGCAGCCCAGCCCGAACTGCTAGGCCAGGTCCCCTCTGCACAGAAAACCAAGCAACCCCAGACATGTTTCGGCCTTGTTGGACCTCCTCAGTGAGGTGCAGCCTGGTTCCCTGTGGCGCAGCGAGCAAGGGACCCACGTCTGGGCATACCCTCTCTCACAAGGAGAAACAAACTGACCACAAAAGTGATGGGTGGAAGGTTTCGAATGAATCTAAACCACTGGCAATTGCTCTGGGCCAACCTTCCACACCACCGTTTTTTAGCCCGTCTGCGCCATTGCAAAAGGGCACCAGCCATGTGCAAATCAGTCAGCAGCTGCCGCCACCGAAGGTAGCAGCCCAGCCCGAACTGCTAGGCCAGGTCCCCTCTGCACAGAAAACCAAGCAACCCCAGACATGTTTCGGCCTTGTTGGACCTCCTCAGTGAGGTGCAGCCTGGTTCCCTGTGGCGCAGCGAGCAAGGGACCCACGTCTGGGCATACCCTCTCTCACAAGGAGAAACAAACTGACCACAAAAGTGATGGGTGGAAGGTTTCGAATGAATCTAAACCACTGGCAATTGCTCTGGGCCAACCTTCCACACCACCGTTTTTTAGCCCGTCTGCGCTATTGCAAAAGGGGACCAGCCATGTGCAAATCAGTCAGCAGCTGCCGCGACCGAAGGTAGCAGCCCAGCCCGAACTGCTAGGCCAGGTCCCCTCTGCACAGAAAACCAAGCAACCCCAGACATGTTTCGGCCTTGTTGGACCTTCTCAGTGAGGTGCAGCCTGGTTCCCTGTGGCGCAGCGAGCAAGGGACCCACGTCTGGGCATACCCTCTCTCACAAGGAGAAACAAACTGACCACAAAAGTGATGGGTGGAAGGTTTCGAATGAATCTAAACCACTGGCAATTGCTCTGGGCCAACCTTCCACACCACCGTTTTTTAGCCCGTCTGCGCCATTGCAAAAGGGGACCAGCCAGTTGCAAATCAGTCAGCAGCTGCCGCCACCGAAGGTAGCAGCCCAGCCTGAACTGCTAGGCCAGGTCCCCTCTGCACAGAAAACCAAGCAACCCCAGACATTACATTGTGCAAGGTTTTAATTTTTGAAACCAAGTACACAATATACATATCTATTTCCTCTAAGTCTTTTAGACAAAAGAAACAAAATAATATGTATTTCTCAACATACCTCACTCATACACATTTAAATTAAAAATGTATTTATAATTTGACAAAATAACTCTCCTTTACATTATCATACATTTGTCTCAGAAAATAGCCTTTAAAATACCCCTCACAGAATCACTTAAAGGAATAGTTCCTATGCACCTTACTGTAGTTTTTCACTTTTGTACACATACGAAATCAGGCAACAGGGCATGGCCATTTTATGATAATCTGATCCGTTGCTGCATCGCCCAAGCAGGACTGCCCTGGCGGCACTAAATCATATCCCCCGACCCTGAGCCTGACATCACCAAACCTAGTGATATTCTCCACCTTTCTCCATGATGTTACTTGGCGATCGTCCCAAAAAAGAATCAAATATATCCAGCTATTGATGTGTATCTGCAGCTGCTGGTTGAAAAAGCCATCAGTTGGTATCTGGAATCGATGACAATCGCAGAATGGCAGGATGTGCCTGTTTGGAAAACATAACAGGAATGTGCCTCAGTAGTCGATCTTTATTACAATTTATCATTTTACTTATTAATTCTGCATCGTATTCAAACTAACGATTAGCACAGATGTGAAACAATGAGAAAAGAAAAGAGAGAAAACAACTTGGAAAGTACTCCACAATTTGCTTCGGAGGATAGTGCTATGTAGTATGTTCAGCTCTAAACGGGATGCGGAAGCTCATGCTACAATTCGAGGTGAACATAGATGGCATTTTAATGAATTATTAGCATTGAACATGGGGGAACCGAGTGGTGGTCTGCATGCATCTCGATGCTGGACTGCCCATGTGCACGTTAGAAAGACCAGTACACACAAAGGTTTTACTTGTGTTTCATTGCAATATGTCACACAGAACAAACGAGTACAATGTAACCCAGCAATAACGGTCAGCTAATGATAAGTTGACTTGTTTGGGTATAAAATCATTGAAAGTCAAACTTACATTATATTCAGCATTTCCATTCTCTTGTCATAACACAGACCGTAACACAGACTCAGTTCGGATCAACGATTTTTCATAAACTGAATTTACATGTTCTTTAGTCCAGTTTTGGAATGGAGAACCTTACCATATATCAGGTTATTATACCCCTCCTTTAATTCAATTCCTTTCGGAATAGTTTCTTTCTCTCAAGGTCAAAAAATATTGAACCTTATACTGTGTGCAATGCTTGGGCTTCCTCAGCTTGCAAGCAAAAATTCAAAGCTGGTGACATTCACTCAGAATGAAGATACATTCTTAGTTTGCAACATCTTGTCTCACCGCATCCATGACAACTGGAATTGTGAAGCACAGGCACAGGAGGTGTAGCCTAGGTCTCATCCCTTTTGTGGTATGGACAGTTATTCAGCTATTTGGGCAACTGTATGGTAAGGCAACTGCCGAACCCCAAAGTTTATTTCACACTGTTATCCATCTGGCCCTCCCACGATAAGTGAAGGTCCCACAGTAGCTCGACGAAACTGTGAACTATGAAAGCACAGTGTTACATTGTATGGCAATCGTAAAAATGGTACTAGTTGAAAAAAAATTGAGAAAGAGGATACATTTTAATAGACAAATTGAATGCTTTATCTGGACACTTCATAAAAACATTGTTGAGAAAAAAAACAGATGGTAACCATTTGTACCTGGAAGTGAACTGTTCCACAAGCTCTGCTTTTGGTGGACAGGGCACGTTGGCAATGTTTTGTGGCAATGTATGTGTAATCTGAACGAAATCGCTCGCAATTCCGTGATTATGCATCTCCAAAACATTATTAATAAGATCTTTCACAAAATCGAATTCCATTTCCTCATATACTGGTTTCACCACCCATTTTTTGCTTCTTTTTGTAAATGCCATAGTGTAGCAAAGCATCCCAAAGTTTCCCGCAGTCCTCGATTGTTCACAGTCTACATTCTCATTATGCACTAATACCGCTAGTAATGTCCTATAGGTCATCCCTTTTAAGCCGAAATGCAATCTCTTTGGCCTGTACTTTAGGCACATATTGTGGAACACCTCCAAATTTCCCGTGTGACAGAATTCTGTGAGTCCCTTCAGATCTCTTGATAGAGTTTTATCAAACATTATATTCTCAAGGGCTTTGTGTGGAGGTGAAAATGGAATCAACCACTTCTTCTTCCATTCCAGCTCCGGCGACAAAGGGCCATGTTCACATTGGTAGAAATGTTGGTTTTCTGTCCAAGAGTGAACATTGGAACAGTGGTGCATTAGTGACAGCCATTTTTCTAGTACAGTTTCCACAGACCGATCACAAGTTTTGGAGCTCGACCAAAGATGGTTGCTGAAAGACTGGGACCACTCTGAAATACTTTCAGAACCTTTTTTTTCCCTGCACCTGAGATTTTTTTATTGATGGATTTGGCAATGTGCCATATATCAAATTGATGGCAAATATTTGGAAATTGCTTTCTTGTTGTCTTGGCTAATGAAACTTGTCTGTCCATGGCTATGCGGTCGATTTGCATTCCCCTCAATTGTAGATCTTCCAGTGATTTTATAAAACCAAGTTTCTCCATGGCCACTGAGGATTAACATTCGGACACCAGCACGACTACCAAACTCACAATTTTTTTTACTTTCCATGTACTGAAAGTGGTATGTGCAGTACTTTGCTGAAAATCCAGGGCTGTCACACTGTCCATCGTCAGCTAGCCTGAACCGTTTTTCGGAGAATGTACTTTGAATAGACAATTGCTCAATTTTCCAAGCTCGACTAATGGCAGGGAATAGATATTGACATTGATATTTGTAGTACTGCGTTTTAGAAATGAAATGGAGTCCCACAAATTGACAGAAACTGGACGACTTAATGAAACTGGAGCCACTGAAAAGTGAAGCTGCTGCAGACAGTAGATTGCCAGCTGGAAGTTTCCCCAGCATCGGATGAGCAGACCATGAACATTTTTCATAGAACATTTCACAGGTGGCATGTATTTTGAGGCTACTGCCTTGTGATACACGAGTCACATTCACTAATGGCTTCCCACATATTTCCCCTCTCATTGAATGCACACATTTTAGCATCTTTATAATCTCCATCAAGCTGCTATTGAATACCATGTATTTGGCCTCCTTTATTAGACTGTCATCCTGCATTAATGTTGTTTCTGACTGAAATGTGGTTGACATATCAGCCAAACTGGACGTACTGTAGTCTAGATCTTTGTCTAGTTCCTCGGTCAATTGTATTGATGTTTCAGTCTCTGTCATTTCAGTGTCTGTTACTTGAACGTGAATCGGAGAATGCATCAATGTCGAATGATTTTTGGGTGGCCCTTTTTTGGCGGGTGTCAACTGTGTCAAGTGGTCTGTGACTAATTCAAAAGCATCTTCAATACATTCAGTTTCATCTTCATCTGGTGGAGCAGTCGCATTGTAGCAATGGTCCAAAAACACTTTGCTGGCTTCGCTGGTCACATTAAATTCATTTTCTGGCCATTGGGCAAAATCTCAAGTCTGCTTATTGATATGAACATTCTGCGCCTCAATTATTAATTGCTCCATGGTGAAATTAGTTTGGCAAGCAGCATCACTCATTTCTGTCACTGTCTGTGTCTTCATAGTTCATACACCATTGGGCAACTAGAAGACAGGTTGGAAAAAGATGTTCAATGTGAATCCAACATACAGCATTGGACAATTTACATTTAAAAAAAGCATGTTATGAAGGCACCAGCACAAAACACTGTTTAAAAATGAAATTGTTTGTAAATTACCTTATCTTTCTTGCTTTTCTTTGAAACCTTATTTACTGTAACGTCAGCAACAGAAAGCTAGTCCACCAACTTGGATCCACGTGCCTCCTCTTCAATATCCCGATCTTGTATACATGCCTAGAAAAGAGTATCCATTTAAAATGAGTCATTTGTATTAGAAATCAAATTATTCTTTCGCACACATGGCTTACACAGATAAACTTGTACATTGTGTATGTCATTTAGTCAAAATATACATTTCCAATTTCACCTGATTGGTGACTAGTTTGCTGCTTGTTTCTAATATTGTCACTGTTTAATACTATCAGATCTAGGACCGACTTTCTTTCATTTGAGGGAACTGTCAGTACGCATACCTCTGGCTCTGTATCAACTACGAGGGATGATGTCATTGTAGTCGAAGCTTCAGCATCTCCCTGTAAAACAGTACTTGTATAAGTTTGGATGAAAACATTTGAAATGTAACACACACAATGTGACAGAGACAATGGTACATATGAATATCAAACCACAAATGAAACATTGTGTAAACGAATGACACGATACGTAAATATGATCAGATTATCTCAAATTCCATGCATAAAACAATTCCGTAACTGAATAGCTAAGTAAGACTACCTGATACGCGCTCAAAGTGTCTGTTGACTCCAGGAAAGACATGGATGCTGAATCTTGCTCCTTCATATTCAGTGTGCAGTCATGGAGTTGTAAAGGGAACATTGTATTTGATTTAGAAATGCTAATCTTAACAATTGGCATGTAAGGAGAGAGATTACAAAAACATTATGCTTATTTCAAAGGACACTATAGCATAGTAATCTGTGCCCATAAATCGTTTTCTGTGATGCTCCTAGAACCAAGGACAGATGTTTAGCAAAATGGTCTTTATTTAAAAAGCAATACAATCTTGTAAATATGAAAAGTATTATAAGGGACATTTACACCTAAAACACCAATCCGTCTATTTAGTTAACTGTTCACTACCCTAAGGGCTACAGATAAATCCAGAAACATGACTCACCTGAGGCGGCATGTGAACGAAGAGAGTCGGAATTGCATTTGGGAACAATTTACGAGTCGTTCTGAGTCGATTCTTCTTTGTATACATGGATGGGTCGTACATATTTGGGGTAAAGTGCAGGCTGCAGACGCAGAATCGATCATCCCTTGTGTCATGCAAGACTTCTTTGACTCTACTTTCAAGCTCTGCCGGCGCATATCCGCAATATCTGACCCTTTCTCTTACTAGATCTATAGTCTTTGGGAATTGCATTGTAGTGTCTTCAGATTTCTCAAGGGCAACTGATAATCACACATGCAGGCATTGTTGGAAATTCTGCAAAAAAATAGGTCAACATTATTCGAAAATTACTTTGCATAAAAACGTGAGAAAGAAGGAATTATTCCATACATTCTTCTATGCAAGGTATGTTTTGGGGACCACAGCAAAATCAGTGTAGCGTGGCCGGCTGTATTATAGGATAACCTTCATAAAAATTCATTGATGTGATGAAAATCCGAACATGTTACTCGTCCCTTGAATATACTATCATGCATCAAAAGGAAACAAGCTTATACGGTCCACGAAGGATGCAATTTGATCCCAATTGACACTGATGACAGTTGATATATATCGATAATATAACAAATTAAAATCAAGCCAATGGCAATGAGACAAATGAACATAACACTTCTAGGTACGTTCCTTTGAAATATATAGAAATTTAGAGATCAAGGAGATATGATTAGGTGTCCTGCCCTTACAGTTAGATTCAGCAAGCAGGGTAGTTAGTGGCAGGAGAACAGGGAGATGTTCACAGGTAGCACGACAACGAGCAGATTCGCAGTGGTCACTGAAGTCCCTGTCTAGCCAACTAGTGTTCTGAGGGGTATAATAGCGAGGCCATACACTAGACTTGGTATGATGCTGACATGGTAGATAACCAGTAGCCCCTTCAGGTTGCTGCCGCTAACCATTCTTGTCAGATTTTGGTAATAATTGTATCACCATAAAATCACAAAAGTTGGTTCTGTCTTATTAGAAAGCCTAGATAGATGCATTCCTCCACTATTGTTAGTTTGTTGTTATTCAACTTCCAGGCGAATGACAGCTTTCTAGGAACATTTCTACCATTTTGGAGATATTTATTACTATATGAGTTTTTAAAGTAAAATTGGCAAGAACATCAATCAAATGCTGTAAACCTATGGGAGGCGCTTTATAGTGATAATTTCGACAACAAAAATGTCGAAAGTCAAAATTTTGAAAAAAAAATGTCGAAAAAAAAAATGGCGACTTTTTTTTTCAATGCATTTTTTTTTTTAAATGGGGGGTTCCCCCCAACCCCCCTTTTTTAATTTTTTTTTTTAATTTTTCCCTTTTTTTAACTCCCGAACCCCTAAAATAAATATATAATTAAAAAAAACGAAAGTCGACATTTTTTTTTTCGACATTTTTTTGTCGACATTTTTGTCTGTCGACATTTTTTTTTCGAAATTATGACTGCCCACCATGGGAGGCAGGTCGAATAAGATCATATCATCAGTGTAAGCTAACCATGACACTTACTCTGCTTTTAATTTAGGAGGGAAATTATGGGCAGCATTAATGGCTACAGCCATGTCAGCAAAATATACGTTGAATAAGAGGGGTGATAAGACACATCCCTGTTTTAGTCCTCTGGTGGTGTTGATATATTCAGTGCATTGACCCTCTTGACTCAGGCACACTGTAAGAGATGTGTTAGCATACAAAATTTCAATGAAAAACAAAAGAAGAGGGTCTATCCCCCAAGTTGTTGCAGATGGTGCAATGTCCTTTTCTGAACCCAGTCTGAAAAGGTTTCAGCAAATAGCTTTCTTGTGCCTAGTTAGTTCGTTTTTTTTTTTTAATAGAATATTCAAGAGTATTTTTTTTTTACTAGAATCGAGCATTTCAAGCAATCGATAATTAGCGGAATCCAGTCCATCCCATTTTTTAAACACGGATGGATGGATGGATGGATGGATGGATGGATGGATGGATGGATGGATGGATGGATATTCTCCAGCTTTTTGGAATCTCACCGTTAGTCTCTATTGTGCAGAATGATTTCAGCAAAATATTGCCCCAGAATAATGGATTTGTTGTAATAAGTATCTTAGAAATGCTGAGGCCTTTTGTTTTTTAATGATGTAAATTATGCCATCCAGCTCACAGCCAGATGTTAAAAGTTTAGGCTGAAATGAGCATATAATACCTTCGGCATCCTCACTATTCGGGACATAATATACATCGATTATGTGGGAGACCCAAGTGGCTTCTGAAATCGAACTGAGTTCCTTTGAGATAGGCGCTGTCTGAAAATATCTGTAGTGAGCCCAAAACTTACAATTATCATTTGACTTGAGTAGTTCGAACATGAATTGCCAATTTGCATTACTAAGTGAAGGCTTGTTTTGGCGCAGCAATTTTTTGGTCCAGTAGCAAGAGTAACCAAACAGATCTCTTTCTCTTTATTTGTCAAGGAAGCTTTACCCCTAATAATAGACATGGCCTTCTGATACGTAAGCTTTCTTTGCTGTATCAATATATCAACAAAGGACAGATGAGCACTACAAGATTTGCTCAACGGAGGAGATTTATTTAAATGTGTAAGTTACTTATCATTTCCTCTATGTCCCAATGGTGCAACGCCAACCAAGACTCTAATGTTGGTTGGTTTGCTGGAAAGATGTTGTTAACCTTTTTTAGCATTCTTCCTGTCCGTATTACATGATTACCTTGAGTGTTATCCCTGATTCCAGTGTTAAGACTGACTCTAGTTCTGGAAGGTGTGGTTTTTATCGTCCAGATTATTAATGCATGGTTGCTCATGTTATTTATTTTGATTTTTACTTGGCCACAACATGCAGCCATAGTAGTCTGTAATAACATAGTCAACATGGGAGGTAGATTGCCCGTTAGTGCAGGTGTAATTAGGAGCAGTGTTGGCTGAATCATTATGAAGAAAACAGACTGATTCATGCATAATTCAAAACCCTTTCCGGTTCTGATCAGCTTTGGCCAAGTTACTGGCCCTCATTACGACCCTGGCGGAGAACCATGGTGCAATTTGCACCATGGTCCATGGCGCTAAGCTGCCAACTCCGCCATGGTGGTTGGCGGACTTACCGCCCCATTCCGACCTTGGCGGGGCGGTAAGTCCCCAATCCCCATTTACCCTTCCCCATTCCCATTTTTGCCCCATAGGGTATAATGGGAGTGGGGAAGGCGTTAATTACGCCACCGTAAATTACGGTGGCGTAATTAACAACAAGTCCCGTAGCGCCATGGATTTTTCCGCCTGCAAAAAGCAGGCGTAAAAATCACCATGGCGCTACGGGAACTCGTAGTCAGGCGGAAAGGTACGCCATGCTTTACGCCGGCGTAAACCCCTTTCCGCCAGGGTCGTAATGAGGGCCACTTTCTTTTAGGTGGAGATCTTTAACTTTTAAGTCACCCACAATTAATATCAGACCTTTCGAATGAGACTCGTACCAAAATGTATCAATCATTCCTAATAGTTTTGAGATTCTTTTTGTGTAAGCTCCATTAGGTGGGTCGTAGATGTTAATGATCAACATTCTGACACAGATTTATTTCTGTGTCAGAAATGGCTGACAAAACATGCAGAGAGTGAGTGTTGCCTGGAAACGCTTCCAAGGGATAGTTAGCCTTGGTTCCAATTGCCAGACCTCCACTCTCTCTTCCCTGGTGTGATAGTGTAGCAAGATTGTGTCAAATATGATTTAAAATGCTTAGTGGCCCAAGTTTCTTGCAGCATACATAGGTCTAAAGCCGATATCATGAAATAACATAGAGAATGGGTGAGGAAAGATTTAAATCCTTGCATATCCCATGATATTGAATTCAAGAGTCATTCAGCTGGTGTGTGCCAATTGCCATTGCCTATGACTGTTTCCGAAATCCACTGTTTGATCACTTTGATGATCTCATTTTCTTTCCATGTGTGGTTGAGAAGCTTGCAAAGTGGCTCGCTCAGTCTTGTTATCTACTGACGATTCGGGCATCAGACCAGATTACACATTATATGGCAGTCTGTCCGAAGGCAGTAGTTGTTTGATGATTTTTGACATATGTAAATTGGAAACCTACTCATTGTAAGGCCACAGCAAAGGATTTCAATAAGATCACCATCACAGGTGAAGTAAATTCAATTATAGCCCAGGTGGAGAAACTGCTTATCCCTGGCCACTTTATAAGGACAATGTCTTCTGAACTAATCATCCTTGTTTGTTGGATTTTGCTGAATAAGTCCAAAATATGAGTGTGGTTTAAAAAGGGGCCAGCATTAGTGGCATAGAGTTCCTCCAATTTAATCCATTTTACCAACAGTCGCATATCTTCATTGACCCTGAATGTTTTCCCAGAATCGTTGGTTGACCATTTATAGTTAGGCAGACTAGGGGTTGTGACAGGATGAATGGGTGGTTGCATAATGGGATATGCTTTGTTTGAATGTAAGAAATAATGAGTACTTTGTGGGTACCCAATACTGGATGGGCCTATAAACTGCCGTGAAGCAAGTCGCTCTATAATTTGAGAAGTAGCAGTGTGGACAGTCTGAACTTATAGCTGAAACTTAGGTGCCATGGACCAGTCGAAGATGGTTGCAGCCATGGATCCATAGGGTCTTCAAGTTGCACCTGTCTGGTTATAGCAACCATCGATTTATGAGTCAGCAGATTTTATGGCTGCAGATTTAAGTCTTTATTGGCGCAGTCACACTCAATGGGCCTCATTACAAGGTTGGCAAAATGGGTTTTCCGGCACCGGTAATCTTGCTGGTGCCGGTAAACTCATTCCGCCCTATTAAGAGATTCCCTTGCGGGACCCGCACAGAACGTCTGGTCACACCAGACGTCCTTTACGGGTCCCGCAACGGGACCAAGGAGCTAATAACGGGCCCGTTATTAGCTCCATCCCCATTCCCATTGAGCCATATGGGGGCTCAGATGGAAATGGGGATTGGATTTGTGAATGAGGAATTACCAGGTCCTCCAAGGTAAGAATGATCCGATAATTCCTCATTCACAGAACCCGGACACGATTTTGGAGGCAGCCATGGCGCAAATAGTACCATGGCTACCTCCAAACTCGTAATGAGAGCCAATGACTGCAATTGGACCAACATGAACTATCTATTTCCCCTGTTCGTTGGTATTTTTCCTTTTGTTTTTGTTCTTTCTAAGTTTGCAAGTGGGTGCCATGGTATCTGGCGTCAAACCCTCTAGTGTTATTATTTCATCAGAAAAAGTGGCAGGTATAGACATTTCCTTGTGGTCCCAACCCGAGGGAGAAGCTGTATGCTGGTGTACTAAATCAACTTTGCACTTTCTCTGCTGCTGTGTGTCGTTTCTTGGTTTCACTGTAACTGGCTTGTTGATATAGGCTGAGGTTTTTGAAATGAAAGGTACATTTTGGGCAGGAGGAACTGGGTGGCTAGTTGTAATTGCTTCAGGTCGCGGAGAGCTGTCTGGCACAGGCGGGGCAAAATGTTCCAACATTGACAAACTTTGCCAAAATATATATACAATCGTGTTCTTCTTCAATAGTGGAGCTTTTAAATAAAGCCTCCACCCATGCTGTGATTGCGTCTAAGGTGGGAGTGGGCAAGGTTTCCTTGACAAAGGAAACTATTCTGGACTGGAATCAGAGTCATCATCAGTTTTGGTCACGAGACCTGACTAATCCGAAGTTCCAGATGAAGAGAGCAAACTTGTTGGGTCCTGAGTAGTCAAGAGATTTGTCCTAATCATGTTACCACTACTATCCTTAAAGGGAAGAGTGTTTCTTCTTCCAAAAGATGCTTGTTGCAATCCAATGCACATGTTCAGCAGAGAATTGTTATTGTCGATTGTTTGAGAAGAACCGTGGCCCATGCCATCATTGTCTGACTGTTTTGTCAACATTTCAGATAGGGCCTCTGCCACAGTGATAGGTGGTGTGATGTTAAAAAAAAAAAAAGTGGGCTGTATCCAATACCTCTTGTTGAGCCTGTCTTTTTTTGTGTGGGAAGTTTTGCTCTGAGAAATGTTTATGTTGTTGGGTCTCCAGGGTCTTTTGTGAGGGTGGGCCACTGCGATACAAAGGCCATATTTGCAATAAGCTGCTCGTTTCATCACAACATACTTATGATTTTACATTTGGAAAGGCAAATCAAAGCTTACTGCATCTCGCTCATGCCTCAAGACCCAAGACACTCTGCACTGCTCTTCTACATGATGCATGCGCTGATGTGCTGTCAGTTTATTAAAATAGGAATTGCAGGCTCAAAGTAGAATGCATACTCATGGAGTGGGGCGAGACCTGATGCAGCAATCCCAAATCCACAGATAGGAACGTTGTCAGCAAAGCAACCAGAGTAGGTGTCAGACCCAAGACACTTCACCACTCTATTACATGATGCACCACACAAAATAGAAACATTTGTGAAAACCTGTGGAAAAAACCTTTGTGAATATTTATTAAAATAATTCTTTGACATCCACACAAAATACCCAGAGCAATGAAAGGGAAACAGTTGTGACACCCTAGCTCTTAGACCCGGGCACCCACAAGTAACTTGGACACAACAAGATGAGGAAAAACAATTTAAACATGCTCACTCCGTCCATGCTATCCCCAAAATCAAGCAGTCAGGCTCTCTGTGTGTTAAGCCCAGGCAGTGCCTGCATTGATTTATGGGGCAGCAATCTGGGTCAATTAGAAAGATGATAATCTGTCGATTCTGGAAAACAATTTTGTGAATACGTTTCTTGGCTTGCTGCTCTCTACACCTAATACTCCCCTTTTTTAATGAGCTTGAAATTTGTTCATGTTAAGAAACAATAAATAAATACTTCAAGGTCAAACTGACACTGAAATGTCTTGAAATAAGTCATTTGATTTGGTACGAGAATGATTTAGATCAATGTGTACCATTGTATATCCGTAGTGTAGTCACTAAACTCCGATTTGGAATTTCACCTGTTTTTAGTTCCTTCCCTGTTGGAAAAATGAGTTTTCAAGTAACTATCCAGGTTGTTTAATTCATGAGGAAACTGCTATATTTCTTTATTTATGTGTCTTTAGTATTTATTGGCTTATAAACAAAATGTGAATGAACCTTTCAAAAGATTCAGTATTAGGTTCCTTGAGGCAAATGTGAGACAGTGCTGATCTTCCAGTGATAGCAGTTTTATAGGGACATGTGTGAATTATCTGGAAACATGCCTGGCCATGCAGAATGTTTTGGTTGAATAGAGTCTTAGTGGATGTGAATCAGATCATGATGGAAGATGTAATGTAAGTATGTGATGCAGTTTTGTTTAACTTTTTGCAGTCCTTTTCGGCTTTTACTTCCTCTTTAGGCGATTTCTAAGTGCAAATAATAAACTGTTGTTTGCCTGGATGCTGCACCCTTAAGTGAGTATTGCGGCTGCTGCAATATTTATTCAAATTTTCTTTTTGGAAAACACTTATGTGGAATGCGCTTCAGGCAAAATAATAAATCCGTCACACTAGCAAGTTCACTTTTTAAGTAATATTTATTTTTTGCATTAGTAGCACGCAATATCCTTTTTTCTAAATATTAATTTACAAACTGATAGTTGGTTTGCCTCTCAACACGTGTTTCCCCACGTCTTATGCTCGGGGTTCATCAGCAGAGATGCTAAACCCACTCTCACCCCAGTCTAATTGCTAATATCAGTAGTATTGCAATTAGTTAGCATTGGTAGCAGTGGCAATAGTTAGTCATGTTAAGGTTGTTAACACCCAACAGTATGCTACACTATGCTTTAAATCTGCTAAGTTTCTCTGATAGGCCTCCCTACATAATCTTACATTTCCTGTCCCTATTGTAAAACTCACAACTCAAAACTCCCATTACTCCATGTCTCTTTCAGCTCATTCCAACAAACAAATCCGACGAGCTAACCATGCCTCCTCTAACACCTATCCAACTTGCCTCTCTTCCTCTGAGACTCAACTTCTCTACTCTTCCTTACCTCGTCAACTGAACATTGAACTCTGAACTCAGCCTAAATGCAACAAAATGGCCTTCATCACAGAATACTTTTACTCTAGCTCTTCTCCCTAGAACTTCTTGCTATCACTGAAACCTGGATTTCTCCATCTGACACTGCTACTGCCACAATGGCAGCTCTACATGGCTCCAAACTATCCTTTGTTCACTCTCCTTGACTGACTGGCAGAGGTGTAGGTGTTGGACACCTACTCTCTCCCCCCAATGCCTCTTAAATCTCTGAAGACATGTCCTCTCCTACTTCTTTTGAATTCGCCATCTTTACTATTGCTCTGCCTCACTCAGTTCACATCCTCTTCATCTATCACCCTCCTGGTCCCACCGGACCATTCTAAGATGATCTTAGACAACTTCTTGATTCTCTTTCTACAGAACATCACCTCATTTTCTTATGTGACATTAACTTTCCCTCTCCAACCACTTCTCAGAAGTTTGAACTTCAGTTGTTTCTTAGTGAAAATGCCCTCCACCCTATGCGTGACCAAGAAACACTTGTGTACAGGTGCGTTATAGATGCCATATCATATATCATACCTACCTAACAACACTGCAGGTAACTCTTTGGATCTCTTATTCAGCTCCACCTCTCTCTTAGCCACTAATACTACTGTCACACCATCCATATCTAATCACTCAATTGTTATTTGCCAATTGTGTCATCTTATGGAAGAAACCATGGCCCACTTTGTTTTTATGTCCCACCCATAGTGCCCTGGGAACTCAATAAATAAAGCCTATTCTAATAGTAGCAGGTGGTTGTTCCATAGCAGATGCACTGGTTCTTTGCAAAAGCTCTAACAATGTACCCACTGTGCTATTTGTGGCAAAGTACAATACATTGGGCATGGCTTGCAATTAAGAACTTGTTAACCGCCATATAAATTAACATGTGTATAGACGCGTTATAAATGCCATATCATGGGTTGCCCATGATGAGTAATCTTGTTATGTCTGGATTAGAACATACTTACTTTGTGTTTCTGTATGAGCTATAACTGTGCTTAAAATGGAAGCTGTATAACTGTTACAGTAAATTATCTTATATAGGGGATGTGAGTTCTCTTCCCTTGGGTGTTCAAATTTAACTGTATAGTTGCCTCCTCTTCCATTTTATATCTGTTTTTTTTATTAATGGATATTACTCATCAGTTACACTTTTTTGTATGTATTAATGATGAATTTGCTTATATTGTATTTATAATTTTTTACTTTATTGCTAATGCCAAATAAAGTATGATTGATTGATCAATTGTTTCCACCACCATCTCCTTTCCACCCTCCGACTTTTCCTCACCACTTGATTCAACTATTATTAAAAGGAAATGTAAACCTTCTGCCATTCCCTCTTCTATCCGACCTACAGTTCTCACTCTCCTCTGTCACACCCAATACCTCTTCCATCAACACTGCCTTCTCCAGCTCCCAATCCCTACTATATGACTCATTATCCTCTCACTTCCCACAGCTTACTTTCACCACTAAGTCTCAACATACTCAACCATCGGTCACCCCATTCATATGTTCTCTACACACAGAAATGCACTGGCTGCTGTGCAAATGGCGGTGTACCCACTTGGATGAGGACTTGCAAGTCTACCTCTCTCCCATGAACTCTCTCAAGCCCGCTCTTCATAGAGCTTAAAGGGAATTCTATCTTACCCTCATTGGCATTCACTGCAATCATTGTTGCTGGCTACAGAGGAGCCTAAACACACTCCTCACTCATCCTAAGTCTATCACTATGAACTCCTTTATCACAGCTAATGACCTTGCTGACTACTTCACTTCAAAATGTCCAAAGTGAGAGACTCACTCCTGACCTTCCTCGCACTCCCTCTTCCTACATTCTATACTCTGCCTACTCTACCATCATCCTGTGCCTCTATCTTCATATTTAGTCACACTAATACTGACAAAGTGCTATCTCTGTTGATTAAGGCTGACCCCTCTTATGCCCCATCAACCCTCTTCTTCCAAAGCTAGTTAAGCCTATTGCCCCAATACTCGCCTCTCAGCTCGCTGAACTCTTCAACCTGTCCTTCGATTCCGCTTACTTTCCCTCTGTTTTCAAAACAACCACAGTCATCCCTCTCCTAAAAAAAAGCAGGGGGCTGACTCAAAACTACCATCTAACTTTCACTCTATGTCTCTCCTTCCGCACTATTCTAAAATGCTTGAAAGGGTAGTGTTTAACTGTCTTACCAATTTCATAAACATCCACCACCTTTGAGGCCCCTTACAAGCTGGTTTCTGCTTCAAGACACACTATAAGCTAGATCCTTGTAACTCGATGTAAATTTCTCTCACAAATGTGTACAACTTCAACGCCTCTGCTAAGCACTCAAACATATCCCCTATCCTAACTCTCCTTGACCCTTCTGGTCTGGTGCCTTTGACTCTAATCTACTCAATACTTCCTTTCTTCTTGGGATTTGCAATCAAGCACTTGCCTGGATTGAATCCTACCTTGCACCATGTCAATTCTGTATCTTAAAGCAGCAACACCGCTCAACTCACTCCTCAAACTATTGGTGTTCCACAATGCTCTGTCTTGTGTCCACTCCTCTTTACGCCGTACACTTCTGCTCTTGAGATACTCATACCAGCTCTTCACAGACGACACTCAAATCTCATCTTTTCCTGAACTCTCCTATGATCTCTCTATTAAAATGTCACACTATCTCTCTGCATTAAATATAAGATTGCTTCAGACTCTCTGATGCTAAACTCTACCAAAACAGTCACTCTTCTTCCCTTCCAAAAGTTATCTCTCTTTCTCTACCTCTGCCTATCCAGTTCTCACCTGACACTCTTCCCTACTCTCCTTCAGCTAGAAACCTCAGCATCATTGATTACCCTTCTCACACCTTCTCTACTTTCTACTCTAAAACTGGAACAGGAGCTCACCTGATCCTCCTAAATATAAGGACAATCAGGCACCACCTTAATTTCAATACTGCCAAGCAACTCTTAACCACTCTTGTCTTCTCTAAGCTGGACTACTGTGAGAGCATCCTCTATGGTCTCTCCATCTATGATTTTTGTCCTCTCAACAAGATCATTAACGTTGCTACCAAGCCTCTCTTTGAGCTCGCACACTTCACACCTACTTGCCCGTACCATACCCAGGATGGATGGCTGATGATGAAAAACAGGACCAGATTTAAATTTCTTCTCCTGGTTCACACATCTATGCACAGTAAGGCACCACTGTATCTATCCATCTCAATCCAAATGTATAAGCCTTCTCATAATCTCTGCCCTGCCTCCTCTACCGTTGTGGCTTCCGCTCTTTCTCTCTTCTTGCTACACTTGTATAGAATTCTCTTCCCCTGGACATTTGAAAAATAGTCCACACGGATTAGTTCTAAACCAAACTAAATGCCTACTTCCTCGCCTATGAGTTACCTGCTTAACCTTCCTCTCATCTGCCTGCTAGCTAACATGTTTCCCTAGCTTTTAACCTCTCTCCATCTCTCACTTCCTCTACCTCCATTCCAGCACTTCACCCATCATGTTCACATCCAAGCACAGCTGACCGTACCGCCTTTCTGCATTTAGAAATGTTCAATTGTGGTTGTCCTTAATCAATGTATGTTCACTTATGTATTGTTCCGGGAGACTGTTCCATTTACTTCCCTCCACAACCTGGTCAGAATGTCCCTCAAACTCACCTCATTGTAGGAAGCTGACTGCTTCCTATCAAATCTGATTTATTATCTATTTTACGTTCTTTTTTAGTCAAAAGAGCATTGTTCCTCCTGTATATAAATACATTAATAAAAGAAGCAATACTACCAAACTGTGTCTGTAATAGTGCTACAGCCATATTTATGAACATCTGTGTTTTTGTATGTATACAGGGCTGTTGCAAGATTCCGTTTTAATGTATCGCCTTTAAATACTTGGTCTATCTCTTAAAAAAACATGGAAAACTACCAAATGCCTTTTGCCCCTTTTGCCCTGATAAAATAGAGACAAGCCTCCACTTTGTATTATTGGGCCAGAAATATGCCACATTGCATGCACAATAGTTGATCCTGGTTTTAAGATTCATTAATGTAGGACAGTTTTCCCAGGCTTTTAACTATCTGATTTTATGTAAAGAATTAAGCGTCTCTACATTGTTGAATGATGTTTTGAGAAAAGCTGTCAAACAAATGTCTACAGATGCACTGATATAGTGACTAGATATAGCTGCATTTTTTTTTACCTGATTCTCTTTTACCTTTTCTTGTAACCAATTGCTAAGATATATTATCTTCTTTTATGAATTGCAATGATCAATTTGAAAACATTTATTTGATGATGATAAGCTAAACTCTCCTTGGTCTTCTTTATTCCGAGGTGGCCATCAAAGACAGCTTGTGGGATAACAAAACTAGGAAAGTCAAAAAGTGCTTTGGCACCACAAACCTATTGTTGGCACCATGCCCAAACTCAACTACCTCACCTTAATGGAGCCGATCATCGAAAAATATTTTGTGATTCCCAGTAGCTTACCTTTTTGACTGGGAAGAAGCCTTGTAGAGTAGGACACTCCTACTGGACCTGGCATAATTCTTCTGTCGAGGGACCCCACTCTGCTAAACATTTCTGTAGCTCAGGGTAGTTTCCAAATTCTAGTGGTTCTTCCACGAATGTGCTATTAATTTCTTTGCCTAAGGGAACAAGTCCTGTTGTAGGTGATTTCTCTGGTGCAAGCTTAACTACATGAGATTACATCCTTGTCTTACTCGTCATGGTTTTGGGTTTCTCCTTAGAGCAGGTAGACTCCCTACAGGACTGATGCTTCTTTGGTGTGGGATCATCCTTGTCATATTGCTCTAGTTTTGTTTGTGACCTAGTGATCACAGCACCATGACAGGTTCTTCCAGGGCATGTGTCTCTTCAAATGTTTTGGATCCTGATTCCTCACCATTGACAATGCTGGCTGTGGCTGATGGGAATTGTAGTTCAACACATATAGAGAGCCAAAGGTGTCCAGGTCATTCCCAAACAGGACAGTTGCAGTTACATTTTCCTAGCCATTGAGTGGAATAGAGTCAGATAATCCACCCACCTCTACAATCACCTGAGCAACAACATATGTTCTTGAAGCCACACCAGGACATCTGGTGAGCTGGGGTCCTATAAATAGATTGTCTATTGCATCTTGGAACTTTTGTTGTAATGTCATAGAGGCTTCCCTAGACACCCGGAGATACTGAAGCAAGCTCTGCACAAGGCCCATTGAATTCTAATTCAGTCAGTAAAGTGAGGTCTGTGGCCTGTATCAATTCTGGTGACCCTTTACGCTACACCTTGTATTACTTTTCCTGTGGTCAGAATTCCCTGAATCTGCACAGTTGAGAGACAATATAGGCAAGGGATTCTTTATCTCCTGATTGTGGACAGGTACTACATTAGCACTAAAACCAATCTCATAGAACATCACCATCTATGTTGTGGGTATCTTTCAGTGGATTTTTTCAGAGTAAGGCTCGTGCCCTTCAGCCTAATTAGGAAACCCTTCTTTGACACTGTTTGTGAGACACATACGTCAGCTGCCACTACCAGTTTCTTTGTGTCAGATTCCATTGGAATCAGCAAGACACTGATGTAGCTCTGCGGAGAGATTATTCAGAATATGTTCATGAACTAGATAATAAGCCTTAAAAGGAGTCAACCTTGTCACATCTCACTCATCTGTCTTTGTCCTTGTTAAGATGGATTTATGAACTCTGACCTGATGGGCAGAGGATCAGAAGGCCAGTCTAGTTTCTTGTAACAGGGTAACCTTCTGGACAAGCCAGACCAATCACGGAAGCATTGGCGGCAGTGAAGACTAGGTCTCAGGAGGGTTGAGGGAGATCGAAAGCCAACAATGAGCACATGCAGTAAACAAAACCACAAATTACTCTCAGTCAGGTGTACATCAAATATATATATACATGTATTAAAGGCCTTTTAAGTCAAACACAAAATATTTATTCAGCAGTAATAACAAAACCAACACAACACCAATCTAGCAAACATATAAACAGTAACCAATAGCCAACACGGATATTACTGAGTACAGTTTCACAACCTGCAAAGAAAGGGGTTATACATACGGATATCCCTGTGCCATTCCTTCACAATTCACACCCTAGCTAAGAGGCAGTCCAGTCCCTGAGATGAGTGGAGCCTTGAACTCAAAAGTACTTTCGGTGCTGTTGCATGCGATCATGTGGTTAAATCAAACCAGGGTCTCTTCAAGGGGCTGTAGCGACTCAGGAAGGTGGGTGATCTCTCCAAGAGGACAGAACAGGATCAAGAGTTAGGAATAGCTTGGTAGCATAGGTTACCTCGATAAATAAGAATGGCCTTCAGGGAACACTTGTGTAAAAATGGATGGATGCAACAGGGGCCACTGGTAAGGGTTGTAAGTACTCACCGACCCCCAGCGCACTCCGGACCAAACTTCGGCAGCCAAGTCCACTTCAGTCGCAGGCACTGCAGTTGCGCGGCTCTGCGGCTTTCAGGGTCTGCATTCTAGGAATGATTCTGTGGTGGGACAGTAGTGATTTCTCCCCTCTGGGTGAAGGGATCAGGCCAGTTCTGCTGCAGCAAGTCTGATGGGACAGCGGCGCACAGCAGCAAGGCACCCACAAAGTTAGCCACCACAGCTGGATGACACATTGACCACGTATGCTTGGGTTCAGGCGTACTCTCTTAATTCCAGATCTAAGAATGCTAGGTGTATGAAACTTGGCAGGAGAGTGCCTTATACCCAGAGCTTACAGTCCCGAAAGGCTCCCGTCAAAACTCGAGACAGCAACAGTTCCACGGAAAAGGTCCTGTACAAGCTGGTGAGTTCACTGGGCGATCCAAGAACTCTTCCAAAAAAAAGGCTCGCTCACAGGTTAAGTTGGAAGTCCTGAGCATAGTTGGTCTCACTATTCTAATGGGTCAAACTGCCTTTGCAGTTCTTCTAGGTTTGATGGAAAACAGTGGGTTTGACGGGACAACATCGGCCTTGGGGTAAGAAACCTTCCAGGGGGTCATCAGTGATTCCACTGATCTGCTTCATTGATTCAGGATACTTGACTCATTTACTAAGTTCTATGTGAACTCAGTAGATCGACCTGGAATTGGTTTAAGATGCCCTTTCTTGTCCAAAATCACCTTCATGCCAAAATGAAGAGAAACCAATAGAAGATCTGCTCAAATACAGACATCTCAGACTTGGACCAATCATGGACCATGGTGGCCCCAGTAATCCGAGCACACCAGACATCCTGGCACCCAGGATGTGTCTTGAAACTAGACAGCTCCAGCCCACATCCTGGAGGCACAAACACAAGCCATGCAGAAGCCTGCAAAATCGTTGCTTTGCGCGGGGGTCTGCACGATCACATAAGGAATTTCCTGGGTCTGCTTGACCTGGGTAAGGCAAAGGGACAGGATGGCCAAAAGACACAACAAAAGACCTTGTGGCATGGCCATTTTAGGCAGTGGCCACTGTCCAGGGAGAAATACAGTAAATGCAGTTTGGACCATTGAAAATAATTGAAAACACATAAAAAGTAACAGCTGCCACCAGCTCTATCCAAGGCACACTTGCATATATTCACCAAAAATCCTTCCAGGTTGTCTAGGGCATTACAAATGAAAAAGGGACCCCAGCAAACTGTACTTTAATTTTAATATTTTGTAGTATGGATGTGTGGGTAAACAATGGATGCAGTAGCCAGAGAGGGCCGGGGAGAGCTGCCTACAAATCATCTGTTTGCAGCTATTGAACAAATGCTACAGACTTAACATTGCCTGGGATACATCAATTGGGAAATACTAAAGAGGCTGTGATATTTGCAAGCAGAGCAAAATAGAGGAATGAATGTTGGTGGCTATCTGTGACTGAGGTGCCTGACTAGATCCCTATGCTTCCCCAAGAGACGGTCTTGAAACACTGATGTCTTTCCTGAGCACTGAACCCAGAATCCAATGCATGTAGTTTGTCCTTAGTTAATGGTTGGGAAGTAAACCCTTATTATATATTGATAAATAATAATTCCCCTTTAGCTAAATAACATGGGGTGATTTGTTTTTAACATTCAAAATTAACAAAACGTACTCCCAGTCTAAATACAAACTATAGTCTGTTAATGTAATCGGTGTGAGAAACCTGAGGGCGTCCTCAAATCTACTCCACTTGGGCCTTCTTTTCAGGAGGCCAGGGAAAGGACATTGGGCCTCATTACAACCTTGGTGCTAAGTGCACCAACTTTACCACCATGGTGTAAACTCTGTTTACACCATGGTGGATGGCGGATTTACCGCCCCATTCCAAGGTGAGTGGGGCGGTAAATCCCCATTTCCCATTTTCCCTTCCCCATTCCCATTTTTGCCCCATAGGGCATAATGGGAGTGGGGAAGGCGCTAATTACGCCGCCGTAAATTACAGCGGCGTAATTAGCACCATGGCAGGTTAGCGCCATGGATTTTAACGCCTGCTAAAAGCAGGCGTTAAAATCAGAATCAGGCGTTAAGGGTTAACGGTGGCGTTAACCCTTAACGCCTGAGTTGTAATGAGGCCCATTGTATTTGGATCCTGAACCTGTGGGTGGAGAAATAAGAGAGGATCACCTGGGTGGAGTATCCTTGGGTATTGGGGATGAGATGTCCTTGGGTGAGACACGGAATCATCCCTCCTTTCCATTCCATGGGGAACCCTTAATCCCAGATGCAGTTATGGGATATGGCTACCCCGTCCCACTGACCATGAAAACACCAGAAGATATTGTCAGTATAGAAGCTCCAGGAAGAGGGTGATGAAGAGAAGGTTCAAGGGTGAGGCATGCTATCCCCCTTTCCCTTATAAAAACCAACCTGACACTCCCCCGGCCTTTATGGGCTATTGTAGAACATCTCCCCTCATGTTCCCTCATTCAACCTACTACAGTAGTGGGACAAGGAAGAGGAAACTAGGAGTAGTGAACACTAGTAAGTAATTTCACCACTCTGGAACTAAGACAAGCAAGAGGCCTGCAGAGCATTGTAAAGGTCAGGCATGTCCCAAGTTGTCCTCTAATTGCAGTCATGCAATTATAATTGGTAACTCACACCTGCAACCTGTCAAGTGGTTGCAGGTCTATAAGAAGGGAGGAGACCAGCAGCAAAGAGACCAGCAGGGAATCCTGTATGCAGGAAGGCAGCCATTGTGGGTTCTTGCAGGAGAGCCAGGATGCCGGCAGATGATCCTGAGAAACTATGGAGCCCAGGAACAGGCAGGCTGCAAGAAACCCACAGTTGTGGGAGCCTCCATGATCGGAGATATGCAGCCAGAGCTGCGGGCAAGGAAAAGGAAGCAAAGTGGCCGCAAGCATCCGAGGAGAGGAAGTGGAGCTGCCGGCTGGAAAGGAAAAGAATCAGAAGTGTGAGCAGGGTTCACGGTTAAAGCAAAGCCAGCAAGCATAGCCTAAACTGAAAGAGCACAGCTGCCCAGAGGGACAGCCAGGGACCGGCGAGTGAAGGGGTAGAGTCATTCAAACCAAGGCACTCCTAAAGCTGTGGGGAAGTGAGACGAATGGCAACCAAATAATGAAACAAATCCGAATCCACAGGTTGGGAGAAAATAAAAGAAAATAGAATTATGTAAGCAGCAAAGTACACGAATATGAATACCGAACTGAATGAAAACTTTGTGGGCAATGCTATAACCTGATGACAATGGAATGTGAAATTCAGATATTGCCTGTTTGAAAGCAAAGTACAAGACAAGAGAGCAAGTGCGGAAGATTGCGAAAGAGTAGGACAGCAAGGTTGTGAAGGAATAACACCAGCACAAAGTGAACTTTAAGCATGAATACAGTGTGGCAAGGCCAAAGATTGGGAAGGTTGTGTGACACATTGTGGCAAAACCAAGAGGCTGACAAGGAGAAGTCAAGTGAGTGTGAACTGTGAGAAACCTGAGGGTATTCCCACTTCCACTCCCTTGGGATCTTCTGCAAATGTGGCCAGGGAAAGGCCATTGCTCTTGGACCCAGACCCCGGGGGTGGAGAAGCGAGGGAAGATCACCTGGGTGGAAGGTTCGGGGGATTGAGAGTGAGACATACTCAGTCGAGATGTGGTATTTCCCATGTCCCTTCCAAAAGGAGCCCTCTGTTCCAAGGACAGTAATGGGATAGTGTTGTCCGTGTTCCATTAATCATGGAAAAGGTAGGAGATACCATCCATCCAGATGTACCAGAAAAAGTGGGTTAAATATGTGATGGACGAGGCATGGTACCTCCCTTTTCCCATTGATGACAAAACTAACCGTCTCCGAGCTTTATGGGCTATTATAAACAAATGTCCCTCCTTTTTCCACATGTGACATTTGACAGGACTGGGACGAGTTAGAGGCCACTAGGAGCTAGACACACTAATATGAAGCTACACCATTTTGGTACTGAGGCGAGGAAGAGAGCCTTAGAGGAGTACCATTGCGAAGACCAGGCATGTCTTACTACCAAACCTAACTATAGTCAGGCAATTAAGAGAAAGGACTCACACCTGCAACCCCTTTAGACGACTCAGGTGCATAAAAGGGCTGTGGACAGGAAGGTAAATGGAGAAATGCAAGGCGCTGATGGGAGCCATGGTGAGCCGTTCTGCAGCCATAGCGGCATACTGAGGACTGACGCAGCTGAGGCTCTGGGCAAGTGTGAAGTGCGATAAGAAGCTCTGTGGCACAGAGGCAAGGGTAAGGAAGGAGAGCAGATGAGGGGTCTGCCTTTATAGCATCCAAAGGACTGCTCATTCTCCCATGATGCTGTAAGAGCGCAAGAGTGTCTAAAGGGTGGAGAAAGACCACCTAAAAAGAAGCCGACAGGTTTGTGACCACCACAACAGACTTCAAAGTGAGCTGCTGAGTTTCCCAGACTGAAAAGCCTGGTTTACTGTAACCATGGGTCCCATGAAGAGAACCACTATTGTTAATGAGGTCAGCGACCTGTAATGTGTAGTGCAGTGTGCTTGTGCTTTGTTAAAGCAACAATCACATTTTCAAAAGTCTCAGGACATTCTGAATCCTTCCTTCTGAACTATTTAACCTGTTGTTGAGGTGATTGCAGAACTTAGAAAAGAATGTTTTTGAAAGTCTTCAACAAAGGAATGGAAGTACTAAGAACAAATGTATATTGAATACTGAACAAACTGGAAATTTAAAGGAAGTGAAGGCATATTGAATACTGAACTAAAAAAGGAGATTTAACAGTGAAGCACACCAGTAAAACATTGAATACTAAATGCATGTCATTCAACGAATGATCCCAGAAATTAATGCTTATTGAATACCAAACTGAAATGGAAATTTGATATTGAAGCAAACCAGTAATAGGTTGAATACTGTATGCATGTTACACATCATTATGAACTCAAATCTTGAAGCTGAATATAACTAAGCAACATAAGACTGCATTAAACTTTGAACTACAATTGAATACAACTGAATGATTATTTCACAGTGAAGAAAGCTAAAACAGCAAACCTTAAGGGATGAATACAGTGTGACAAGGCTTGACAGAGCCATGAGGTGGCTATGGTGAAACCACTGGAGCCCACGAACACAGCCGGAGTCCAGTAACCAATAAAGGTAGCCATGTGAGGGCAACTTGGTGCACAGGAGAAAGCATTGAGGAACCTGTGTGAGACATTTAAATCTTGGGGAAGGGAACACTGAAACTTGGCAGGTTTACATGTGTTGTCTTGGGATTGGAGTCTCAAGGCCCCTTTTTATTTGGATTGTGTTATTTGAAACCTGAGGAAGGGAATCCGCGGATTGGTTCTGAACTGTATTTCATTGAATTGGAGAATGGTAAACCTCAAGACTCTTTTTCATTGTATTCTTGGGGAAGGAGAGCTGAGAGAAAGCTGTGAACTGGAAGAAGCTCAGAACTTTGAGTTAAACAGTTGAATATCCCAAGACGTGTGGGTTTTAGTTGTGAGGTAGAGAGTAGGCTCTGGACACAGATAGACTATTAAGTTGAACTATTTGACAGAGACTTACCTTAGCTTCATTCAGGTAGGGAAATCCCACCCGAGCAAAGGCCAATGTAGTATAATTTATTGTATTTTGGAGTACAGCACCACTGAATATGATAATATTATGGCCAGCAATAATGTGGCACACATATAGCCAGCCATATGTCGCTAGTGTAACATTTTAAAAATCCGGCATCCCCGAGTGAAGAGGTGAGCCCCTGGAGCCCCCTCATGCCCTTAATATTGTGGGCCTTGCCGTCCTCTGCCCCCAGGCCCCGCGTGCTGCCTCGTAGCCCCGGCCCCCTTCCTGACATGTTTCCTTCCCTAAACCCGTCTCCCCCACCCATGCTTGGCTGGCCTGCAGCAGGCACCGAGGACCATGCCCACGGCACTGGGGAAAACACCTTTTAAAAATCTGGCGTCCCCGAGTGAAGAGGTGAGCCCCTGGAGCCCCCTCAGGCCCTTAATAGCGTGGGCCTTGCCCTCGTCTGCCACCAGGTCCCGCGTGCTGCCTCGTAGCCCCGGCCCCCTTCCCGACATGTTTCCTTCCCTAATCCCATCTCCCGCCACCTGTGATTTGCTGGTCTGCAGCAGGCACCGAGGACCATGCCCACGGCACTGGGGATAACGCCTTTTAAAAATCCGGCGTCACCGAGTGAAGAGGTGAGCCCCTGGAGCCCCCTCAGGCCCTTAATATCGTGAGACTTGCCCTCCTCTGCCCCGAGGCCCCACGTGCTGCCTCGTAGCCCCGGCCCCCTTCCCGACATGTTTCCTTCCCTAATCCCGCCTCCCGCCACCCGTGATTGGCTGGCCTGCAGCAGGCATCGAGGACCATGCCCACCGCACTGGGGATAATGCCTTTTAAAAATCCGGTGTCCCCGAGTGAAGAGGTGAGCCCCTGGAGCCCCCTCAGGCCCTTAATATCGTGGGCCTTGCCCTCCTCTGCCCCCAGGCCCAGCGTGCTGCCTCGTAGCCCCGGCCCCCTTCCCGACATCTTTCCTTCCCTAATCCCGCCTCCCGCCACCCGTGATTGGCTGGCCTGCAGCAGGCATCGAGGACCATGCCCACGGCACTGGGGATAATGCCTTTTAAAAATCCGATGTCCCCGAGTGAAGAGGTGAGCCCCTGGAGCCCCCTCAGGCCCTTAATATCGTGGGCCTTGCCCTCCTCTGCCCCCAGGCCCCGCGTGCTGCCTCGTAGCCCCGGCCCCCTTCCCGACATCTTTCCTTCCCTAATCCCGCCTCCCGCCACCCGTGATTGGCTGGCCTGCAGCAGGCACCGAGGACCATGCCCACGGCACTGGGGATAATGCCTTTTAAAAATCCAGCATCCCCGAGGGAAGAGGTGAGCCCCTGGAGCCCCCTCAGGCCCTTAATATATTAGGCCTTTCCCTCCTCTGCCTCCAGGCCCCGTGTGCTGCCTCGTAGCCCGGGCCCACTTCCCAACATGTTTCCTTCCCTAATCCCGCCTCCCGCCACCCGTGATTGGCTGGCCTGCAGCAGGCACCGAGGACTATGCCCACAGCACTGGGGATAACGCCTTTTAAAAATCTGGCGTCCCCGAGGGAAGAGGTGAGTCCCTGGAGCCCCCTCAGTCCCTTAATATCGTGGGCCTTGCCCGCCTTTATCCCCAGGCCCCGCGTGCTGCCTCGTAGCCCCGGCCCCCTTCCTGATATGTTTCCTTCCCTAATCCCACCTCCCGCCACCTGTGATTGGCTGGCCTGCAGCAGGCACCGAGGACCATGCCCACGGCACTGGGGATAACGCCTTTTAAAAATCTGGCATCCCCAAGTAAAGAGGTGAGCCCCTGGAGCCCCCTCAGGCCCTTAATATCGTGGGCCTTGCCCTCCTCTGCCCCCAGGCCCTGCGTGCTGCCTCGCAGCCCTGGCCCACCTTCCCTCTACCAAGGAAGCTGGCCTAGGTGAGTCACCAATGGAGCCCTGCCCCAGAAGCCTCCCAAACAATTGCAAAAAGTGTTGAAATTGCATTTTTCACGCACGCTATGCTCCAGTATGCCCCTCATCCCCCAGCCCAATTCCGCCTCCCAAACCTCCCCTGCACACTGATAGGCTACTCTCCCCATATCACCACCCATCCCAGGTCAGCCCTCTGCCTGGCAGCCCCTGTGGCTAAGGGACCCAAGGCCAAGGGCGGCTCCAACATTGGCGGCTCCAAGATGTGTCTGCAGGTGTCCACAGGGGAAGCCAGTGAAACCAGCAGTCAACAGACACCAACAAAAACTGTGAGTGTGGCATGGGTGGGGAGTGGAGCAATCACTCTACTCCAGAAAACCACTTCCACTCTATCTTACATCCCAATAACATAGAGTGCAATAATACTGGCATGTCCACACTTAGATGGAATTGTAAATGTTAGCATGTCCACACTTGGACGGAATTGTGAATACTGGCATGTCCACACTTAGATGGAATTGTGAATACTGGCATGTCCACACTTAGCTAGAATTGTAAAGGTTAGCATGTCCACGCTTGGATAGAACTGTGAATATTAGCATGCCACACTTGGATAGAACTGTGAATGTTGGCATGTCCACACTTGGATAGAATTGTGAATACTGGCATGCCCACACTTAGCTAGACTTTTGAATACTGGCATGTCCACAGTTAGATAGAACTGTAAATATTAGCATGCCCACACTTACATAGAACTGTGAGTGTTAGCATGTCCACACTTAGATAGAATTGTGAACATTGGCCTGAGTCGCATCTAGATGGAATTGTGAATGTTGGCATGTCCACACTTAGCTACAATTGTAAGTATAAGCATGTCCACACTTACATAGAACTGTAAATATTAGCATGTCCAAACTTAGCTAGAATTGTAAATGTTAGCATGTCCACACTTAGAACTTTAAATATTAGCATGTCCACACTTAGATAGAACTGTAAATATTAGCATGTCCACACTTAGATAGAATTGTGAATGTTGGCCTGCGTCGCATCTGGTTGGAGTTATGAATGTTGGCATGTCCACACCTAGATAGAATTGTGAATACTGGCATGTCCACACCTAGATAAAATTGTAAATACTAGCATGGTCACACTTAGATAGAATTGTGAATATTGGCATGTCCACAGTATAGAACTGTAAATATTAGCATGTCCACACTTGGATAGAGTTGTGAATATTTGCTTGCCTACACCTGGATGGAACTCTGAACATTGGCCTGCGCCACTTCTAGATAGGACTGTGAAGGCCATCAAGTGCCACACTTAGAGAAAACTGTAAATGTTAGCATGCTAAAGGTCAGGCAAACCACTAACCAACATAACCTCAAACTCTGCATACTTATCCCACTCAAAAATTCACACAAGCATCTCTTGCACCACAAGCTGCATGCACTTCACAACACTGCAACAACACATAAGCCGGAGCAACAGCACACGTGGACTGACACCGATCCAATTCCTGCACCAAAGCTCAGTATCTGGTGTATACCGAGCTGAAGCTGCCAACAGAACACCACTCCTCTCACTATCCTACTCCCTCTTCACCTTACTAACCCATCCCACCTTATCGTTTTCAGATCCGCCAGAGCACCTGGGGACCAATTCCGTTGGTGACGGTGCGCGGTACAAATACCTTTAACATTTAACATTTAACATTTAACATATGGATATGCAAATGGAGACAGGCTGCAGATTTAAAAGCACACAAGAATATATTTGTTTTTCTCTTATTTGAAATGCCTCATTTCCAGGAGACCACATTAGCTGTCTAATTGACTGACTTAATTTTTTTTCAAACAAGTTTATTCGGAAATATAAAAAATTCCATTAAACGACAAAAAGAGATAAATTACATGTTTTCAACATTGCAAAGACACCAATTATATAAAAGACAGATAAAAGTAGATACCGAAAATTACAAATCACAATCTACAATAATAAAAATAACTGGCACTTGCTTGCCAATCGGGAGGGGATATTTAAAAAAAAAAAAAAAAATTATACATTATAATCAAGCATAAGACAAAACTCAACCACTTTTCCCCATGCACAGTTCATTGTAAAAATTAGTGGCACTAACTAACCCCACCTTGCAGATTTAATAAGTTCTTTCTAAAATACATTGCTCTTTTTAAAAAGGTCAACAGAGCCCAGGATGTAAAAACTGACTCGGCACTCAGAAGAAACTCAAGTGCGACCTTGTGTGAACGAATCTCCGTTTTCTTGAGGGCGGGGACCAAGGTCATTCTGCGGATACCCGCATAACCTATGCAAAAGAACAACAAATGCAAAAGGTCCTCACGCTTGTGGCCACAGACTGGGCAGCCGGCATCACTTGGAAAACTTTTCCAATTGCACGTGTTTCCCTGTAGCCGAAGACAGTCAAAGCGGGCCCTCGTAATCAGCCACCTGTCTATTTTAAAAGTGCTCCTAATCAGATATGGTTGAATTCCAGAGGGATTGCTGATGCTAAAGTGAAAAGAATCACATTTCTGAGTGTATCCCAGGAGAGTTTTTTTCCTAGCTACAATTTCTCCCAGTTTAACCTTGTAGGCTGCCCCCTCAGGCTTAGTGATTAAAGATTCAGGCGGAAACAGGGCACTTAGGTTAACTTCCCCCAATTTAGCAGAAACATAGGCTAACCATGGGATTTTTTTCCATCCTGATCTGCCCAACACAGTACGTAAAATAAAATGGCACAGAGTTGCGTGTTCATTAACCCACAGCCGAATCCAAAAGAGTAAAGGTGCCATCGCCCACTGATCCTCCCAGAACTCTGCCCCCAGTTCTCTGTGAATAGCTATTCCGGGGGCGCTGGTCGGTAACCCCAGCAGGTTTTTAAAAAATGTGTTTTCTTTACCTTGGATTTCAGCCGCGTTTTGGAAACCCCAAATGGCTGCACCATACAGGGTGATTGCCAAAGTTTGTGCGCCATAAATTTTTACTAACACCGGTACTAACTCAATAACATTATAATGTGCTCTCCATGTGGAAAAAGAGGCAGAAGAGACATGCACTGAGAGTCATTTTTAAACGTGCATTTAGATTTTTTTTCCTTGCTCTCTCTGTTCACTGTGTTGCAGGAAGCAAAATCTGCATGCCAGGAAATGAGTTTAGATACAGTTTCTTACTGTAAAAGTTGAGCTATTGTTGAAAGAAGGAGGATACAGTATTTTGAAATTAATTGGTGACACGTAAGCATGGGGGATGCAACAGAGTTCTGCTGGAAAAGGTCTGACAGAACTGAGTTCAGATCGCTTTGGCTGAGCTGGCAGGGAGGAGTTCGCTTTGGCTGAGCTGCTGACACAGACCTTCAGAGACTGGGCATTCCTGGTCTCACTTGGCACTGGCTTGAGAACTGCATGTTTCTCGCTGTGCATTTCAAAGTGCAAAGTTACGAGGACAACCCTGGGCCCATTCCTCAGAGGCGGCAAGCCAAGGGAGGTCGCGTGTAGGAGAACTACAGATAGCTGGTAATTATCTAAGTAAATTGAGGTTGTGTGCCGTACGGATGAAATGTTTCTATAAATATCAGGCAGGGAGAGTAGTAATAGGTAATCCCTGTGTTTAACTGCCACGTTATAATGTTGCAAAGTGAATGCTGTTCCATTGATGTAATTTTTCTTCTTCTTGTTACAAATAATGTGAAGTGAATTTCATTGTATTACTGCATTTGTTTTCTCTTCTGTTTGTTTCAGAGAACACTGTATAACAAGAAGGGCAATGTATTATTTTGAAATGCAATTGTTTACAATATAAGTATCACACACACAATCTGTGTAGAGTGTTTTTGCTTTTGTCTCTTTATTTGGGGTATCTAAAATAATATCTTGGGAGAAGTGGAAGATGTTTAAGTAATACATGTGTCATGTTTCCCATACAGATGGAGTAAGTTCATTAGCAATTATAAATAGCAGTGTGCATGTTTCCACTCAGTGTGTGTGTCTTCTGAGTGGAATATAATACAATAGTTGTGAATCAGCAAAAAGAGGCCTATGGAAATATAGTTCACTAATGTAAATAAATTAATGATAATACCACAGGTTATTGGGAATGCTATATGTGAAATGGTGGTATTTCTGAATGTAGGTCCGAGGCCTCTAGAGATCACACGAACAGTCTAAACAAAAGAAGGGGGTTTTTGTATGTTGGGGCCACAAATAGAACAGAAAAATTATGCTCACCAAAATACCACCAACAATGATGTATACCGCTAAATGATCCTGTATACTGTAATAAGGAATGGCCCTGAAAGGAAATAGGGCCAAACCCAATATAAATGCAAGGAATAGTCATTGTCAAATTACCATTATTTATGGCAATAAGAAAATACCACCGGGCCCCAAATCTACACAAAATACCCAACATATTTATGGTGCGTTGCAGGCTGGGAAAGTGATCATAGAGCACCTGCTGGACGTGGCAAGTGTGTATCACACTACCATTGTACAACCATTGTACATTAGGGGGAACCCATTTGATAATAGCAGTGTGTCACTAAAAACGAATTTCAGAATGTCTCAAATAGAAGCCAGATTCTCAGAGCTAGTGCAATATTTAGAGGCAAATTTATATGCACATGGGACGTGGTCATCGAACAGTGCCACAGAATGGCACAACCGCATTCATGGTGAAGTGCAGAAAGAACCACTAGACAACATTTTTGCAGAAGGCAGCATAATTCAGGTCTGCCTTCTGAGATTATTAAATGCAGCTGATAAACATGCAGAGAAAGATAGTTTGATACTGCTATGCGCCAAGACCTGGTTTATTTTGAATAGGTCCATGCGAATGCAAGAAAACGATGCTAAGCTGATTAACAGGTTAAAAGCTGATCTAGATGGGGCAAGTAAAAAGGAGGAAATATTAAGAGCAGAAGTAGAATGGTGTAAAAAAAGACATGCAGTTAAAATGCAGAGATTTTGATATTCAATCGTCCAAAAGCAAGAAACAGTGTGAGGGCAGTGAACAGGAATTGGTACACTTAAAAGCATTGGTGGACCACATTAGACAAGATAAAGATGAGATTGTTTCAGAAATGCAGGTTTTACAAAGAGAACACTTTGAAAAAGAAAGTGATCTCCAAAATGCAGAAAAGGAAATGGTTAAAATGCTTCAAGAAAGAGGCAAGAGAAACAAAGAATTCAATGAATGCCAAATGCAAATGTGTAACATGCAGGAGGTAATTAATAAAATGAGTAATGAAAACAACAATTTGCAAAACGAAACAGACAGGCTCCTTAAGAAGTGTAAGGATTTGGAAAAGCAAATATGCATTTCCAGGTCCCAGGATAGACGGCAGGGCACCACATTCAATGGGGTTGAGGTGAATTCTATTTCTACCCAAAGAGCCAATGCCCCAGTGATTGGGCCGGTGACTGAACTTGGTTGCAGCTCCTTTGGGGGATTTGATACTCCCATTGGGGGCCGTCACCAATCCCATACCCCTGGAACCAGGGTTGAATCACCAAGTAGTGCAATTCCATGCATTGCAACAAGTAGTCCCATAAAGATAATGAAATCCATCAAAGCCCTGATCAAACCATTTAAAAAGGGAAGGGAATGCTGCATAGAGGATCACTTAGAAGCGGTCCATGACATTTTTAAAGCCATCCAGATACCTAAGGAACAATACAGACAGTATTTTCATTTAACTTTAGATGCTCCCATGGCCAGTATCATAAGGGGATTGAATGAACAGCAGAATATGACATGGGCAGAGTTTGAAAAAGAGATTAGGCGTCATTTTTCTCCTTTCCAGTCATTGAAGGAGGCAAAGAAAGTTGCTTACACAATCACTGCTGGGCCTAATACATCCCCTCGCCAGTTTTTACAAGACTTAAAAAGAGCATTTTCTCGCTTTGATGTATCTTTTGTCCCTAATTCTTATGAGTTTAAAACTGCCTACTTCTATGGGTTACAGGAAGACATCATATCACAATTGGTCCGTGAATTTGATCGTGACAAGTCCCTTGAATGGATTGTACACCAAAGCACAAAACTATATGAAGTACTCTATTGTCAGGGTAGAGAAAGTGATAAAATGAAAGACAATAGACCAAAAGTTAAAGAACCTTCAGCAAAAGTGATGGAAATCAGGTCAGCCAAAATGTCCCTTGATTCTGCTCAAAGTCCAGGTAAAAATAATTTGACACCTGAACAAAGGGGTAATCAACAAAGGTCGCCACTCCCTGTACCAATGTTTCAATCACATGATCCTAGTAATAGGGAGAGCTATATCAGCCCAAGGTACTTAGGAGATAGGCCCCGGGCAGGCTATCGGCCTGAAATGTCAGGTATGAACAATAACCAGAGACAAAATCAGGATCAAAGAAATAATGGTGCCTACCAGACATTGGGGACACAGAGTAGATTTGATCCCAACACCATGATATATGGTAATCAGGATAGACCCCGATATGTGGATCGATTTACTGATAATGGGAATCAACATATTGGCCAGTACCCACAACATGAGAGACAGGACATGAGGCAGAATATGAACTAGACCCCACGTCAGTACAATGATTCCCCACCAGGGGACCACAACCAAAGGATGGGTGCACCCCACTCCCCTACACATATGAATCAAGAGTTCAGGGACAATCCAAATAGAAATCATTCCCCTGAGAGGTATCAGAATAGATACAATCAGGGGGAAAAAAAACAATATCGATCTAGGCCACAGAGAGAGGATTCTAGAGAGATGGAGAGATTCCAGTGTCTCGAGGCCCAAGTGAAAATGTTAGCTGAGCAAATAGGAAAGCTCTGTACAGCACAAAAAAAGTAATCAAAGGAGGGGGCAGAAAGCCATAGCAATGACCGGGTGGTTTCTGAAACTTGACTAAGTACTTTTAATACCTGCAGTGCCAAGAAACAGATTGCTCTGATGTGATTTTCCATAATGACTCTGAGATGCATAAGGATTCAAAAATAAAGATACAGGTAAATGAACATGTGACAGAAAGTGCAAATACCCTTATGAAAGAAGTTTGGTTTAACCTAGAGCTAAATCAAACATTGGAGATTTGTACAAATAAAAAGGGAAAACCTGAAATTCCAAGGGAACAACGAGACAGATTTAAGAAAAATGACTCATGCATGGGGAATATCAGTGAACAGGGGGTGAGTGTGGATGCTATAACTCCTCACCCTGGGCAATCAGAATAATAACCAAACACAGGCAGGAAAAATATATACTCAAAAGGAGGGTACAAGTCAATCACCTGAAGAATTCTTTGAGCCACATATTTTTGAAGAAGTTAAAAGGATTAGTACCACACCAAATAATCACAAATGCACAGAGTTAGACAATGACAAATTGCCAAGTGATGTTGTTACACATGTTCAGTTGTGGGATTTTAATGTGACCTCTAATGATACCTGGATGGATGGGCAAACGGTGTCACACTCCAAAAAACCTCTGAACATGGGGAAATGAATAAAGTCTCTCACACGGAAATGGGCAAAAAGGAGGGAAACATGTCTTTCCATTTACCAATGTGCTTAGCCAAAAGTGAAAAAGGCCTGATAAAGGTGAGTCCTGAGATCAGTAAGAATTCACACTTTTTATGTGTGTTAGAGGAAGTTGAAGACAGGTATTATGCTCCCATCACTGTAGAAGAAAAATGCAATTTATTTGCAATGATTGACACTGGCGCACAGGCCACAATTATGTCTAAAGAATTGGTAAAGAGTATCAATGAAGGGAGATCCCCACAGAATCAGACCACAGTGAAGGAAAATCAAGGTCCAGTGCATAATTTTAATGGGGAGGAGGTGCCCATCATAGGTGTCACAGAGGTTGACATAAAGATTGGAAAACACAGACTGAACAAGAGGTATTGATCACATCTATTTGTGAAATTCCATTTCTGATGGGAACAGATTGCCTGAAAAGATTGTCTCCTCTCATAGATGGGGTGAATGGAGTACTGTGGTCCTTAACCAAAAAACCATTGAGACCTAAGAAACTAAAATCACAAAACAGCAATATAAATGAATGTCACACTGTTGCCAAAACAAATGATGCAGTGGAGGTATATCTCCAGAATAGCTGCATACCTAGCGTCACTGTTATCTTAATGTGTTAAGATAAAATGCAGAGTGAAGATGATAAACAATCTGTACAAATATACTTGGACCCAACGAAAAAATGGCAAACTGCCATAGATGAGCACACATTACGTTTTTATTTAAATGAGAAGACATGCAAACAGAATACTGCTCCTAAAACAGATACAGAAAACACATCACCACTCTTGCTGAAATACACATGGAAGATGAGCAACCATGGGTTCACATTGGTATAAATGACTATTCTAAAACGACAAAAGCCACTTTAGCACTTGAACAGGAAAGGAGTTTCATTAATGAGAAATTGTTGCAAAAAATAATGGAGAGGGAGGAGATCCCGAAATTTAGAATTAAAAAACAATATGTCTCTGGTTTGGACAGTCCAGAATTTGAAAACCGAATTGCAGGTAGATGCATGCTGAAGATTAGTATTGGACAAAAACAATTCACCATAATGTCTGGATGGTGAGTGGGACACAAAATGACTTTTACATGGGTAATGATAATACCCACAGAATGTGTATGGTGTTAGATTTCCTTAATCAAAAAATATGGTCACGCCTAGGTGGGCCGGCACCTGAATTTGAAGACAAAAGAAGGGCTTATCATTGCGCACAGCTGGTCCCATATGCAATTGAATTACAGCTGAAGAAGGCTATTATTATCCCTGCATTCACCAATCAGTTTGCAATAACTCTGAAGTCCAAAAATGGACAGCAGATGAAGGATTCTGATGCATTTGTGTGCTTAAATAAATCCATAAAACTGCAAGGCCTGGATTATGAATACATTCCATTGATAAATGATGGTGAAGGGTATGTAAAAATTATGGTGAATAATAAAGGTTGTCAAGATATTCATTTAGAGGAAAACTCCCCATTAGGAATGGCTATACAAACATCACATTATACTGCAGATCTAAATAACATGGTGATTGGAAATATCCCTGAAAAGTATGTAGATGCCAAGGGTGAGTTGCCAGAATACCTGGATTCTCAGCCCAAGGGAATATTTAAAATTCATTATGTGTACCCTTATGATTCAAATGAGACAGTGTGCTGTCATCAAGAGGATTGCATAACATTTAACTTAAATGAAAATGAAACAGAAAATCAGCCCATTGAAGTGGAAGCTGATATACCATAATATTTAAAAGTGGCAGCATTACAAAGAGACACAGCCACACAGTTAGAAGAAAGCACAGAGATTCCTCCACTGGAAGATTTCCCAGAATTTTCAAAAAGGGTAGAGTAGCAGATTTTATCAGCGGACACATGCGACAGCCATGAAGATAGAAATGAATTGAGGAGAATATTTATGGAGTTTAAAGATGTATTTGCTAAAAATGCTTATGATAGCGGTCTAACTAATTTACATGTGGCCACGCTACCGGAAGGGTGTAGTAGAAGCCCAGTATTTGTGCGCCAGTATAGGTTTCCACTGGCATGTTTAGAGTCGTGGCAGAGATAATTAAAAATTTGGAGTCTCGGGGAATTATCAGGCCTATTCATAGCACATTCAACACACCTATTTAGGTGTGTTAAAGCCAAATGTTCTTGGCCAATTGCAGAAAGCAGGCACCAAAGTATCTTTAGAAAAAGCACAATGGTGCAAGAAAAAAGTGAATTTTCTAGGCCATGAAGTGACTGAACATGGACTAAACCCAGAAAAGAAGAAAATAGAGGCCATACAAAAACTAAAAGACCCTAAAACTGTGAAAGGGGTAAAAAGTTTATTAGGAATGACAGGCTATTATGGGAAGTTCATTGAGAATTATGCTGAAATTATTAAACCTTTGACTAAACTGCTAAAGCTGAATACACCCTGGAAATGGGAAAAAGAGCACTCTGAGGCAGTGACTAAATTAAAGGAATGTCTTGTAAAGGCACAATGTTTAGCATACCCCATAAAGGATAGGGGATAGGGATTTCTTTATAGAAATATGTTCCTCTGAACATTGTATGTCAGCAGTGTTATCACAAAAACATGATTTGAATCACAAAACCATTGCCTATGCAAGTTAGGCATTTTCTCAAGTAGAAGTTAAATTCAATGAATGTGAAAAGGCACTTTTGACCACTGTGTGGGCGCTACAACATTTCTGCCCCATTGTTCAGGGAGAAAAGGTGATTATTGAGACAAATCATCAACCTTTGCAGTTTTTAGGGAGTAAAAGAATTAGGTCACGTAACCTAGCACAGTCCAAAATCACTTCATGGACGCTGGCATTGCAGGGTTTTCCTGTAGAAGTGAGATATGGCCAAAATAAAAAGAGCCCAGTTGCTCAGGGCTTGGCAGATCTACATGACTGTGCAGCTGAACATGTATCAAACAAAGTAGAAGTGGAAGCTAGTTTACAGGAATTTGGGCAATCACAACACAAAGCTTTTGATGAAAAGACATGCAAGGATTTGCCGACTGTATATGTTGACGGTTGTGCTTTTCACATTGAAAATGACAGTAACAAACAATTAGTGTCAGGGATAGGAAATGTCTGGTTGAAATGTGAAGGCATCTACAATATAGGGATGAGAATTGGAGCTAGGAGCAGTCAAGTAGTGGAATTGGCAGCCATTTATAAAGCAATTGCTACTGCAGTTGATGATACATTTAGTGAAATTGTCCTGGTGACTGATTCTGATTATGCACAAAATAGTTTAGTGGAATATTTGCCTGGCTGGAAAGCAAGAGTCATGGTTACATACAATAAAAAGCCACTTAAACATGGAAAAATTATACAAGCCATAGACAAATTGGTGTCAGAGAAAGATTTGACAATATACTGGAGAAAAATTCATGGGCATTTAAAAACTCCAGGCGAGGATAAGGAGGGAAATGATAAGGCAGATCACCTGGCTAAAATTGGGGCTGTGATGGGAGAATTGCTACCTATTGAGCATTTACTTGGTGAAATACAAATTGATGCAGTAACACGCTCTAAAGCGCCAAAAGAGGTGGATCAACCAGTAGTACAATGGAGTTACGATACACCAGATCAAGATCTGATTAAAGCACAAAAGGATGATCCAATTTTGGGAATATATTATAATCATATAATGGACCCTGAACAAAACCCTTTAACAGAAAACGATTGTGTGGGAAAAGAAGAGTTGAGGATGCTATTAAAGAATAATAAATCAATTAGACTACAGGATGGGCTCATGATTAGAGAGTCCATAACAGGACAAATACAGTGGGTGTTGTCCCTTTCATTCAGAGGGCTAATGCTACACCATGCACATGATGCAATAACTGCAGGCCACAGAGGTTCACAAAAAACATCGGAGATACTGAAAGATTATGCTTACTGCCACATATGACCCAAGATGTGCAATTATATACTAGGGTATGTCTAGAATGCACCCAATTTAAACCTGCTTCACCAATGCATAGAACCCCATTAATGAAAAGAGGCTTAACTCTTCCATGGTCAGCTTTGCAAATAGACTATGTAGGGCCTGTAAAGAGGTCGAGCAGGGGTAATTGATATATTTGGAGTGTGGTATGTTTGATGTCAAAACGGATAGAGTGTATTCCTGCACCAGATTGTAGTGCGCAAACAGCAGCTACATTACTGGTGAATCATATATTTTCAAGGTTTGGATTACCACAAAGAATAGAAACAGACAGAGGAAGTCATTTCACAAGCGCTCTAATGAGTAAGGTATGGCAAATACTGGGATTGAAAAGAAAATTACACATTGCATATCGAGCTGCTTCTTCTGGGGGAGTTGAACGCTGTAATAGGTCTGTTGTGGATATATTAAAGAAGTTTGTAGCAGAAGCAGGTTCCTGCTGGGATTTACGTTTACCTTTGGTTTTGATGGCAATCAGATCAACGCCTACAAAAACAACAGGTATTAGCCCCATGAGGTTTTGACAGGTAGGAAGATGGTGTTGCTGCAACACCTACTATACAGAACACATGAGCAGACACTTGTAAGTGCATCTGCAGTTCATGAATACATGGATGAACTGAGGAAGCATTTACAACATGCATTTGCTTTTGTGCAGCGAAATCTAGAAAGGGTTGCTGAGAGTGCAAAATCATATTATGATAAAAAGACAACAGTGAAGGAGTATTGTGTGGGGGATCAGGTGTATAAATTTCATTTTGGAAAAATTAAAAAGAAAAATTCTAAATTTCTGGCAGACTGGTGGGGTCATTTCGAATTATTGATAAGATTTCTCCGGTGGTGTACAAAATTTTGAAAAATGAAGCAACAGAAGAGGTTGTTCACGTAAATCAAATTAAACCATTGCATCCCAAACATGAGGTAAAGAGGCTTGAGTGTGTAGAAACAGATAAAGCCACGTAAATACATGAAAGAGGATACATGAGTCTATTCATAGAACAATGTTAGAAAAATAAAAATAGAAGTGATTGTTATAATAGAATAGATGTGAACAAAAAGGAATATATGTGATGATCATTAAAAGAGGGTTGAAACTGATTTTATTTACAAAGTGGAGACATATTAAATGATCAATGATGTTTTATGTATGTTTGTTTTCTCTCTGACATGTGCTTAATTTCAGAAGGCGAGAGGGAAAGGGGAAGTGATTTAGAAAGTTCATGAATATATTTTTTTGGGTAAAAGGGTGAAATTAGTATTGTGCTATATACTCACAGCCCGATTCATGGAATTAATGTGCGATGAAAATTCCCGCGCAAGCGTGCGAAACCGTGCGAATCGCAGTGCAAGTGCGAAAATCGCAGTGCAAGTGCGAAAATCGCAGCAAAGCCTGCGCACATCGATTCATGGAAGTCTGTGCGTGAGTAAAATCTGGGATGCGCGCTGAAAATCTGCGTGGCGCAGGCCGGCGCACAGGTCATCTAACGGCGTGCGCTACGGCCACACCAAAAGTGCACATAGCGCGGCGCACATAACAAAAGTAGGCGTAACATGGGGCGTGACACGCGGAATGGGGAACAACGCATGAAAATGTGGGCGTCACGGGGGAAGTACAGGAGGCTAGTGCGTGGAACGCCCACCCGCTCGCCTACAACACGTATTCATGGAATCGAATAGGGCAAACCAGCGCACGGGCGAAGACGCGCACAGGCCTAAACACGTCCGCCACACGAAGACAGGCGGTAGCGTCCCTACGCATGAAAAAAATGTGCGCCAAAATGTGCTCTAACAAAAAGCACGTATATACAGCTCTGATGATTGTCCCATACTGTGGCCCCCTTTGACAAATGACGTGCAAAGGGGTACGCAACAAACACGGACACCCGCTGTTTCAAAAATAGCGTGTGCGTGCATTTCGGGGATGCGCGGGAAGTTTCACACGCAATTGGCCTTGGGCGAGCGGGGTGCATGTAAATCTGGGGTTCACAGGAAGTTTCACACGCGATAGGCCCTGTACGAGTGGGGTGCATGTATTCCTGGGGTTTGCATGAAGTTGCACACGCGATTGGCCTGGGTACGTGTAAATCTGGGGTTCACGGGAAGTCTCACACGCAATAGGCCCTGTGCGAGTGGGGTGCGTGTATTCCTGGGGTTCGCATGAAGTTTCACACGCGATTGGCCTGGGTACGTGTAAATCTGGGGTTCGCGGGAAGTTTCACACGCGATTGGCCTTGGGCGAGCGGAGTACGTGCATTTCTGGGGTGCGCGGGAAGTTTCACACGCGATTCCAGCAGGGTACGTGTATTTCTGGTGTTCGCGGGAAGTTTCACACGCGATAGGCCCTGTGCGAGTGCGGTACGTGTATTTCAGGGGTGCGCAGGAAGTTTCACACGTGACAGGCCCTGTGTGAGTGGGGTACGTGTATATCTGGGGTGCAGGGGAGTCCTACACATGAATTGGCAGTGTGGGTCCTCCCAGGTGTTCCCTCTACACCCTCCACGGCCCCTGCAGGCAGCCCACACCACAGGGGACTACCCTGCACCCCTGGTCATGTCCCGCAGGCAGCCCATCCACCATGGGCATGCCCCCCAGGCAAGCCACATGTCAGCTTGCACTACTGATCACCAACGCATGGCCCCCCTCCTCCCCCACCCCCAGCACTGAGGGGTACCTGCCAGCAGGCCCCCACTCATGTCCCCTTGCACCCCCACCCACAGCAGTGCAGGGCACCTGCCAGCAGGCCCCCACTCATGTCCCACTCATGTCCCCTTACACCCCCACCCCCCAGAAGTTCAGGGCACCTGCCAGCAGGCCCCCACTCATGTTCCACTCATGTCCCCTTGCACCCCCATCCCTCAGCAGTCAGGGGCACCTGCCAGCAGGCCCCCAATCATGTCCCACTCATGTCCAGTTGCACCCCCACGCCCCAGCAGTGTAGGGCACCTGCCAGCAGGCCCCCACTCATGTCCCACTCATGTCGCCTTGCACCCCCAAACCCCAGCAGTGCAGGGCACCTGCCAGCAGGCCCCCACTCATGTCCCCTTGCACTCCCACCCCCCAGCAGTGAAATGGCGATCTCATGACACAAACCAAAAGTCAACTATGGACATCAACACATGTCCGCCACACAAAGGCAGGTGGTAGCGTCCCTGCACATTAAAAAAATGTGCGCTAACAAATAGCACGTATATACAGCTCTGATGAATGTTCCATACTGTGGCCCTCTAGGACAAATGACGTGCAAAGGGGTACGCGACAAACACGGACACCCGCTGTGTCAAAAATAGCGTGTATTTCGGGGGGGCGCGAGAAGTTTCACATGCGATTGTGCCTGGCGAGCGGGGTACGTGTACTTCAGGGGCTCGTGGGAAGTTTTACATGCGATTGGGCCTGGGCGAGCATGATACGTGTATTACTGGGGTGGGCGGGGAAGTACAGGAGGCAAATGCACGGAACACCCACACGCACGCTCCAAAAAAGACGCGCTAATCTGGAAACACTTACGCCAGCAGGAAGCAGGCGTACGTGGACCCGCGCAGCATAAAAGTGCTGGCAAACAACAAGCAAGCTCAGACGCCAGGATGAACATTCCGTTCCTAGCAGCAGTGTTTGTGGGATACCGCAGGAGGAGGAGAAGGATAGTCAGGCCTCGAATTTTCACACACAGAATCAGCCTTTATGGCATGCCTGATGACCAGGTGTACGGGAGGTACAGGTTTCCACCTCACATAATACTCGACCTGGTCAGTGAGTGGGAGGATGACCTCACATCACCCACTCTCTGCTCCCAAGCACTCAGCCCCCTGGAGAAGGTCTTCAATGTATTGCACTTTTTGGCCACTGGATCATTTCAGCGGACAAGTGCCATAGTGGGGGTGGTTTCACAGGCCACGCAGTGATGCTGCCTACACCAGGTCTTGGCCATCATGACTGCACGTCCATCAGTCCGTAGGCACATATACCTGCCCAAAACACCTGCAGAAAGGCAGGCTGCCGTCCAGGATTTCTACGGGGTGGCACAATTCCCCAAAGTCCTAGGTGCCATTGATTGCACCCATGTGGCTCTACGTCTCCCCAGGGCATCAGAACACATCCATAGAAACCGCAAGCACTGGCATTCCATCAACGTCCAGGTAGTATGTGATGCCAAGGGAATCATCACCTCAGTATATGCCAACTATCCAGGGTCCACCCACGACAGTTTCATTTACAGAATGTCAACCCAAAACCGGGACATAGAAGCTGGCCGGGATGGTGATACATGGCTGCTTGGTGTGTGTATAAATGCCACAGCACATGCATGCATGCCAGATACTGAGTAATGTCACAACCCCACTAATGATACCCATCACCACCTCCCCAGGGGACAGTGCCTACCCTCTGAGCACCCACATGATGACGCCAATTTGGAACCCCACCACACCACCCGAGGTAAGATACAACACAGCCCATATTGCAACCCGGGGCATAGTAGAGCGCAAATTCGGAGTGCTCAAGTCACGCTTTCGCTCCCATGACCGTTCTGGCGGGCAGCTGTTATACGCTCCCCCAGTAGTGTGCAGGATCATAGTGGCAGCATATGTCCTGCACAACATTGCAACACGCCAGGGCCTGCCGGTGGACATGGTGGTGCCCCCACATCCCCAACCACATGCACGCCCGCTGCGCATGGGAGGGGAAAGGGCACGGGGTGAGGCAGCCCGAACACAGCTGGTGGCTAATTACTTCACTTAGTATCACACCCCTGTGGAGTGCACACAGCCCTGCCACATACCAGCTGACAATCAATGATGATGACATAAGGGACAGTCAACTGTCACAACCATACCAGCCTGAGATTGGTCACCTGGAAGTGTCACAATGTGTGCATCCCTACCTACAGAAACACCACCAATACTGTGTCATCAAAAGACACATATGCTGCTAAATGCATTAGCCCCTTGCAAAATACAACATGAGAACAGTGCTATGTCACCCAACCCCTCCCCAGCATCGCCACCCAACACACCATGGCATGTCATGCTATGTGAGAGCAAACAATGCAATCCCGAAAACCTGACACAAGTGTTACATAGTACAGTGTCCCTAATGGAAACTGGCCACACACAATATGCTCCTAGTAATGTTGAACTAACAACACACATGACCAAATACTTACAAACAATACAATGCAGCTACACAAGCACAAACACAACTAAAACATGACAGTACTAAGTTAAAGTAGTCGTAGTCTTACAACCTGAATATGCCACCACATCGCCCCCTTCCGACTGTAGTCTTGCAGGCTTCAAAACTTGTCTGTGTACTGCATACAACATGAACTCCATCTCCAAACTAGACGGGCTTGGGAAGACATGAGGAATGAACCTGCAAATTTAGAGGGAGACATGGAAGCAGAAGCATACATAATTCCAACATGCAGTGTACAATACAACAATAATATACACAAGGAATGTCTACACAGTATTGACTACAGACTGCCCACACAGCTCATGGGAGCCCAACATCACTGTGTACATCACTGTCACTTGGTCACACCCTTTGCAAGCCCATGGAAACGGGAAGCATCGAACCCAAACTCAGGACAAGCCTGAATGTGCCCATCCGGAATACAGTGGATGCCCACGGGAGCCACACAAGGCAACATACTGTCAAAAAATAATCAAAAATAAAAAATCCAAAATCAAAAAATCAAATATCAAAAATCAAAAATGGCCATGGGGACCGGGGGGGGGGCACCCAGGAGGTCCGAGGACAGGGTGCGCACCAACAGCCGCCTGTGTGGATGTTGGGAAAAAAAAAACACCTCCATGGGCTCATGGCCTGCACGACTATGCCAATGTGGGAGAACTGCTGCTGTTGCTCTCATCACCCTCTGCTGCTGTCACAGGAGGTGGTGTTGCGATGGGAGGCAGCCCACGCAAAGCCCTGGTATGGTCCTCCATGGCAGCAAGCATGCGGGTGTGGAAGGTCTCGTTCTGGAGGATTATAGTGCGGAGATCCCCATGCAGCACCTGACGTGATGCCCGGATCTCCTCCCGAGTTGCCGGCATCTCAGCTGAGAGCGAACGTGTGAGCCGCTCCAGCTGCTGTTCTGTCCTCAAGTTAGTGGAAGTCTCAAGGTCAACAAGTGTATCACTGAGGTGATGGAGTTCTACCCTCAGGGCTTCCCTGTGGCCCTGGGACTCTATTGATATCGATTGGAGTAGAGTCTCCAGTGCTGCCCGTCTGTCCCTGTTGGACGCCAACATGTCCTCCCTGTGTGATTGGCAAATGGAGTCTGTTGCCTGCTGTAGTTGCTCCATCTGCCTTTCAGGGGGGACAATGGAAGTGGCCACCCTCTCCATTGCTTGAGCCATCATCTCAACTGATGCTGCCTGTTGGGTTGCCATGCCATACATGGATTGTTCCCATGCAGTATTGCCTGGTGGCGTACGGCCACCACGTCGGCGGACACCACACCTGTTTGGGGCAAGGCGATCTGCGCCTTGCTGTGCCAGCACTGCCTGAGGCTGCAGGACTGCATTCCCCCTCTGATCTGCTGGCCCAGGAACAGGATCAAATGTTGTGAAGTGTGACCCTGCACCTGTAACCGCCAAAGGCTGACTAACCAACACTGACATCCCCATAGAGGGTTCTACCCCTGGTGCAGGTGGGTTGGACAGAACAGAACCCCTTCCAGAAACACTCCAGAATCATCATCCGAATCAGCACCTGAATAGAGGTCTGGGGAGGTGCACCCAGAGACACCCCTTGACAGAATCGTCTGCAGCAACCACACCACGTCCCCCACTGGTGGCCGGTTGTGCCTCAGGTTCCTCCTGGGTCTGCACCATCTCCTCAACCTCAACAGCATCAAGTGCGTCATCCCCTGCAAAAACATGAAAGACAAAAAATGGAAACAGGCATTAGCACCATAGCACACAAATAGGCCTGACAAGCTACAGAACCAGTACATGATTTATACATGTCCCACATGATTATAACCCTCCCATGCATGCACTGTCGCAGAGTTGGAAGGGGAGGCAAAAGTCAGACACTGATGACACCAAGATGGAAGAGCAACACATTTGCTGCATGCTGGGTAGCACTGCCATCACACATTGGCCTGTGAGTGGCATGTCCTATACACATAAATGACACATGCCATTACACAGATGGCATGTACCATAGCCATGGTACATTCCACAAGTACATCCATATGTCAGTGAATGAGTACTGTCACCCATCCATGTGAGATGGACATGAAGAGATGAAAAATGCCACATAGTGTGAAAAGATATGCCATGTGCCACACACTGCAACACATCCATTGTACAAAAATACAGTGATTGCAGGGCCATGTACACATCAATGGTTGTGCACTTCAACATTACAGGAAACAACTAGCATGTTCCACATTCAAACAGGCCCAAAAACATCATGTGATCAGGACAATACTCATTCAGCCTGAATCGTCAAATCATTCAACTACCAAGGTGACACATGTGGGCCAATGTGGGGTTCTTCAATGACAGAAGCATGTCACATATGTCACAATAGGGCTGAGGAATGTGTTGCAAAAGTGGGAGAATTGAAACAATCATCCTGAAAGAACACTGAAAAATACAAACAATGTTGTTGCATGATGCCACCTCAAGGGCAACTGCCATAATGTTGCGCTAAAATACTACTGTGGGCAGAAGGGATAGTGTCACACCCAAATTCAAGGCCGCAGAATGTTTTGGATGAAGCACATGGGTGACCAATACTACTCATTCACACACACCCTCACCTGCCAATCAATCAGAACCCATCACCCAAACAACATACACATGCATTACACACACACGCATGGGCACTCACTGGACAATGTGTCATAATCGGGTAGTTCTCCCACACCTTGGATCTGTTCCTCTGTGACGAATGTCCCAGCAACACACTCATGTTCAGTGAGTTTGTTGTCCTCTTGTGGAGACCCACCGCCAGTCACCAGAGTAGCGGCATGACTTGAGGCCAGCTTGTTCTTTGCTCTGCGTTTCAGGTCGTTCCAACACTTGTAGCAATCATCAGCTGAGCGCCTCACAAATCCAAGGGCACTTATGTGGTCGGCGATGGTCTGCCAGTGTGCCTTACGTTGACCAGGTGTGGTCTTGGACCCTGCAGTCACCACCATTCTGTGGCTATGTGCCAACACATAGCTCACAAGTGCATCAAGTTCGGAATCATTGAAGCAAGGCTTCCTTGAGGTGCCGGAGTGTGTAGCCGTGCCTGGGGTCTCAGCCTGTTGTGCCAGAGCACCCTTCTTCCTCTTTTTAGAAGGTGGAGCGGAGCCAGAGTGGCTAACGCCGCTCTGGTCAGTAGGGGCAGAATCACCGGTGGACTGGGTTGTTGGAGTGTTCGAATGCACATTGACCATAGGACTTGGTGCAGGCATTGTCTGAAGTGTGATGTTGGCAGGGGGAACATCAGTATGATGGACCAGGACCGACACTGTCCTGGCTAGGAGAGTCAGAGCTGGGGCCGTTGGAGCTGCAGCTGCCCCTGCAGCCTCACCACCCTGCATACTTGGGGCAGCAGATGACATAGCTGCCCCAGATCTACGTGGCTTGGTGAAAACTTACACCGCCACACGTGGCTTAGACTTGCTGACCTGGAAGTCAGCCAGGGAGTCATCCTGTGCCAGGTCAGGTGCCACAATGGGCTGGTCCAACAAGAGCTGAGCTGCGATGGTCTCAGCCACGTTTCCCTCAACCATGGGGGGGGGCACAGGTGTCCCTGATTGGTCCTCCACACATAGGGGTATAGGGGCACCCTGCAAATCACGGCCACGTCCCCCACCGCGCCCACCATGTCCACCTTTTGAAGGTCGGCCACCTTTGCCTCCCTTACCGCTTGGTCGCCTCCCAACCTTGGCACTGATGTTGTTGTGCCTATGGGAGGAGCAGTAAACTATTGTCCTGAGCAATTGGGGGTTAAAGGGGTAGGGTACTAGATGGAATTCGTACCCTAGTGCCCTAACAAGGCTGTCTGTGACCCCTGGGGGAAGATGACGGGTCACACAACGCACAGGCAGCCCAAAAACAAAAATAAACATGCATGCAACCCCTCATAGACCACGTGCGTGGAAAAATGAACCCGCACTACGCTGTGGCACCCAGAAACACAAAAATAAGCGTACGTGTGATGCACGCAGCCTACAATGACCTCCGAAGGGGTACGCAACACACGGGGCAAGCACAGTTGCTAAGTACGTGCGGAACTCACCATACGCATGTGTGCGCGTTGGCAACACCCCCGCCAAAAGAAGAATAGTACGCTGTCGGAGGAGACAGGACAAAAGGAGAAGTGAACACTGTTTGAGGAAACAGGCCCAAAAAAAGTAGAAAAATGAAAGCTGTCAGAGGTAACAGGGAGTACGAACTTGAAACGCTGTGAAGTAATCGCGTGTGAACCGACAAGAATTACAGAATCCACCCACTCGCTCTCCACAAAAAGCATGTACAAGGAAATGGCGTCCCACACGTACCTTTTAAACTGGCCCACACGTACATGTTACTTACGCGTGTATGCGCTCTTTCCTCCAATTACACGCGCTGACACTTGGACGTGCAACTTTTCCACATGTGCTCTGTCATCACGTGCTATGAGGGAAACACCCACGCGCGTCACGTCACAGACGCGCTTATGCGCTAAGGGCCTTTGGTCCAATGAAATCGCATACGTGCGCTAACGCGCTCACGCGCTAAGGGCCTTTCCTCGAATTACACGCTGACGTGCAAGATTTTCATGTGCGAAATCACTCCGTATCAAGCTGGCCACGGGTTCACACACGGAAGACCACTCTCCTGCCAAGAAGGCCGAATTACTGCCCCCCAGAGCCCCGAGCATGCTCCCACCTGCCATCTGCAGCTGCCTGATTGCCAGCCAGGGGTGCTGTTGCTGTGACCACCCCTGCTGGAACAGAAGACTCCCGACTGGGATTCCATCGCTCCACAGCCCAGCCCCAGGACCCAGTTGCCCACCCACTGGCAGCACTGGCAACCCCCAGCCAGAGAGGCAGAGAGCCACCAGCTTCACTACCACCGAAGTTGGTGTGCTGGTGGAGCATGTCCTGTGGCAGTATGATGCCCTCTTCGGAAAGGTCGCCCGCCGACAAGGAAGGACGGACCAGGATCTGGCGGACATCGTGACTGCCATCAACGCGGAAGGGGTGGCAGTCCGCAAATTCCATCATGTCAAGAAGCGCTGGGAGGACTTCAGGTCCAGGACCCTCAACTAGGCCCGGCGCCTCTTGAGGGCATGCTAAGGGGCGCTGGAGCCACCTGTCGGAAGACCAAATGAGGGTCCTGGAATGCGTATGCCCAGCGCTCCACGTCCAGGTCCTTCAGAGGAACACCCGTCTGGAGTCGAGCGGTAAGTGTACATGCATACTGATTGGAAGCTGTGCGTGTGGTGGTGTGCCAGTAGTGTGCAGGTTGCACATGTGGTTTTGTAGGGCCAAGTATGGATGTGTATGTACAGGGCCGTGAGGCTGACACATGCGAGTCCTTTCATGTGTGAGACACATGGATGGTGTATTTGTGGGTAAGCATGCAGGCCAAATGCAGATGTGTGAGCACACATGTTTGAATGACTGTGTATGTCAGTTGTCAAGGTTGTGGTGTCACACATGGATGTTGATTCCAGCTGCATGTATCTGCACTGTGTACATGTGCATGTATGTGTATCTGACAAGTGTGCAACTGTCATGCAACATGGATGCATTTGAGAATGATATGTAGAAGACTGATTGCCAGATGTGACATGGATGCCGCTCTCATCACTGCGACACTTGGTGGAGGTGTACACATGCATGTAAGTGTGGTGGCGTGTGTGCATGTCTAGTGCACTCCCTGTGTCTCATGTGATGTCTGGCTCACCTTAGCCTGCTTATGCTGTTGTATGTGTATGGATGGTGCTGGCTGTTGCGATATGGCTGTGGAATAGCTCATGTGTGTGATTTTAAATGATATGTGTGTTGGGGATTGTGATGCCATGTCTGAAGTTTGACAATGACACTCGTGTGCAACTTTCATGTGTGTATGAGTCCATTGTACAGTGCCCTGATGCCTGTGTCCTTTCTCTCCCTGTCTGCAGCGTCGACTGATGAAGAGGGCGGAGAGGGTGCTGTGGAGCACAGAGGCAGGGATCGCACTGCCAGCTGGAGACACAAGGCCCGGCTCCCCTCCCAGGTTGTCATCTCGTCGGGGAGTGAGGAGTCCGGTGCAGTGTCCCAGGTCGCAGCTGAAGGGGCAGCTGAGACCCCACAGGGCCCGACGGAGGAAGATGGCACGGAGTCATCGAGGTTGCTGGGGGGTTTGGTGGAGGAGAAGGCTGTGCAAAGGACAGAGACGGGGTCTGGAGGTGGGGATTCCACTGGTGCTAGTGGTGCAGTGCAGGGGCAGGGACAGGAGGCAGCACAGACCGCCGCAGAGGTGCCTGTGTGTAATCCTGTCCCCGATCCTGTGACTGCATCATCCTGCACCAGTAGGGATACCTACATCCAGACCTGTTTTCAGGCGGGGGATGAGCTTACGACAACTGGCCTTCCTCTGCCTGTGGACGTGGCTATCCGGGACCGGGTTGAGCCTGTCCTCGGTGGTGTGGCGTTGTGTCAACGGGCTATGCAAGGCGAAATGCAGTCTTTTCATGGGGAGACTGCATGTCGTCTCGAATGGCTCGTTGACCACGTCGACCTACTGGGACAGGTCACCAGGGCCGGATTCCTCCGTTTGCTGGGCCTTGTTCTGACCCCCTCCTCAACTGAACCCCCTATGCGCCAGTCGTACTCCGTGCCATCTTCCCACCCATGTGTCACCTGGGTGCCCTGTGGAGCTGCCTCTGACCCTGCGGCCAGGCTGGTGGATGACACATCCCTGCCACAGTCGGGAGTCGGACGTCCAGCAGGGGTGGCCACCTCAACAACTGCACCCCAGCCAGAGGAGGATGTGCAGGCAGCAAGAGCCAGGGCAAGGGCAGAGGCTCAGCAGCAGCCGCAACAAGGTGGGAGCCATGATGGCTCAGGACTTCTTCATAGGAGGGGCAGGCATCGGCCAGAGGGCAGGAGGACCCAGGACGGGAAGTGTCTTCCGTGTGGCAGTGGTTGGGCCATGCCATAGATGCGGAGCGGCAGCGGGCAGAAGAGGCACGGCTCACGATGGTCAGGGCGGAGAACTCCATGCGGAGGGCCCTGAGGCAGGCCTAGTGCCTCGAGGCAATTCGCAGGGAGATGGAGGAGAACATGTCGTCGTCCCTGCGAACCCTCGGGGCCATGGAAGAGGACCGCCTACGGGACATTGAGCAGGAGTTCGATGATGCCCTGGCCCGGGACATCCAAAAGTGAGCCATCGGACTAGCCCGCTGCCCTTGTAAATAGTTAGATAGTGTTAGGTTTGCTTTGGTTTTTTCTTTATTTTCGTTGCGCTTGGACAATGCACCATGTTTCTGTATATAGTTTTTCATTAGGTAGTATTTTTGATAGGTTTAATTTCTTCAGTTAGGATCATGGACTCTGGATTGTTCATCTGTATATAGTTCACTATTGGATTCATCTCTTTTTTTTGGATTTCCTCATGGAGCAATGGTTTTCACTTTTGTTTTTCCCTTGGATTTGCTTTGTTGGACTGTGACTTTGGACACCTTTCCTTTGGATTATGATTTCTTGTTTTTCATTATTTTACAGACATTCAGCTTTTCTTTTTATATTCCCATTGTTGTTTGTTTGATTTTAATTCCATTCATGTTGTGTTTAATACATTTTTTTCTTCATACTTCAATGTGTGGTATTATCTCATTGGTTTCATGCATGTCATGATATGGGTTTTCACATTCACTTGCAACCATTGTGTGTGTGTGACGGACATGTGTTCATTAACATACTTGCCATTGGGGTTGTATCATGTAATTGCCTTTTCTATGTGGGTGGATGCAATACTTGGTTGGGTCTTTGGGCTGGGAAGGCTGGCCATAAGGGCCATGATTGAGGATCGTCATAACCTGGGGGCAGGGGGACATGAGTGGGACATGAGTGGGGGCCTGCTGGCAGGTGCCACGCACTGCTGGGGGGTGTGGGTGCAAGGGGACATGAGTGGGACATGAGTGGGGGCCTGCTGGGAGGTGCCCACACTGCGGGGGTTGGGGGTGCAAGGGGAAATGACTGGGGGCCTGCTTTCAGGTTCCCCACACTGCTGGGGGATGGGGTGTAAGGGGACATGAGTGGGGGCTTGCTGTCAGGTGCCCCACACTGCTGGGGGGTGGGGGTGCAAGGGGACATGAGTGGGGGCCTGCTGGCAGGTGCCCCTGACTGCTGGGGGGTGGGGGTGCTGGGGGACATGTGTGGGGGCCTGCTGGCAGGTTCCCCTCACTGCTGGGGGGTGGGGGTGCAAGGGGACATGAGTGGGGGCCTGCTGGCAGGTGCCCCTGACTGCTGGGGGGTGGGGGTGCTGGGGGACATGTGTGGGACATGAGTGGGGGCCTGCTGGCAGGTGCCCCACCCTGCTGGGGGGTGGGGGTCCAAGGGGACATGAGTGGGACATGAGTGGGGGCCTGCTGGCAGGTGCCCTGCCCTGCTGGGGGGTGGGGGTGCAAGGGGACTTGAGTGGAACATGAGTGGGGGCCTGCTGGCAGGTGCCCCTCACTGCTGGGGGGTGGGGGTGCTGGGGGACATGTGTGGGACATGAGTGGGGGCCTGCTGGCAGGTGCCCCACACTGCTGGGGGTGGGGGTGCTGGGGGACATGTGTGGGGGCCTGCTGGCAGGTGCCCCTGACTGCTGGGGGGTAGGGGTGCTGGGGGACATGTGTGGGGGCCTGCTGGCAGGTGCCCCTGACTGCTGGGGGGTGGGGGTGCAGGGGGACATGTGTGGCACATGAGTCGGGGCCTGCTGGCAGGTGCCCTGCACTGCTGGGGGGTGGGGGTGCTGGGAGACATGAGTTGGTGATCATATTGCAACGTGACATGTGGCTTGGCTGGGGGGCATGCCCATGGTGGATGGGCTGCGTGCGGGACATGACCAGGGGTGCAGGGTAGTCCCCTGTCGTGTGGGCTGCCTGCAGGGGCCGTGGAGGGGGTAGAGGGGACACCTGGGAGGACCAACACTGCCAATTCACGTGTAGGACTCCCCGCGAACCCCTGAAATGCACGTACCCAGGCCAATCGCGTGTGAAACTTCCCGCGTACCCCTGAAATACACGTACCCAGGCCAATCGCGTGTGAAACTTCCCGCGCACCCCTGAAATACACGTACCCAGGCCAATCGCGCGTTAAGCTTCCCACATACCCCTGAAATACACGTACCCAGGCCAATCGCATGTGAAACTACCCGCGCACCCCTGAAATACACGTACCCAGGCCAATCACGTGTGAAACTTCCCACGCACCCCTGAAATACACGTACCCAGGCCAATCGCATGTGAAACTTCCCGCGCACCCCTGAAATACACGTACCCAGCCCAATCGCATGTGAAACTTCCCGTGCACCCCTGAAATACACGTACCCAGGCCAATCGAGTGTGAAACTTCCCGCGCACCCCTGAAATACATGTACCCAACCCAATTGCGTATGAAACTTCCCACGCACCCCTGAAATACACGTAACCAGCCCAATCGCATGTGAAACTTCCCGCGCACTCCTGAAATACACGTACCCAGGCCAATTGCGTGTGAAACTTCCCACACACCCCGGAAATACACATACCCAGGCCAATCGCGTGTGAAACTTCCCACGCACCCCTGAAATACACGTAACCAGCCCAATCGCGTGTGAAACTTCCCGCGCACCCCTGAAATACACGTACTCAGGCCAATTGCGTGTGAAACTTACCGCGCACCCCCGTAATAAATGTACCCCACTTGCACAGGCCCTTTCGCGTGTGAAACTTCCCGCGAACCCCGTAATACACGTACCCTGCTGAAATCGCATGTGAAACTTCCCGCGAACCCCCATAATACACGTACCCCACTCGCACAGGCCCAATCGCGTGTGAAACTTCATGCGCACCCCAGTAATACACGTTCCCCGCTTGGCGTTTGCTGTTTGGCAGCCCTGTAAACTGGTCCAGGGTTAGCGCAGCCCTTTGCGCTGAATTGGGAATTTTGATGGCTTTTCCTTGCACGAGGGGGTTCTTGGGGGTGTAACTGGTGCTGCTGCAGGGTTGCTGCGCCACTCTGCCCCACGGCTGGTTTTGGAGGCTAAAATCCATGAATACGCTGTGCGCAGAAATCGATTTTAGCGCACGCGGCTGGCGCAGACATTCGCACGCGCACACTGTGCGCCAGCCGCGTGCACCACTTTTGTGCGAAATTCTATGAATTACCCTGAAAATGTGTTTCTTTTCTATTTGATTTAGAATGCTAACAAACCTTTAGTCGGAGGTCATGGGACCGGAGGGCACGGGAGACGATGGAGTCCTGGAGTCCCCTGCATGAAGATCAAGTGGTGCCTTCCTCCGGGGGGAGGTGAAGACAAAGTAACCGGGATGCCAAAAGAGATGACTCCCATGGAAAAAGCATCCAAGTGTGCCAGGATGAAAGAGTGCCCCGAATGAACCAGATGATGGAATGTTGCTGATCGGGACGTCTCAGAGGCAGACAACAGTAGAAGAACAATGAACTTGCAGCATTGTTGGTGCATTAATTCCGATATGTCCTGAAGTATGGAGTTTCACATTTTTATTGTTTTAATTAATTATTTTAATTTATTATGTTAATTATTTGTTTTAATTATTTATTTTATTTTATTGTTTTATGATTGACTTCAAGTTTAAGAACAAGACTTTGGACTATACACGCCTCAATTGGGAAGATATATGTAAAATATTTTATGAGGTCTGATGGACTCAAAGATGAATTTTGATATTACGGTGGATGAACAGTGATTTATTGTCAAATGTGTGAATATTCATTTTGTTGAATTGCTATGAGTTAAAAGAAGAAAAGGAGCAAGTTGGGTTTCTTCCAATTGTGGCTTGGACCATTGCCAAATTCTCAGAAAAAGGAGGGATAATGTAGTATAATTTATTGTATTTTGGAGTACAGCGCCACTGAATATGATAACATTATGGCCAGCAACAATGTGGCACACACATAGCCAGCCATATGTCGCTAGTGTAACATATGGATATGCAAATGGAGACATGCTGCAGATTTAAAAGCACACCAGAATATATTTTTTTCTTGTTCTCTTATTTGAAATGCCTCATTTACAGGAGACCACATTAGCTGTCTAATTGACTGACTTAATTAACAAATACTAACACCGGTACTAACTAAATAACATTATAATGTGCTCTCCATGTTGAAAAAGAGGCAGAAGACACATGCTCTGAGAGTCATTTTTAAACGTGCATTTAGATTATTTTTTTTTCCTTGCTCTCCCTGTTCACTGTGTTGCAGGAAGCAAAATCTGCATGCCAGGAAATTAGTTTAGATACAGTTTCTTACTGTAAATGTTGAGCTATTGTTGAAGGAAGGAGGATACAGTCTTTTGAAATTGATTGGTGACACATAAGCATGGGGGATGCAACAGAGTTCTACTGGACAAGGTCTGACAGAACTGAGTTCAGATCGCTTTGGCTGAGCTGCCGGGAGGAGTTCGCTTTGGCTAAGCTGCTGACACAGACCTTCAGAGACTGGGCATTCCTGGTCTCACTTGGCATTGGCTTGAGAACTGCATGCTTCTCGGTGTGCATTTCAAAGTGCAAGGTTACGAGGACAACCCTGGGCCCATTCCTCAGAGGCGGCAAGCCAAGGGAGGTTGTGTGTAGGAGAACTACAGATAGCTGGTAATTATCTAAGTAAATTGAGGTTGTGTGCCGTACGGATGAAATGTTTCTATAAATATCAGGCAGGGAGAGTAGTAATAGGTAATCCCTGTGTTTAACTGCCACGTTATAATGTTGCAAAGTGAATGCTGTTCCATTGATGTAATTTTTCCTCTTCTTGTTACAAATAATGTGAAGTGAATTTCATTGTATTACTGCATTTGTTTTCTCTTCTGTTTGTTTCATAGAACACTGTATAACAAGAAGGGCAAGGTATTATTTTGAAATGCAATTGTTTACAATATAAGTATCAAACACACAATCTGTGTAGAGTGTTTTTGCTTTTGTCTCTTTATTTGGGGTGTCTAAAATAGTATCTTGGGAGAAGGGGAAGATGTTTAAGTAATACATGTGTCATATTTCCTATACAGATGGAGTAAGTTCATCAGCAATTATAAATAGCAGTCTGCGTGTTTCCACTCAGTGTGTGTGTCTTCTGAGTGGAATATAATACAATAGTTCTTGTTGGGTGTACATGGATCAGCAAAAAGAGGCCTATGGAAATATAGTTCACTAATGTAAGTAAATTAGTGATAATACCACATGTTATTGGGAATGCTATATGTGAAATTGTGGTATTTCTGAATGTAGGTCCGAGGCCTCTAGAGATCACACGAACAGTTTAAACAAAAGAAGGGGGTTTTTGTATGTTGGTGCCACAAATAGAACAGAAAAATTATGCTCACCAAAATACCATCAACAATGATATATACCACTAAATGATCCTAAATACTGTAATAAGTAAAGGCCCCTGAAAGGAAATAGGGCCAAACCCAATCTAAATGCAAGGAGTAGTCATTGTCAAATTACCATTATTTTTGGTGATAAGAAAATACCGCCGGGCCCCAAATCTACACAAAATACCCAACAGCAAGGTAGGCATCAAACCATCCTGCCATTTAAGTTAATATACATCTTTGTTTGAACTTTAAGTCTCTTGTCTGTGTCTTGCTTCCTGATGCCTTCACAGTGGGTGTCAGTAGTGGGATGCAGCTCAACCAATACAAATTGAGGGACTCGTATGTGGCTGGCAATTCAACAAAACTTACGGAAGGACATTAGAGTAAATGTTGAGGAACAGGATAGAGTGTTGACATTAAGGAGGGATATTGCCTTACAATTACACATCCAGGTTAAGTGCCAAGACTTATTCTATCAATCTCAGATACTCCTTGATACCCTTCCTTTAGCCACCTATCACTTGAAGCACAGGGGTAAAGTTAGGCTGTCACTCAGAGAATCCAGGACCTTTATTCGCCCCAGTGCCTTAAGTCGTATAAGATCAGGGCAGGGACATGTTACTGTCTCATCTCCTAAAGAGCTGATAAGAGAGTACCAGGAGATACAATCTGATATCACTGGGGATCTAGAATTTGCTTCTGGATCTGATTTTTTTTACAAAGGGTCAAGTGATACCATATGTGTGATACCATATGTTCTTCTGAGACAATGACATCTATAGAGGAGGTATTAGCTCAACTGGCCAAACACCAGATTGAGACTGAGCAAGATTACAAACTGGACTGGAAAGACTCACAGATGCCAAATAAAAACCCAGCATTCCCCAGGGAGTCTTAAAGCCATACAAAGAGAGAGATGATCAAGGAAATGTTTTCCTAAACTTTGAAAGGCTAGCTCACCAATTCCATTAGGGAAATGAGTTGAAATGTGTTATTTAGGCCCCCTTTTGATGGGAGAATTACAGACATCATAATACAGCATACCAACTATTGAATCTCCGGGGACTGCATCTTTTGCTGATATTAGGGAGTAGCTCCTATAGCGGGTAGGTCAAATTGGTAATTTTTACAGCCAAAATGTTGATACTTAAAATTGTGTCCAGGAGAAATGCCAGTTGAACTTGGGGTATGGGTCAAAAATACCTTGTCACTATGGTTATGAAGAAAAACCCTACCCTAAGAATTAGAAGCCCTAAACTTGATCAGTTCACTAACTCTTTACCTCCTTCACTCCAGCGGGCTGTTTTGCAATTAAATTGACCACTATGCACTGTCTAGCAATTGAAACCGCCTAAAACTTCTCTGATGCCAACACATATTTTCACTCTTTTCACAAACTTGAGGAGAGGAGAGAAAGTAAAGGACCTCCTAAACGCTCCTTTATACCTAAAGAAAGGGTTGAACTTACCTACCAGTCCCAAGGTTTACATAGCAGGGAGAAAGCAAGAATAGAGAAATGGCCTGAACTCAGATACCGGGAAGAACTGAAGAGGGAAGATACTATAACAACAACATCCCAAATGATAACATGCTTTTCCTGTATAGAACCAGGATATTTAGCTCATAACTGTCCCTTAAATAGAAAAGAGGAATCTGTGGAGATTGTAAGTATTTTTTTTGTGGTTCAGCTGCTCAAACCCCTTATGAACCAGCAGTGGTTAATGGAATCCCAGTACAGACCCCAGTAGACTCAGGTAGTAAACAAACCACACTGAGGGCTGACCTAGTGCCTCCTGGAGGGTTATAGGGAACATCCTTAGTAGAAATAGTATGCATACACAGGGATCAGGAAATCTAACCTAAAGCAAATATACCCATATAAGTAAAAGGGATAACTACCACTTTTCCTTCTGCCATTATCACCGGGTTATTGGAGGAGAACATTCTTGGAACCGACTTCCAGAATGTTTCATCATTATTACACAAAGTTGGTCCCTCCAAGATCTCCATTTCACACCTTAAAACTTGGTGAAAGGATACCTTTGAAGCAAGTAACTTTGTATGGGACTTGGCTGAGATCCAGCAAAGATTACAACATGAAGTACCACCTCCGGACCCTGAAGCATCAGTCCCTTGTGCGGGAGACCATTTTCCTAGGGAAAGGGTATGAGAGAAACCTTAGTGTATTCTTACTCCCATTCTCTTGGGATCTTCTGTATGTGTGGCCAGGGAAAGGCCTTCGCTCTTGGATCCCGATCCTCGGGGGGGCGGGGTAGAAACGAGGGAGGCTCACCTGGGAGGGAGGTCCGGGCTATTGAGAGTGAGAACTACTCAGGAAATGCGCAGTATTTCCCACATCCCTTCCAAAATGAACCCTTGGTTCCAAGGACAGTAATGGGATATTTTTATCCATGTTTCATTAATCACGGAAAAGGTAGGATATACCATCCATTTATATGTATCAGAAAAAAGGCAAAGAGGGTTAAATATGAGATGGACCAGGCATGGTACCTCTCTTTTGCCATTGATGACAACCCTGCACCTCCCCAAACTTTATGGGCTATTATAAACAAATTTCACACATTTTTCTTCATGTGACATTTTACAGTACTGGGACGAGGAAGAAACGACTAAGACACACTAACATGCAGCTACATCACTTTGGTACTGAGGCAAGGAAGAGGGCCTCGGATGAGTACCATTGGAAAGACCAGGCATGTCTTACTAACATGCCTAACTATAGTCAGGCAATTAAGAGATAGGACTCATCCCTTCAACCCCTTTACACAACTCAGGTGTATAAAAGGAGTGTGAACAGGAAGTTAATGGGAGAGAGGCAGGCCGCTGATGGGAGCCATGGTGAGCCGTTCCGAAACCGTGGAAGCACACTGAGGACTGAAGCAGCTGAGGATCCGGGCGAATATCAAGTGGGAGCAGGAGCTCCGTGGAGCAGAGGCACAGCAATGGAAAGAGACCAGATTATGGCTCATCCTTTATACCATCCAAAGGATTTCTCATTCTCCCATGGCGCTGCAAGAGCGTGAGAGTGTCTGACGGGCAGAGAAAACCCCCCTGGAAAGAAGCTGACAAGTTTGTGGCCAGTACGATATGGAAAAGGACTTCAAAGTGAGCCGGTGAGTTTCCCAGACCGAGAAACCCTGTGTTACTGTAACCGTGAATCTCATGAAGTGAACCACTATGGTTAATGAAGCCAGAGAGTTGTACAATTTAGTGGACTAGTCGCGTGCCCTGTTAAAGGAACAAGCATCTTTTCAAAAGTCTCTGAACGTTATGAATCCTTCTTCTGAACTAATTAATGTGTGGACCTTACAAAGGAACATTTTTGAAGGTCTTCAAAACAATAATACAAGTACTAAGGACCAATGTATATTGAATACTGAACAAAAGGGACATTTAACATTGAAGCAAACCAAATAAACATTTAATGCTGCATGCATGTTAGTCAACAAATGAACCCTGAAGTGAATTCTTATTGAATACTGAACTAAAAGGGACAGTTAGCATTGAAGCAAAGCAGTAAAATGTTGTATACTGAATGCATGTTGGACAGTGATGCTTGGGGCAGTAGGCAGAGTCACTTTGCGACTCGGACTTGTAACAAGTTTTTCTCCTGTACTTGATTACTACGTAACATTAGTTGGTTAGTTGTGTATTTATAACGTGCTTAATACCCAGAGGTTTCCAAGCACGAACCCAGGTATCAAACCTCAGTTGCTTTGTGTTGTCCTGTTTCCAAAGTGAGCATGTTGCCGCTGAGCTATCCTCCCGGGACAATTAATTGCCCTTGTTGGCTCCCTGTCGCTTTTGAAGTAGCCGAGAAGTGTTACCCCCTCCTCCTTGTAATAAGAAAACGATTGCTACTTCACAAAATGTGCAAGGTAGATTTATTTCAGATATTTCCTATGGTTTACACATGGTTTGGGCTTTGGCCTTTCTCAAAACCGAACATGTGCTAAATGATTCTGGATGCAACGGTGGTAGTGTATAGTTGACAGAAAAAGATGGGTTGGTATAGGGCAGGATTGCAAGGCAAAAGAAAAGAAATAATAAAACCCAATGTTTTAATGATAAATCATTACTATTAGTCTAAAAGTAAACCAATTGAATAACTTGCATTAGTTATTTTAAACATTCACCATTCCATAAGTGGATCATTTAGAAACATTATTAACGCTGTTGTACTCACCCTGATAGTTCTAAATTTGTTTCAATTGCTTTTGATTAGTTCTGAAAGGTAGCTTCAATTCTGGCAAGATCCCTTCGCCACAACATAAACATCATTTAGACCCCTTTTTATTTGGATTGTGTTATTTTGAAACTTGAGGTAGGGAACCCCAGGATTGGTTCTGAACTGTATTGCCTGAACTAGAGAAAGGTAAACCTCAAGACTTGTTTTCATGGAAGTTTCTTATTCTTGGGGAACAGGGGCTGAGCGAAAGCTGTGAGCTGGAAGAAACTCAGAATTTTGAGTTAAACACTGTTTCTTTTGACTTGGATATCCCTACACATTTGTTTGTTTTAGTTGTGAGGGGAAGAATATCGTTTGGACACAGACAGACTATTATGGTGAACTTTTCGACTCAGGCGTTCCTTAGTTTCATTCAGGTAGGGAAATCCTGTCATATCAAAGGCAAGTTCAGCCTTCAACCATCCTGACATTTAAGTTAATAAACATCTTTGTTTGAACTTTAAATTTGTTGTCTGCGTCTTGCTTTATGATGCCTTGACATAACATTCACACAGGGGCAGATACAGAAGAACCTTTGTGGGCTAAAGAGCCTAGGGTTCCATGTTGTGCAACCATTAATGGGTGGACCGTGTGGTCTGACAACTGTGCCTAGACCAGAGGACCCTCATTTGTGAAAGACAAAGACACTGTTGAAGTAAACTAAGAAGAAATAATCTGATTGAACTGTTAATCTAATCCAGAAGAAGTGTCAAGTTAATCTGTTTTGGTTTTGAACATTGAGAGACTGAGAGTAAATATAGGTTTGCAGGTTGAAGTCTTAGGGAAGGGAAACCTGAGACTCAATGAACTCTGTTGCTCTCTTGAGGACAGGACCATCAATACCCTTTTGTTGGAACTGTGTTGTCTTGAACTTGGGGAAGGGAACTTCAAGGATGTGTGGAACGGGTTTGAACTTGGTAAACGTAATCCCAAAACGTTTGTGGAACTTTCTTGAACTTGGGAAGAGGAGCTGTAAAGTAAGCTAGGAGCTGGAAGAAGTTCAGAGCTTTATTTTGATTGCCATTTCAGTTATTGATGACATCACTAACATTGTTTAGCTTTAGTTGTGAGGACAAGGATACGTTTTGGACACAGACTTTTAAGTTGAACTTTCTGACTCAGACTTTCATTAGTTTTGTTAAAGTAGGAGATCCAACCTTGGTATAGGTCAAGTTAGGCCTTCATTCATCCTGACATTTGATTTAATAAAGCAATTATGTTTGAACTTTGAATCTGTTGTATGTGTCTTGCTTCATGATGCCTTCACATCAGGTACATCTAATTTCCTTGTCAACCCCAGAATTTCCTAACGGGAAAGCGGGTACTTGTCTAAAAACGAAATTCCTGTCACCATTCCGTAGACCTGGCTTTTAAGCAGAGGGGTACTGAATGTAACTAAATGTAACTAAATGCCTGGGTTTTTGGTGCTGGGTAGAGACGTGCTTTGCTAAATGAAACAAAGTGTAGTTCTTGATTGAAAAATGCTCATTCTCTTCTCTAGAGAGTGAGAAAGTGACCCTGATAGAGGAGAGTTTTTGTATTGCTTCCGGGTGAAGAAAGAAAAAGGGTTCTATCAAACCAAAATATTATCAGAAGTATGTTGCGCTTTCAAACTGCTTGCATTTAGAAGTGTTCAGGAAAACTAAACATACAAAGCCCTGCATGTGTGAAACTGATTTTAAAAATAGAAAAAAGGTTGCAATTGGTTTAAACCTTATCAAGGAATGGTAATCCTCATGATCTTGTAATGTTCCATGGTATTGTTTAATTTTGACATTCAGGGACAGGTGGGTTGAACTTTCTATTTGGCCTGTGTTTCATGTAAATGATACCTAAAAGTGAGTTTTTGTATTGAAACTTTGTTTTATGCCACAGAGAAGGTGGCCTGTTTAATCATTTGGTTCAAATATTCATTGAACCTATTATTTAATACATAAATATTCTTTCTGTACCCCAGCCTGGTTCTTGGCTTATTGGTGGCACGGGGGGGAGGGGTCTATATGGCTCTATATGAACCATAGACAGGGCTAGACTGAATAAGTCAAATTATATATTGTGTGGTACTTTAATTGGGGGGAATGAAGTCCCCATGTTAAGGGTAGTTTCTAAATATATTGTTACATACCACAGGAATCATAAGGCCTCTTAAGGCAGAGCACCAAAACCAGAGCCACTCACTCAGTCTTTGGATTAAGCCTGGCTGATAGGAAAAAGAAAGACTAAAACCGAGAAAAGACAGTCGCAACTTTTCACCTAAACACTAAATGGTCTGTGATTCCAACAAAGTAACCTCTCTCAGTCTCTTCTTATGGTCAGAAAATTAGCCCTTAACCAGAAACTAGCCGACATTGGCATGCATGGGAATGGGTAGAAGTTGCATGTCACTGAGAAATAATTGCACCCTACAAATGTCCTTTCCAGTGATCAGATGCAAGCACCAATTGTTGTGATCCATATAAAGCAGAGTCTTAATGAGATCTGAAAGCCAGAATTCTGCTTCAGGTTGTATATTGAAGCCACCAGTGGTACCAATCACTTTTGAAGCACTCATGCCCCACTCCGAGGCCAACTATTGAATGTATGCTCAAACTAGACTCACTCAATCTCTGGACGGCTGTACAGTTTTTTGATGTAAACAGCTCAATAAATCTCAAATTCTACAAGATAAAACACATGGATTAATGAAAACAATGTGAATGAACATTGTAATACTAAGCAGCAAGAAAATAGTGCATTTTGTGGGTGGGGCTTAAGTGTGTACTGTTAACACCCTTCAAATAGGTAGCTCCATAGGGGTGCACTGTACTGCTCGCAGTACAGATTTCTAATTGCTGCTAAAATATATAAGCAATGTAGTCAGGAGAAGAGATTTTACCACAGAAACCAACCTGCTGCACCATACAATCTGGTCATCTCGATTTCAGTTCAATCTACGCATGCAACATTTGTCAAATATGAATTTAAAGTGATGGCTAACAGTGTAATCACTGAAATATCTGAGGAAGAAAACCTAACAGTTTGGTGATATGTGCTTGCATGTGTATATGTTGTACAATGTATACTCTCTTGCATGGAAACGTTGTGATGTTTATCACAGCCACTTCACTGTTAGAACAGTGACATCATTTGAAAGCAGGAACACTGCGATGTGTGTTGCTGGCAATTTATTTATTGAGCATTTATATTACGCCTACAAAGCAAATGTTGTTTCAAGGCGCATGGGTCATGCCTGCTTCGCTGCAAATCCACACACTGGATAGTGTGCATCCATCCTATGTTGCCTCTCCTCCTTAGCTTACAATTTTGTCTACTACGAATAATCCTCTGTGCCTCAAAATTAATACTAACGTTCAACTCCCGCGTGATTGTCTCTAACGGCCTGACACAGGCGCATTTTATAATGGTGCAATCCCATATGAAAACGCTCTGTGAATCGGGCCCTTAGTGTTTTACTTTAGCATTGGCATCTCTAAGTTAAAAATGCAGAGAGCTGTTAAAAACAGAATGACATTTCATGGATTTCGACCTTGGCCATACAATCAATCTCCCTAGAATGTAACCAATCAGAACCCTTAAGGCATGCTGCTCGGGCAGATATATACTGCAGACCATGACATGTGGGAAGCTAAAACCTGTTAGTAGGGATGGGCTGTAGAATAACAGTCATACTCTGCTGGTAAATTTCTATTTAGATTGTAGATATAAGTGCACGGTATGTTTATAACACTAAAGAAAGGCAGCAGATCAATTTTAAATGTAACAGATTATAATGCGATTTAAAACGAATCTAGAAGTGATGGTGTAACAAATTCAGACTTTTCTGGTTACATCATTTGTTTCGTGGCAAACTAAGGAAACCATGTAGAGGCTGCTAAGAAAATAAAATCTCAATGTAAGCCTTATTGATTATATGCGCTATGCATTTATTGACAAAATCAGGATAATGTGATTACACAGTTCACAGCATTTGTGTCTTAGAACTTGGAGTTATTCAGGTATTTTTCTCAATTAATATGTTGTGAAAGCAGATCAGTGAAGGGCGTGGCTTAACGCCTAGGCAGATGGCTACCTGATCCCGCACCTCCAGTCTGCGATACCTTTCCATAAACGCCTGCAGTGTTCCACTAACTATTTTAAAACATAAATTATAGCAGGAAGTTGCATTTCTCTTGGGGCATTGAGCGATACCACTCTCTTTAGTATTACTGGCCCTTTCACCGACATTATTGCTCCTGAGCTCCAATGCAACAACCAGCTGACAAGAGCCAACGCAACTGAGGAGAATCTCGGCAACCTCTTCAGGAAACACTGCTGGTCTCCGGAGTCAGGCCTCTCACATTTGCCACCTGCTGGACAGAAAGCAATTGGCACCAAATAAAGTAGAACAGAATAAAGAAATAAAACAGAGATGCAAGCTAATTTCAGCTTTACAATAACGGTACCATGCTGCAGTGAGAACTCTCATCTTTATTCTTATTTTATCATTTTGGCGCCACTGCTCGACATTGCCCCTGCTCCATTCTGTTGTAAATTTGACCAAAATATGACTTTTAACTATTGCTCACAATACCATCATGGACACCTTTCTGGCCAAAACCCTAAACTCTCTGGACATTACAACTGACCATACAGAGATATATCATGGCTTCATTAAAAAGCGGCCATTAGCTAGCGCAGGCCAACAAGGACTCCCAGTCAGCCTCATCAAAAAGGCCCAAAAGTGACACCCCTCTGCATCCAATTCCTCTGACCCCAGCATGGAATTATTATTACAGGAAATTAGGTTTTTAAAGATTTTTATAGAAACTACCAACTTAAAACTAGAACAACTTGATGAGAGGTGGTGCACATTTGAAAATAGAATGGAGGATTTGGAAAAAAGAGTGGGCATGATGGAATATCTCTTTCCTGGAGTAATATCACTTGAAAGCACTGTCAAAGAACTCAAAAAACACAATGAAGAACTTGAAAACCGAGGAAGAAGGAACAACCTCTGTATCACAGGCCTATCTGAAGGATCTGAAGGGAATGACACCATCCTGTTCCTGCAGAAAATGCTTTCAGCCCTTCTCCACATTCCAGCGGACATCATCCTCAATATTCAATGAGTGCACAGAAGAGGGTCCCTGAAATATGCTCATGCAAATCATCTCATGCCACGTACTCTTATTCATTTGCTGCTGGAACATACACAGCTGCAGTTTATTATTTCCAAAGCTAAGGAAAAAAATACTCTCATCTGGCAAGGCAACCAAATTTATATTTGTCAGGATGTCGCTCAGAAAACTGCACAGCAGCGAAAGGAACTCCTCTCATACCATGCTGCCCTGAAGCAGCTCAACATCAGATATGGTCTCTTCCATCCCTGCTTCTTCATGAGAGAACGTCTGTCTTTGATGATCCTTCGGACCTCAAATCCTTCATAAGATCTCTTAAGGCTGACTGTATGGATACTTCTACTCCATCTATGCCCTTCAACTCTGGCACTTGATTTCCCATCCAGACTATTATACCTCATTGTCATACTGTTCCTGTTTTTGCTGCGGGCACTGCCTTCATATTAAGTCTCTCTTCATAATGTTCGCAGGTGTGGTTGTTGTGGTATAGGAGCCCTTCATCCTGCAGGACTCATTTAGAAGTCACCCAGCTCTCACCTTCGCTAGGCTCATTTTTCTGTATTTTCCTGACATCTTTCTTATCTCTTACTTGATGGAACCTTTTACTCGTCTCATCTTTCTCTACATTTCCTATTCCCCTGGTATGCTACCAGAGGTATGTTACTCTAGTATGTTACATACATGTCAGGTCTGTTTGTCTCCCCAGTTTCCTTTTGTATCCTCCCTATGTGTCGAGTTGCCTGTCAAGCTGCACATAAGACACATCAAGACATTTATATGCTTATTTTTTTGTTATGATTCTGTGATGGGTATTGCTCCTATTCAATTGCTATGTTAGACATGTATACATATTTTTCATTTAACATCTGTAGTAGTCAATTAATGGATTTAAACGCATTTCCTGGAATGTGAAAGGGCTCAATAACCCCATTAATTGGTGTAAAGTTCTCTCACAGCTTAAAAGACTTGGTCCCTCTGTTGCCTGGATCCAGGAAACCCACCTGTCCATGAATGAATCAATGAAACTGAAATTTCTTAGGATCCAAGATGTAATTGCCAGCCCTGCCCCTGCAAAGCAAAATGGCATCACCATACTCATCAATAAGAACCTCCCCCACAAGATCACTGATGAAAAGACTGATAACGATGGGTGGCGAGTGTGAGTTAAGCTGCAGATTGGGGCCAATGTTATATCTATCATGAATATATATGGTCCCAATGGACCAGATCCTAATTTCTCGGACTCAGTGAAAGAAAACATCTTACAAACCAACCTCACTATTCTTGTTGTATGTGGTGACTTCAACAACGTTCTTGAGCCATTCATGGACAGGAGATCTAAATGTGTCTTCTGAAGGTCCAATTTCCACGACTCATTCATCTGCTGCATCTCAGAGACAGGTTTAGTAGATACATGGAGACTTCCACACCCCACAGACTTTGACTTCACGTTTCAGTCACTGCCCCATGACTCCTTCTCACGGCTAAACTATATCTTTGCTACCAAACCACTGTCACGCACTATTCTCGACTCTCATATCACCAACATCATTATATCTGATCATGCATGTGTTGTTACAACCTTCGACTAGCTTAATATCCACAAACACTCCAGCAGATCCCCTTACGTCCACGGTTAAACCATCGCAAAAACTATGTAATGATCTGGCATCTTTCTTTATCACGAAGATCGACACGATTCGATCTAACATCGCTAAATCCTCCGCCATGCACTCCCCCTGCACTACCAGCTTTGTGCCACCTATCCCCACTGACCCCCCGGCTAGCTGGTCTACCTTTCCTCTGTTTACTGAGGCTGAGGTTCTAGCAGCGATCCTCAAAATTAAATCTTCTTCCCCAGAAGATGCTATTCCGGCAAGCATTTTGAAGACAATTGCCCCAGACATTCTGTCCGTCATTACAGCGGCTATAAATAACTCCTGCCAGTCTGGCCTGGTTCCGCCAGAACTTAAATCTGCAAGGGTCATTCCCCTGCTAAAAAACCGACACTGGATTCGACTATCCCTTCGAACTTCCGCCCCATATTCCTGCTCCCGTTCCTGTCTAAACTCTTGGAATCTCTGGTCACGCCCCTTCTGTCCTCCTTCCTAGAATCCTCTAAGATCTTCAACCCTGCCCAGGCAGGCTTTAGGCCAGGAAGAGGGACAGAGAGTGTGTGTGTGTCTCAGTGCAAGACGATATGTCCAGACTTGCTGATGCAGGTGGAGTTGGAGCTCTGATTTTGCTGGACCTGTCTGCCGCATTTGATACGGTGGAGCATCCTATCCTTCTCTCACGTCTGGCACAAATCGGGATATCTGGCCCAGTCCTGGCCTGGTTCACCTCCTTTCTCGCAGATCGCACTCAGACCCTTGCTATGCCCCCTTTCCTTTCTTCCCCTTGTGTTCTCACCTGTGGTGTCCCCCAGGGATCGTCTCTTTCCCCTATCCTGTTCAACATTTATATCTGGGCGCTTGTCTGCCTTATCCGCTCGTATGGACTTACTTGCTATTCCCACGTGGATGATACTCAGATCCTGATCCGCTTGGATCAGGACCACACCGAGCTCTCAGCCTGTCTTCACGACTGTTTAAAAGCAGTCAGTGTTTGGATGGACCAAAACTGGCTCAAGCTCAATGGCAACAAAACGGAGGTGATGTTGGTGGGTTGCTCTCCTAGCCCAGCATTATGGACCCCCGCTTTCTACCTCTCTGGGCCCCCTGCCCTGTCCGGTGGACAAAGTTAAGAACCTAGGGGTCATTCTCTCCACCTCTCTGTCCATGTCAAACCAGGTTTCAGCGGTCTGCCAATCCGCCCACCACCAGATTAGGGTACTTAAGAAGGTCCTCCCAATGATCCCAGAAGCTATGCGCCCTCCTGTGGTAGCCGCACTAGTCCTGTCACGATTGGACTATTGTAACTCCCTGTATCTCGCTCAGCCAGTGGGCCTTCTCCAGCGTCTCCAACGCATGCAAAACCTGGCAGCTAGACTGGCCACAGGCTCTTTTTATGGAGCACATATTTCACCAGTGCTTCGCCAACTTCACTGGCTCCCAGTGGCTCAGCGAGTTAAATTCAAATCACTGTGTATTGTCCACCGGGCAATCCAGGGCCTAGGAGCAGAGTTTCTTCAAACCAAATTTGTCCGATATATCCCGGAACGCAATCTTCACTCCTCGACCACCAACCTTTTGGTGGTTCCTAGGTACAACCGGGAAAGACTCGGTGGCAGAGCTTTTTCCATCGCTGCGGCCAGGTTGTGGAACACCCTCCCACCGCCACTCAAGTCTACCTCTAACCACCTGGCTTTCAGGAAAGCCCTGAAAACAACTCTTTTTTAGCTCCCTGCCTACTATTGTTCTTCCTGCTCAGCAGCTTCCTCATCAGCGCCATGATGCCTTCGGACGACCGTGCGCTTTATAAGTGAAGGTAACATAACATAACATAACAGATGGCGCTTTAATAATATACTGCTGAAAGATGATCAATTTATTAAGTCATTTGCCAGATTTCAGCAGCAGTTCTTTGTGGATAACAGGGATGAAGACACCTCTATGGGTAATAATTGGGAGATATTTAAAGCAGCACTGAGAGGCCATGTTATTCAGTATGTGTTATATAGTGCCTGAGTGTGTTTGTAATGTTTATCAGTAAAGGAAGGAGATGTGTTGTGATGTGCTTGTCTCTGCATGTGAAAGCTGGTGATGTCATGTGGAGTGTTGCCTTGTGAATGTCAGAATGTTTACCCAAGGATTCCACACCCAGCCAGTTAGAGCTCCCCAGCCTGGGTGATGGGAGCCAGTGTTATGTCCTGTCCACTTATGTATGTAACTTCATGTAACTGTGACTTAAGTACTTGTAATAAACATATAAGTAATCCCAAGAAGCCTAAAGTCACTTTATAACAGTATGTTAGTAGAAAGAAGAAAGAATACAAAAAGGAATTAGACAATGTATTTCTTGAACTCTCTATTGTTCAGAAAACATACTACCAATCCCCCTCTCTGTCTAAACATTGTCATTGATTATCATTACATACACACATCAATATGAAACTTACAGAACATGCATATAATACCATACTAAGATTCAAATCCATGATATAGGAAAGCTCTAATAAAGTTGGGAAAGCTCTCGCCTCTAACGTAAAATCACACAAATAGAAACCTTCATCTCACCCATCAAAAACAATATGGGCACCACTGTTACTAACTCTGATGAGATTCTAGAAGTATTCAAGACCTTTTACTCTGGCCTTTAAGTCACTTTATAACATTGGCGACGAGTTGGTATTAAAAAGAAGAAGATGCAGCAAGAAACTGAAGAAAGTGGAAGAAGCCTGCTGCTGGGGGTGCAGGAAGAAGTTGGACAAGAAGGACAACACTGCCCCAAAACACAAGTAAGACCCATCACCCAGGGCACCAAAAGGGAGGAAGGAAGCCCTATATAGGAAGGATCAGCTGCCCATATGGTGGAGGGAGAGCTGGGTCCTGGGGCTGAAGAGAGGAGCAGGGCCTTGAGGGGAAGCTCAAGAAGGGAGCAAGGACTTTAAGATGAAGAAATGTGTGTGAAGAAGTCAAGCCTGTTAAAGTAAAACCAGAAGTGTTGTCTGTTAAGTGAAGATAAAAGGAAGCTTAAAATGACACCTGGCCCTTAAACTGAAGAAGGAATCCCGCCCCATTAGTTTAAGAAACCTGTAGATTAAACAAAGCTCGTAGTGAAGAGGACTCCCATGAGAGAGGGAGGAGCTAAGGAGCTGTGGGCAAGAGAAGACAGCTCAGGCCATGACCAGCAGGGACTCTTTGTGGTAGGAAGGTGTTCCTGGGGTATGGCGTGCTGGGCAAAGATGTCGCCTGTTAGAGATTGCATTGCAAGTGTGAAGTACTGAGGGGTGAAGAAGAAAGCTCTGCAGTGATGTTTCCATTCACCAGTCAAAGTATCATTCCCCAGTGAAGCAGCGCAGGGATGTGATGCTGTTTACCCTCATATGAAACCAAAAGTAAGGTTTGGGGAAAGTATGAAGCCCAGTAAGCATCCGTACATGTAGGAGTGTAAGTCTGCTTTGAGTTCAATAAGTGGGACTTGGAGAAGGATGTGAGACTGCAGACAGTGAGCTGAGGGTTTCCCCAACGAGCCACTACGATGTTAGGGAAGATTTTGAAGTGACAGTCTGGAGTGAGCAGCGAGTACTGGCTCTGCATGTCCCAAGCGCAATGTGAACTAAAGGTTAGACCCAGGCAGCGCTAGTCTGGTAGCTTATGCTCAGGGAAAGGGATTCAGGGAAAACTGCCTGCGTGCCACTTTGTTTTCAAGGATCAAAAGCAGATTGTGTTTTGGAAGCAGTGAACCGTTTTAAAATATTGAAGTTGAAGGGTGACATGCGCTGGGTCGAGGTAAGTGGTATGAGTGACGTTTGGTTATGAAGATCAGCATTGCCCCGAGGCAGAGGTGGGACTGGTGACATCACAGCTGGTCTAAGGGAGTCGGCGATGCCATAGAACTCCAGATTCAAGCATTATGTTCGTATTAGAATGCACTCATCGTCCCAGATTCCAGCCGGTAGCCGAAGCCGCTAACCGAGGCAGGATGAAGAATAAAATAAATGATTTTATGGGGAAAGTTCCCTGCGACGTGCATTGCCGTGCACAGGAAGAGGAGAGCTGAAGGCATTGGGCCGTTCGGTAAGATGAGTGAATAAGCCTAAGTGCGTTGTGGGGTGAGAGGAGAGACCCCCTTACGAATCATCTTCACAGAGTGCCTATGATTTTATGGGTATTATCCAGCTGAGAGATGTAGAGCGCTGGTGAGCACGTCGGTGAGTCAGAAAATCAGACAGGAATAAGAGCGCAGTAGGAAATCCGAATTCCACTATAGGATTTGCCAAGGACGTCATTATTGTCGTCATGAGTGTCGTTCCTGGTGAAGAGAATGTGGCAAATTTGGGTTATGGTGCATCAAGGTGCTGCGACTGCAGAGGAGGCACAAAGACCGCATTTGAAGTAATGGCTGCAGTGTATCATTTTATGTTTAAGTGATTATAATGGTCATGAATCTGGTCTTTCAGAAGATAACATTGGACATTCAGGAGCAGCAACATGTATCCTTTAACTGTTTTTGCATTAAGTTCGTGTTACAAACCTAGTTTTCTAACAGATTAAGGAATGGTAAGCATGGGAGGTGCACGAGAAGTTTGTGTGTGGATATATGCGTGCAGGAATTGAGGTTAAAATCTAAAATTTATTGGATTTAACACATTTGAGGAATTTTAGGTTCAAAATGACTCATTTGGACATTCATTCTGAACATGCACAATATGTGTATGCTTTAAGTTTGTGGTACCAACCAAGTTTTGTAACAGATTAAGGATTGACAAGCATGGGAGGTGCACAAGAAGTTTGTGGGTGGATATATACGTGCAGGAATTGAGTTTCAAATCTAAAATGTATTGGATTTAACACATTTGAGGAATTTTAGGTTCAAAAGGTCTCATTTGAACATTCTGAACATGCACAATATGCGTATGCATTAAGTTTGTGGTACAAACCGAGTTTTGTAACAGATTAAGGATTGATAAGCACGGGAGGTGCACAAGAAGTTTGTGTGTGGATATCTGCGTGCAGGAAGTGAGGTTAGAAGTTAAAATGTATTAGATTTAACGCATTTGAGGACTTTTAGGTTCAAAAGGACACATTTGGACATTCTGAACATGCACAGTATGCGTAGATTTGTGCGAGTCAGTAGCAGGGTGTGAGAGAGGTTAGAGTAACCTTTGAAGGATTGCAGGGTAGGCTGCAGTGCAACATGGACATGTAGGAATAAATGCGCATATTTCTTTGTTACGCCATAAGGGCTGTGTACGCAAATGTCGCCATGAAGTTGAGTTGTTAGGCAGTGTAGACACGAGTGTTTGTGGGTGAGTGCCACAGAGGTGCAAGGATGTAGCGTATCAGAATGATTGTGGGCGAGTGCCACAAAAATGCAGGGTGGTACATAAACTGGCCATGGATGTTAGGAAATGTAATTATATAGTTTGCTATTGCTTTAATGGTGACAAAAGAAGTATATATATTGTGCAACATGGATAATTAGGATGGTAATTTTTGCAAAATGGTAATGCAAAATGCTGTTTTATGTGACTCATGTATGAAATGGGTGCATATGGGTAAAACATGTGTTTTGCTAAGAGTCAAAGAGGTTGAGTGTTGGGTAGCACCCAGAATATGTATTGTATGTGGGTGAAAGTGCCACACGGGTTTGGAGGTAGCGACTCCAGTATATATGTAAGTATGAGTGTGGTTGAGTGAAACCACAGCTGAATGGGGGGTAGCGCCGCCATTAAACTAGAAAAATGTGGTGAGTGTGCCACAGCGGTCTGGACAGTAGTACATCCAGTTGTGCAGGGTAAAGGTGGAGAGCCTGCGTGACCATTTGGGTATGTTAGAGGTGTGTGTGGTTAGGAATACCACAGGCGTTGCGGAATACCATAGGTATTGCTGGGAGGTAGCGCCTCAAAGCATACTCTACTTCCCTTTCAAGCATAGCAGTGAGAATGTATGTGAGTTGTGAGGTAGCGTTTCCAAGCATAACAGTGAGGATTTATGTAAGTTTTCATCGCTCCATAATAAGATGCATTTATATTCACTCATTGTTCGGGTGTGGCTTTGTGTGTGTAGTTTAGGAGATTCATGCAGAGTAACATTCTCCATTAAAAGGGAGGTCTTTGAGAGATGCGAGGTTTGTTATGTTATGAAATAGTGTACTGGGTGAAGTAAGGTGAGAGCGAGAGTGAGTCAGAGAAGCTGTGTAAGTTATCCAGAGAAGATGTGAAATGGGGTAGCACCCATAGTGTGTGTAGCCTGTTGATATGCCACAATGAAGTGAGGAGGTAGTGCCTCTGTGACTATAGTGGAGGTAGCGCTTCCGCAAGTACAGTGGAGCTAGCGCCTCCCACATGAGGAGTATGAAAGTATTTTTGGAGGTAGCGCTTCCGCCAGAGTAATTGGACGTAGTGTCTCTGCCTGAGTAATAGGAGGTAGCGCCTCCGCCAGAGTATTTGGAGGTAGTGCCTCCACCAGTGTAGTTGGAGGAGGCGCCTACGCCAGTGTGATTGGAGGTAGTGCCTCCGCCAGAGTATTTGGAGGTAGTGCCTCCGCCAGTGTAGTTGGAGGTGGCACCTCCGTCACTGTATTTGGAGGTAGCGCATCCAGCCAGTGTAATAGGAGGTAGCGCCTCCACGAGAGTAGTTGGAGGTAGCGCCTCCTTCAGTCTGATTGGAGGTAGCATCTCCACCAGAGTATTTGGAGGTGGCGCCTCTGCCTGAGTATTTGGAGGTAGCGCCTCTACAAGTGTGATTAGAGGTAGCGCCTCTGCCAGTGTATTTGGAGGTAGCGCCTCCGCCAGTGTAATTGGAAGTAGCGCCTCCACCAGAATATTTGGAGGTAGCGCCTCCGCCAGTGTAATTGGAGGTAGCGCCCCTCCGGAGTATTTAGAGGTAAGACCTCCGCCAGTGTAATTGAGTAGCGTCCCGCCAGGGTCCCAATGTAGCTGGAGGCAACACCTCTGCCTGAGTAATTGGAGGTAGCGCCTCTGCCTGTGTAATTGGGGGTAGGGCCCCACCAGAGTATGTGTAGGTAGCGCTTCCGCTTGTGTCATTTGGTAGCGCCCTGCCAGAGTATTTCAAGGTAGCGCCTCTGCCAGAATACTTGGAGGTAGCGCCTCCACCTGAGTAATTGGAGGTAGCGCCTCCGCCATTGTGATTGGAGGTAGTGCCTCCGCAAGAGTATTTTGAGGTAGAGTGTAGCGCCTCTGCTAGAGTATTTGGAGGTAGCGTATCCACCAGTGCGATTGCAGATATCACCCCAGATGCTTGAAGGTGTAGGTGGGTGTGTAGGGTTATTGGCCTACAGAAGTAGGGAGAGTGTCCCTCAGAATTGATATTCCCCATGCTGGTGATGGATGTGGAAAGGAGGGGAATATGCTGTGGCGTGCTTGTCCGTGTGTGTTGACGTTTGAGAAGAAGGGAGATATGTTGTGTCTATTTGATGTATCTGTGTGGGTGCAGTGTGAATCAGTAAAAGAAGGAGATGTGTTATATCGTGCCTGAGTGTGTTTGTAATGTTTATCAATAAAGGAAGGAGATGTGTTGTGATGTGCTTGTCTCTGCATGTGAAAGTTGGTGATGCCAGTTAGAGCTCCCCAGCCTGGGTGATGGGAGCCAGTGTTATGTCCTGTCCACTTATGTATGTAACTTCATGTAACTGTGACTTAAGTACTTGTAATAAACATATAAGTAATCCCAAGAAGCCTGAAGTCACTTTATAACAGTATGTTAGTAGAAAGAAGAAAGAATACAAAAAGGAATTAGACAATTTATTTTTTGAACTCTCTATTGTTCAGAAAACATACTACCAATCCCCCTCTCAGTCTAAACATTGTCATTGATTATCATTACATACACACATCAATATGAAACTTACAGAACATGCATATAATACCATACTAAGATTCAAATCCATGATATATGAAAGCTCTAATAAAGTTGGGAAAGCTCTCGCCTCTTACGTAAAATCACACAAAGAGAAACCTTCATCTCACCCATCAAAAACAATATGGGCACCACCGTTACTAACTCTGATGAGATTCTAGAAGTATTCAAGACCTTTTACTCTGGCCTCTACAGCCCGACACTACTACCACTCCTGACAACCTGCTCTCTTTCTTTCAAAATATTAAAAGAGACTCCTATCCCCAAGTAGATATCAGTACCCTTGATTGCCAAATATTCACTCAAGCTATCAAAGATCTCAAAAGGGGCAAAGCACCTGGTCCTGATGGCCTATCTCCTGAGTTCTTCTATCACTTTTCCAACATTCTATCTCCTAAACTCAAATCACTCTTCACCTACTTCTCGAACAAATAGTCCTCCTCTGGGTCTTTTGCTGAGGCTACCTTAGTTCTCTTTCCCAAAGCTCAAAGTTCTCCCAAAACACGATAGTCCCATTTCAGTAATAAATGTTGAATGCAAGATAATAGCAAGGATGCTTGCTAACAGAATCAAATCTGTCCTCCCCAAATTAATTAAAGCTGATCAGGATGGCTATGTAAAAGGGAGAACATTTTTAGTAATGCAATACTCTTTTTCAATGCCATTCATCATATAGTGAAAGACAAAACAGACAAACAAAGCTACGCTGCCATCACGCTTGATGCTGAGAATGCCACCGATCGGATGGGTTGGAAATTCTTGTTTTGATCCTTACGCTGGCTTGGTTGTGGGAAAGGTTTCATCTCATTGGTCAAACTTCTATACTCAAATCGCAAATCTTATATCTTCATTAATGGTCAGTTTTCATCTTACTTCCCCCTCAAACGGTGTACAAGAGAGTGCTGCCCACTTTCACCTATCCAATATATTCTATCCCTTGAGCCTTTATTACCACTTATAAGAAATGACACTCAGATCCCAGGAGTAACTTGTAGCCAACAACAATTCAAAATAGTGCATACGCCAATGATATGTTTGTTTGTTTGTTTATTATTTTGTATGGTGCACCAAACCCAAAGGTAACAGGGCGCAACAGAGAACAGAATACATGGATACTTTAAACTTAGTTACAGAGTATGGCACAGGGTTACATGAAGAAAAAGAAAAACATTTGCAAATAAATAATTGAGCAAGTCAGGTGATGGAATATACATAATTACAATTATAGAGGTTCGAAAACTTTTAAAAAACGCAAACAATCATATTCCAGGTTTACTGTCAATCGTAAATGATTTGACTTTAGCCTCTGGATACAAATTAAAGATAAATCGGAGATCTTGCCTCTTAAATCATTCTGCCTCAAAAATGAGATTGCTTTGTTTGGGTTCAAATGGTGTGACAACTCACTCAAGTACCTTGGCCGTCTTTTTTCCTCTTCCACTAAGCTCACTATTAAACTGAACTCTTCATCTTAGACTCAGGGAACTTACCTCTCTCTGGTCTCCCTCATATCTTTCTTGGTGGGGGGGTTTTGAAACTATCAAGATGATGCTGTCACCCATCAATCTTAATCACTTAGAAATGCTCGCTATTCCACCCCCCCTTATCCATCTTTTCTGCAAGCAACTATATCCTACTCAAGTTTTTATGGGGTGTTGGCAAAAACAAAAGAATTTCCATCAGTAAGCTTAGAGCCCCCTTTGAGCATGGTTATGCCAAATTTCCAGACTTTAAATTCTTCCACGATTCATTCCTAATTAAACAATCGTGCGTTTGGCTCACCCCTTCTGAATTAGAAGACCTCCCCTCCTGGGTTTTTCTTGAAAGGGAATGAATTACACCTATCAAAACCCAAGATCTGGTATATATATTCGATCTCTATTTTCTAAGTTTACCTACCCGGTTAAGGCTGCTGTTTCTGCCCTCAGAACCTTCTTATTTCAACCTACTTGTTGCCTGTCTCTCAAATATTTGCAATTTGTATGGAATAACAAACATATGACACACAATAACAAGACACTTTACAGGAAGCCCTGGATCAACAAGGGTTTAAGATTCATTCATCAAATTTACCATACTACAGGCTAGGAATCCTTCCAAAATCACAAAAGAAATGTCTCCTTACCGTCATCGGACTTTAGCTTCTATAACAAGTTAGTTCATGTTTGCCTCAACACTTTTGATCATTTCACCCAGAATGAGCTCGCTCCAAACCCTACAAGAATCCTGTTCATGTCCTCTTCTCCCAATGTCAGAGCGGCCCAATTTTTTCAACTATTAGGTGCCAAGAACTCTCAGACTGACAATTGGTCTACCCAAGTTCAATGGGAAACAGATTGTGGGAAGCGGTTTGACAACATTACCTGGAAATTACTCTGGCCTAGGGTCAAAACTATCTCCATTGCAGCCAATATGTCACAACATTTATTTTTCTTTATGTACAGGGCCTTCATAACCCCAATGTGTTTGTTAAAAACTAAGTTTGGTTGAGATGGAAGCTTGTGGACTTGTGTTGACACCTATCAATCCTACTTTCATATGTTTTTTAGTGCCCCATTGTTCATTAATTTTGGCAAGAGGTGTGGTCTCTCCTGAACATAATTTCAAGATCAATCTACCCCTAACATTCTCAAACTTACACCTAGGGAGCCATGCCCTCGAAAATAGAAAATAAATGCATCCCGCGTATAAACTCTACAATTGATGTATCGCAGTTGCCACTGAACTCAATACAGCCATATCAGTAAACCATGGGTGGGACAATATATGTCACATTCACAGATTAGAAAACTGTATGGCAACGCGTCTTAAACATGAAATTCAAACATCATGTTAAATTCTCCCTTTTTACTGAATATCTCTCCTTTCACAATATGCCAACACATGGTTTGTGAATATCTGTTGCTTTAATGTTCCAAATATTTGATTACATGTACGTTACTGTCACCTATACCCAATTTTGCATAATCTGAACACCTCCCCCTGCCCCTTCTCCCTCTGTTCCCTGTTTGTTCTTGTATGTCCTCCCTCTGTTCGTCCATTCATAATTAAGCCATGCTGATTAGATCATCTATCTCGCTGACCACATACATTCTATTACATTGTTGTTATACCCTTGTTACTGGTAATTTTGCTTGTTTATATTAAACCTACCAATAGATTGATCTAATCATGTGTTTCACTGTTATTATTATTAAATGATCAATAAAAATTAGTAAACAAAAAAGAAAGCAGATCAGTATATGATTCACATAGCCGATATATAAGTAACTACATTGTAAATTGTTCACTATGACAATACACAGTAAAATTCATCTTGGTGAGGCAGCAATACATTTAGGGCATTTCCAGGCATGCCCAAGATACATTTAATTGGGAAATTGTGTTCCGGGTTAAACATGCCCAGCAGAAAAAAAACATTGCAGGTACAATTTGATTTTGTTAACTTGTAGTAGGGATGTGCAAGATGGTCTACCATTGAACACGAACATGACAAAAAATAAAAAAAGTCCAGGCTGCTTCAAATATGGGGTATGTACACCAACACGCAAGTAAAACCATTAAAGACAATATGTAGGATCTTCTTCTTACCAGCGACTCACCTTAAACAGCCATACAACTTGGAGTCTTTCTTCATGTGCCTAAAATAACAATCTTGCAGAAGGATCGCTGACTCTCCAGGTGGGAGGGTAAAATAAGGATTGGGAGTAGGAGGACAGTACTTGCAGTAATGAAGATGACCTTGCATAATCAGGGCAGTACAGCTACATGCCTCCTGCTTGTTTCCTTTTATTACACAGTGTTGAAACTACAGGACAACAATCCAGTCACTCCACTACCCCACCTCCCCCAAAATGTTGTAGAGCCATGTTAAAATCGAAATCAAATACAACCTACCCTCACTTACCAGAGGGACATAGCGAGAAATTCCAATGTGAAAAGGAAAGGTCAAGGAACTAGAAAAGTTAGCTCAGTTCTAGAGTCAGAGTTAGATGTTTTGGGATAGGGAACCACAACAAACAGGACCATCACACACGTTTTTTTTTTTTAAACAAAGGGGCATATTACAAAACCTTTGCACTGTGGCAAGTGCAATTTGGCATGTTATAAGCATGATATAAGCACCAGGGAAAAATTGGTCAAAAACAGGCTATGCTTCCATTTTCGAGGGGTAGTACACCCTCGTGTTCTATAATAATGACTGTATCCGGACTAGGAGAATACGTTCTGGAAGGACTGCTTAGAGAGAACAACGTTCTCACTTATAATTGCAAGTGTGTTTTTTGTAAATAGCTTGTATTTGGATGAAGTTAGTCCCCAGGCGTGAAGGATGTACTAGTTTAGAGAATGTGGTTTGTATTTTTTTCATTCTTATTAAGTGTAGTTCTGAATGTTACGATTCTTTCAATTGTATGAATTGTAAGAGATCTTGCTCAATTGTAATGAAATGTTTGGAAAATGATATTCTAATCTATTTGAACTTTGTCGCAATATTTGTTAAAGGTTATTTGGGTAACAATAAAAACAAAAAAAAAAAAAATAAGCATGGTAAACAATCATTATCCGACGAAGGAGGACTCAGAAGAGTAAAATGCCTATGGGGGTCATTACGAGGTTGGAGGTAATGGAAAAATGATACCGGTAAAGGATTACCAGCACCGCGTACCGCTCTGGGCTATTCTGACTCAAGAACCCGGTATTAGTGACGCCGCTAATACCGTTGTCGCTAATAGCAGTATGGGCGCGGGCACGCGGCCCTTCTGGCTGGCAATAAGGGGATGCGGCTAATAGGGGGGGAATCACAAGTCAGGCGTACATGCAAATACCGGCATCATGAAGGCGCAAATATGGGATATCGGCATGTCGGCAATACCGGCATCGCAAACCACCTGTAAACAGCAATGTGCTCTGTTCCCAACTGCCACAGGTGCACACAATCAGCACAGGTGGAGGCAATGGAGCCTGGCCCAGCAAAAAAAGGAGCACATCCACACACCACACTCCTTTCCACAGCAAAATGATTCCACTCGTAGTAGCAATACTGGGGCTGGAGGACATGCTTGCATTGCTACACCAGCAGCAACAACAACAACAGCAGGCACCACAGAGGAGACACAGGAGGAGAATGAGGGTGAGACAGGCCCAGTAAGCCCCACCAGTGCAGCCAGTGGTACCACACAGGCAGCCCCCAATCCCTCGCATCGGAGTCAGTCCATTCAATCTAACCCCTGAGCAGATCCGCATCCTGTACCGTCTGGACCGGGACACCATCACCATCATTGTGGACATGATACACGACGACATTGTCAGCCTCATAGAAATACGCATGGCCATCCCCCCTCTGCTGAAGGTACTTTTGGTGCTCCACTTCCTGGCCACAGGCACCTACCAGCACACAGTGGGGCACATGCATGGCATATCACAACCCTTATTTTCAAGTATACTGAACCAAGTGATGGATGCCCTCCTGAAGCACACAAGGGACTACATATCCCTACCACGGACTCCCCAGGAGACCTTTGACACAAAAGTTGGCTTCCATGCACCGGCAGGCATGCAAAATTGTATTGGTGCACTTGACTGCAACCATGTGGAATTGGTAGTCCCGCATGCAACAGAGCCGGCGTACCGCAATCGTAAGCAATATCACTCAATCAATGTACAGATGCTATGTGACTCCAGCAAGATCACCACACATTGTTGTGCCCGATTTCCCAGATCAACTCATGACTCAATGGTCCTGCGCAACTCCACGCTACCATGCTACATGGAGCGACATGCAGGACGATGTGCCTGGCTGCTTGGTAAGTTGCATGACAGGCACATGGCAGTGAAATGGGGGGATAAATGCACACACCACAATGGTGTCATTGTTGTGGTGACAGCACGATGTGCACATCCCAAAACACTGTGCCCCAAAGCATCCCAAACTGAACATGACAACCAATTTCCATAGCAATGAAGTAAGTGGCACACCTATCACAACATGCCAAACTAAAAACCACCCCACATCCCACAACACATGTACCACCCATCATCCGACCTCACCCTCTGTAACACAATCCAGCAACATGCTGTGAGTATTCACTATGCAAATGTTTGCAGCAAATCTCCACACAGGACAAGCATCCATGAGAGTGCACTGAACAAAACCACCAAGGGAATCCACTGCTTGTCACAGGGCCACCACCACAGAAGTCCAGCATGTCACCATGGGAATAATCAGCGCTCAATACCAAATAATGCAGAGACTACTGCCAACGCTGCCAGTTAGAAAATCATACAGAACACTACACATCACATAGTTAACACAAACAAAGCGGTATGCGTCCACAATGCATGAGCAACGTCAAGGCAGTGTACACTGTGTATCATCTTGAAGATGCAATCCATACCATAAATCCATGGCACAGAACACATTGAGGGAAGGAAAAATGTGTGCATACCACCTGGGACATGTGCATGTGACCAACAAATATCTGCAGGCATGTGTGACGAGTACAGCTGTCCATCATGAATCGATGAACACATACCTTTTTTCCATCACATGCAGGTGATAGTGGCTATCTCTTGAAGCCGTGGCTCCTCACCCCCGTCCAAAACCCGCAGAACAGGCAGAACAATTGTTCCCATACCCGTGTGGTCATCGAGCAGACATTTGGCCTGTTGAAGGCACGGTTTCACTGCCTTTGCCGGTTGGGCGGGGCACTCCTCCACAGGCATGGGAAGGTGGCCAATATCATCATGGTATGTGTCATGCTGCACAACATGTGTATCCGACGAATGTGCCCCTGCCCTCTGACATTGAACTGCAACCACCAGGTGATGATGAAGGGGATGAAGAAGATGTGGGCGCACATACTTGCGGTGCAGATGCACAGGAGTGACGTGCTGTGCATCAGTCAGTGATTGCACAATATTTCTAACACACATGGGTGCAGAGGGTGACATGAAAGTGGAACAGAGGGCACTGGGTGTGGGAGTACATGTACACTATGCACTATATAGCAATAAATGACACATATGCAATAAGGACGGTCCACTCAAGTGTTTTTTTTCGGCTACACAATGGGTGTATTTAACTGTTCAATTGTACAAAGTGCTCAAACCCTTCACCTCACACACCCCTTCCCCCGTCCCCCTTCGCCACAACTCCCCCACACACCCTCTCCACCTACCCTCACAACTCCCCACACATGGTGTCCAAGGAAATAAGGAAATGCAAAAGGTGTCTGCGTCTATTGTCTTAATCAGGCTGCCCCATCTACATTCATCCAGTTCCCGCACCTGGTGGCGGTAGTTCAGATCTCCACAAGGTGCGTGCTGACCTGCGAAGGGGGCTGGTTTGAGTGGAGCTGGATGATGATGGGGTGCTAGCTTGCTCCAGTCTGGGGGCTGGATGCTCAGCCTCCAAGGAATCTGCTATGCGGGAGAGGACCTGCCTCAGATCAGACACCTCCTCGCATATGCGCGTAGTGCTGGCCTCAATGGCCTGTGCCAGGGATGCAGTGTTGTCCTCCTGCCTTGCCTGGGCACTGTCTGACACAAACTGCCTGACAAGGGCAGTCAGCTCCTCCTAGTGCTGTACTGTATGTTGTATCTGCTGCACCCCTGCCCGGTCACCGGTGGAGGTGGATGGTGAATGTGTCACATCCCCAAATCCGAGTTGCTCCTCTGTGGGGCTCATGCTCCCTTGAACTGTCTCCCCTCCAGACTGCTTTGGTGTGGTGTCATGGTAGGAGTACATAGGTGTGACCTGGAGTGATGGTGTGTGATTGGGTGTGGCAGGAAAGTCCAAGGAGTCATTATCCACGGGGACACACACCTGGCCCTGGCTCTGCATGTCCTCGTCTGTCTGGGGTGCTGTAGCTGCCGCTTCCCCAACAGAGCTGGTCGCAGCTGAAAGGGCTCCATCGGCCACTGTCTCCTGTGCAGGGGACACATGTGTTGTGGGGACTGTAGCAGTGGCCCTTAGCAGCACTATTGCTGTGGCATCCAGTGGTGTTTGCCCCTTCTGTGCCCGTTGTAGCTTGGCTGGCCCTTTCGAAGTTGAAGGCCTGTTGCCTTCTTCCCTGGCCCTCTTCCGGGGAGTTGTTACCTGTGGGGCTGAGTCCCGGGCCTCGCTGTCAGGATCTGATCCTGTGGGGACCGAGAGAGGGACGGCATCAGTGATGGTTTGACATGCATCATGCATACATAGGTATTATTGCTGTTCTACGCATTAAAGGGGATTAGGTATTGGAGTTTTGACAATCACGTTGCTTGCTTTATGGGTGGAGCATGCAGGCATTTGTCAGGGTCACTTATGTAGGAGCTGGTGTATGCTGTGTGACATACGTTTCTGTTGTGGACTGCGTGCAGTGTGACTTATGCCGTTTTCAAATGTGTGTGGTGTGTGTCAGGTATGGCATTGCCATGCTGCATGCATGTGGATGTGTCTGTGTATGTAATGGGTCATGCACTGCCTCTTTGGATGGATAAATTGGTGGACTATCATCATACTTTGCATTACAGTGTTTTCTCAGGACACTCACCTCCATCCGCTAATGGAGTGGCGCCACGTTCCATCTCGCCCACACCTTCGATTGCCTCAATGCCAATAGTGCTGGCACAGATTTCACGCCCACCGGCTTAGCTTGATGGGTGATCTAGGACCACCACCAGTAGCCATGGCCTGGCTCTGGTTTGCGGACATGATGTTCCTGACTCTCAGGCGCAGGTTTTCCCATCGCTTGCGCACATCCTTGATTGTGCGGGGGTTGTTCCCTACTGCACTGACTTTTTGGGCAAGAAGTTGCCAGATCTCCTTCTTCTTAATCTGTGCCTCTCTCTTGAGGCTGTTGGCAAACACAACCTCTGCATTATCTGCCACTGTTTCTGCTAGCATAGTCAGCTCATCCTCACGAAAGTGCTCTTTGCGCTGCCGGGATGTACCTTTTTTGACAACCTTAGGCATGATGCTGGTGGTGAAGGTTGATTTCTGCAGTCAGAAATATGCTCCAGGTCCTGTGTGGTGAGGATGGCAATGGATTGTGTTTTTCAAGATGGCCTGTGCGATGACGCTCCTTCCGGTTCCGTTTATTAACGGACACCGCTAATGCTGTATCCATTGATGCCGGTAGTGCTGTCTGCGCTTTCCATGATGCCGCTAAGGGGCATTTTTGGGACTTTAGCGGCATGCCGGTACTGTCATTACCGGCATGCTGCTAAGCTTGTGCATGTGAACTCGTGATAGCCCACTGATAGTGGGCTCTTTCCTACACAGACACAGTATTTACTTCATGCCGGTAAGGACTGTTTCTTACCTCCAACCTTGTAATGACCCCCTATGTCTTCTGTTATACTTGAATCTATGAACGCAAAGAAAAGCCGAAATCATTCTGAAATGCACCCATCTCACATAAATCACAACTCCCTGCAATGCCAACTGCCCATAGGTTGCAATGGAAAACTGGTCCAAAAGTTGAAAGAACAGAATGGAAAAAACAAAATAAACAAGAAGACGAAAAAAAAGGCCAACATAGATTCATAGAAACATGAAATAAATGCAAAGATGAACAAATGAGAAAAGGAAAGCAAAAGTGGATGGAGAGTTCCAGGGGTTTAAGGGAGGGTAGCTGGTGGTCTCCCCACAACTTTCAAAATGAAAGGTGAAAAATAATACAAAAAAGGTGCAACAACTGCAACAAATGGTGAGATGGATGTGCTGTAATGTCTAGACAGTGCTAATTATGTGCTTGCAGGGAGGTGGTGGTACTGATCATGAAGTAAGCTGTCAACGAGATAGATCGAAAAAGTCAGTGAGAAAAGACACCAGATTCAGAAGCATCATTACATTAAGTTACTTCAGGACAATGTACGCATAAGTAATAACTGTGCAGAACATACGAATACATGTCTCATGATTGTACCTTGTCTGCCCCATATATCTGCCCTGAAGCTTGAATCCACGAATCTGAGGATCCCAATCAGAGTCTCCACTGAGTGCCCAAGCCAAGCTACCTTCCTGGGGCTAGTCATTGAAACAATACAGTCTCTTCTATATCTGTTTTATAGTGAAATAAGAGCACCATTAGTGCTACAGAGACATTTCTGGATTAAGGTTGACATGGCTTCTTAAATAGTACAATCCAGAGCTGTGATTCAGAAACATTATAATGAGAGATACTAGTAACACTTCCGTAACACAAAGCCTTTAAGCAGGGTGCATATGTCGGCCATTCTCAGAGAACGAACCTGTGGCCCAGAAGTCACACATAGTAAATATCTATTCTTGTGCACTTTGATTCCACCACCCGGAGAGTTCTCCTCTAGCTTAGATGTACAAAGGCAGCTAAGGCAAGACCTAAGAAACACCCACAATTTGCATTTACTTAGTACTCACATGCAGAAATCCATCCAGCCTTTTACAAATAAAAGCCCATCAATGCTCCTGGAGACCCTGCTCCCAAGCCCAATTTGCAACTATGTATTTACCCATAGGACTTCATTCAGCCTGATGCACTGAACATGGTGCATCATCCTGCCATTGTTAACAAAGGTAGAAGAATGGTGCCTGAGAAGCTGTGCCACTGGGTTTTGTTGTCCCCGGATGCCGGGCACTATTGCAGATGTATGGGCCTGTCTGTCAAGATCTTCCAGGCTCATGCGACCATCATGAAAGCTTGCAAATTTAACGTTCGGGTCTGTGCTCCCCTGTAGGACAGCACAACAATACAGCCCATTAGGCACAAGCTCTATTGACCATATAGTGCACCAGGCCTTTCACCTACCAAGCAAACAGTAGCCCATGCTGTAACCCCAGCTTGAACAAACAACAAGGCAGTCTTGCCCTGGCAAGTTTTAACAGTGATAAAAAGAAAATCGCCAGCCACAAGGCAACAGAAAAATAACAGGAAGTCTCAAATGCAGACATACACTTTAAGGCTTTTTGGTGTATGGCAGGGGTTTAATGAAGGATGTCATCTTACAGTTACTGTCAGAGGACACATGCTTTTTTTCCTGTGCGAGACACAATTTAAGAAACTGTGTTCCCCAATCCATAGTGCATAGAGCATATCATTTCTTGCAGTAAATTGAAATAATGTACCTGCCAGCTCGATACTGAGCAAATCAAATATATATTTCTCCAAATTATTCTGGGAAGTTATTACATACCATTTTGTGTCAAAGTGAGAGACGAGCAGACAAACAGATGTGTTGTTTCTTTTTCTGTTTTAGCAGTACGGAACAAAAGAAAATGTACCACCAGTGTGGAAGATGGGACTGCATTTGAGGACAAATCTGTTTCTATTAAGTTCACATAACAAGATTTCAATGAACCAGTGCAAATATACGCATGAAATGCGCATTGGGATAAACCCTCTTTACTCCATTGTATATGACATGAGTAGCTAAGCTGGTGTTAAATTCACTTACTGTGTTTTTACTAGGGGTGTACCGAATAGTACATTTACTATTTGGCCGTTAACCAAATAGTTGAGCCAAGTATTCGGCCGGGGCCAAATAGTTACTGAATAGTAGATTACTAATGGAAATGTGTCAATATACGCCTAACAAGCCAAAACATTTCGCTTTGCCAATGCTAGTTTTAACAGAACTTCAGTGAAGGACAAGCTTATAAATAGATGATAGCTGTAACTAGGAGACATTATGAGCATTGCTGGTCATGGAGAGGGGAGGAGGGAGAGAGCGCTGCTTTCAGTGCTCTGCCTGACCCTTGTACATGTTCATATGTGAACACGTGAATCTTTTGCAGGCAGTGAATTGTCCTGCCTTGCACGTAACACCGAAGCTGCTCTGGCTAATGTCGCTCACTTGAGTTGCATGCCAGCAAAAGTGGGATCTGGTCCAGAATTGTTGGCGATGGCGTGTAAATGATCAGCGCATCCAGCCACTCACAGTCCAACAAACACAGCGTGGTCAACATTATGCTGTGCTGCAGCTTTACGCTTCTTGTTAGCAGCAGTCAATGCGCTGCACCCCACGTATTCTGTAGGGTGCAGTAGCTTTGTCACTTCATGTTTAGGACAGTTGCCAGCCTGTTCTGCGCAGAAGCTGCTGCGTGTCATGCAGATGAATGTGCAGCTTGCTCCCACAGGAATCGATGTTGCCGAATGTGGGTGGGGGGGTTAGAGGGCGAGGGACGAGCGGCCAAAACAGGGCCAGCCGGACCGGGTCAGAGAACGGTGAGAGGGGGAGGCGAGGAAATGGGCCGACGCAGGAGGCATGACGGGCGCCGCCCCTTAGTGGGGGTTGCCCAGCCACCCTCCTCCCCCTCCTCAGGAATATGGGGGGCGGGCCCAGATCAAGAATACCCGCCCCCTGTAAGCGGGAGGAACCTCCAATGGTGGGAAGCTGGGGCAGGAAACCTAAGGAGTGGGACCCCTTTATAAGGGACGGCGGATAACGGACAACTTCCTCTCTCCCTCGGTGTCCCGCCCCGGCCGTAGGAAGCTGTCCTCATCCACAGTGTGCGGTTTTCCGAGCCTGCCAGTGGCCGACCTTTGAAATGTCTCCACCAGAGGCGATGGGAGGGGCTGACATGAGCGGCAATATCTGTTGTGCCCCGTGGTACTGAGCCTCCCTCTTTAGAATTTAAGTTGAACAACAATCGAAATTTCATTTTCACTCTTGTTATGATTGAGAATCCAATGAAGATCAGATGCGATTCATTATGATAAAACGTAGTTTAATTGGCAGGAAGTCCCCAACAGCCAACCTTATTCATACAGGCATCTTCTTGTGTGGTTCTGAACTTAGATTCCAGAACCACACAAGATAAACGCTCCTAAAAGGAACTAATACATACGATTAACATTCTACATTACAACATCTCCTCCTCCACATTATTTACAAAGGATGCAACTGTAGGAACTATATACAAAAAATAATGAATGCAAACACATCACTGCAAAACTTCCTTTTCACTTTATGTAAATGGTTAATAAAGGGATACATGCTGTAGCTCCATGGAAAGTTCCAAGATGAGACAGTGCAAATTTGTGACTGTTTATGGAAGTGCTGTTAATTTCAGTAGTAAATAAAATCCTTCTTGAAATTGTGCACAATTCTTCTAGGTCTCGAAGAAAATGTGTTATTTTCACAGACATCTCCAGATATTTTCCGATTGGCAGATTTCTCCACTGTATCAACATCACTTGCACATGTAATGTTCTCATTGATGTCCCTTGACAATCTGGATCTGTCCTTCCATATTCCTTGTGTGGACGACTGACTGGTACTGTTCCTCGGTCGGTCTCCTCCCCTTGCCAATATGATATCATTACACAACCACTTGTTACCATCTTTCAAAATCACTGACTTCCTTGAGCAATGGAGGGGAATGAAATTTGGACTCTCCTTTCATGACTCTCCTGGGTTCTTTTACTCTGATCCAGTCTCCGTTTTCAATTCTACTTTCCTTTACATGCTTCTGTCTATCGTAGTATTTCTTGTATTCATCTTCCTTCCTCTTTACTTTTTTTACTATATCTTCCATATCAATATTTTTACTTTTCTTTAGAAACATCCAAGCAGGTCTAAGTTTGTTAGTGACAATTCTCCCTCTCATCAGAGTGAAAGGTTCCACTTCCGTCACTGAATGTGGAGTGACTTTATATGTTCGAGTGTTTCTTTCCACGGCAAACTATTGGCAATAGCCAATTGAATAACACCTTTTATAAAGCAAATCATTCTCTCCACTAAGCTGTTGCCAATGGGGTGGTATAATGCTGTTGTGCTGTATTTGATAGCTCGTTCTTTCAGAAAACATTGAACTTCTTGTGACATGAATTGAGCTCATTGTCAAATATCAATTCCTGTGGTTCACCTTCCCTGCTCAATATTTCCTCCCAAAATCTTTTTACTTTCATAGCAGAAACAGATTATTCGATAATTCCACACTCCACCCATTTGGATGTATAGTCGACTAACACGATAAAATATATTTTTTGTGGTTCTAGTATCTCATATGGGCCAGCTATGTCGATAGCCAATTTTGTCCAAACTGAATCTGGTACAGTTATTGGTTGTAGTGGTGTGATCCTGGTAATCATTCCTTTATCACTCACTGCACATGCAGAACATTCTTTGACCAATGCTTCCAATTCACTCCACATGTTGGGCCACCAGTAAGCCTCTCTCACCCTTCTCTTTGTCATGCTCCTCCTTACATGTTCCTCATGGGCAATTTCCATGATTCTCTCTCTCAATGTTGCGGGAGGAACAATACAATCTCCCTGGTAAATGCATACATCATCACATGAAATTTCATTTTTTATCTTCTCCCAGGATCCAATGTCTCCATTGATATCCCCCCAACCACTCTCCACCGCTCTTCTCAAATGTCCTTGTTCCGAATCCAGTTTTGTAGCCTCGATCCATTCTTCGTTCCCAAAACTGGAATGTACTTGTGCAATGATACAATACATATTCTGATTGTCCGCCATCTCATCATTACCACTATGGTCTTCTCCTTCATTGTCGCATGGCAGGCGAGAGAAACAATCAGCCACCATATTTGTTTTTCCCGGAGTATACTTTATAATTGCATTATATTGCATAATGATCAAGATCCACCTTCTAATACGTGGGGATGTCAAATGAGGGTTCTTTGGATTTAAAACATGTATAAGTGGCTTGTGATCCTTCTTGAGTTCAATAGGAATTCCCCAAATAAGCCCTTTGAAATGCTCTAAAATCCATTTGACTGCCAGAGCTTCCTTTTCGATAGTTGAATAGTTTCTTTCGTAAAGTCCTGGAAGCCAAGGCAATTGGAACCACAAATCCATTTTGCACTTGTTCTAAAACACCTCCCAACCCCATGTTGCTGGCATCCACTGATACCATAGTCTTAGCACTACAATCAAACACTTTAAGGGTGGGTGCTTTGTTGATTAACATTTTGATTGTATCTAGCTCTTTCTTGCATCCTTCAGACCACACAAATTGTGTACCTTTATTCATCAAACTTTTCATCTGACTTGTTCTATCAGCGTATTGGTCTACAAATTTGGAATAATATTCTGTGAGACCCAACAAACTCCGAAGTTGATCTTTGTTGGTAGGATCAGGAAGTTTGAGAATGGTGTTCACAAGAACCTCCTTAGGCTTTATTCCTTCTGCATTGATGCAATGTCCCAGGTATGACACTTCTTTTTTTTATCTTACATTTTTCTATCTTAAGGGTAAGACCTTTATGCTGTATAACTTGCTACACCCCCAGTAGCTTAGCATCATGATCTTCTTCTGACATGGCAGACACTAATATGTCGTCCTGAAAATAGTGTACACCTTGTAGTCCATTGAAAAGATGTTGCATCAGTCTCTGAAAGACGGCGGCTGCCGACGCTAAGCCGAATGGCATTTTTTTATATGTAAATGCTCCCAAGGGTGTAATAAACGATGTAAGGTGCCTGGACTCTTCTTCTAATACCACCTGATGGCACACAGAGGATAAGTCTAACATGGTAAAAATCTATCAGATTCCATAGTGGTGAGCATTTCCCCAATATTGGGTAGAGGATGGCGATCTACCCAAATGTTGCTGTTAAGATCTCTCTGGTCAACACACATTCTAATCGACCCTTCCGGTTTTCTTACAATCACGATCGGGGATAGCCATTCAGAGCTCTCTATTGGTTCAATGATGTCTTGTGAACACAACTTTTCTAATTCCTTTTGTAGTGCTTCTCGGGTGCCAAGCGGAATGTTCCTTACTTTGTGCACTACTGGTTTTGCACCTCTCTTAAGTATTATGTGATGTTTGAAACCTTTAAGGACATCAATGTTATCATTGAAAACTTTGGGAAAATATTTGCCCAAGTTCACAGCAGAATCACAACTATTGTCTATTATGCTCAAAATAGGTATATTCTCACCTGGGTGTATCTTAACCTTCAATGATGCCTGTTCCCACCAGCCAACTATAGAAAAACCATCTTCAGCTACATATAACCTGCAATAGGTTTTTCTTGCTTCAAAGTCCAAATGCACCCAGGTATAGCCTGCAATATTGATTGGTGTCTTACCATATCCAGTCGCTCTTACTTTAGTCATATGCAAGTCTTCCATCCTCTTCTTTAGTATGTTCAGATACGTCTTCATATCCAACATTGTATATGGAGAGCCGGTATCAACCATGACTTGTAGTGTAATGCCATTGATATCCATAGGCACCCATGGGCCAACAGCGCCTTCCATTGATGTAAGAGCCAGCATTTGCACTGCCTCCTCAAAACCGCTTGTGATTGTCACCAAATCATCTGAACCACCAACCTCTTTGAAAGCCCTTATGGTAGTTGAAGCACCTCTTCCAAAATGAGTATTATTTCTTGTTGGATTATAGTGTGAATTAAATCTGCCCCTTCCACTGGCGTTGCGGCAGACCTTACCAAAATGGCCCACTTGTTCATATTTGTAACACTCAGCCGACAATGCTGGCCAATCTCTCTGTATTTGCATGTCTATACCATCCACATTAATAACATGTGTTTTGCGATCTCTGGAATGTTTCTCTGTTCTGTCTGGGGCTCATACCAAAATCGGATTTAACTATTCTTTTCACAATGGCAACTAAAGCTTCTTCATCTTTGTTGAATCCTCCATCACTAACATCTTGAACTGACTTTATTTTAACACATTCTGGCTTACTTGGAACTTCCCTCATGCATTTCTCCCCCAGCTCAATCGATCTGGCTATCTCCACCGCTTGTTCCAGCGTTGGAGTTTTTGCCTGCCACAGTCGTTGCTGGATCCGGGAATCAGCCACATGTAGAACAAGCTGGTCCCTCAAATACTCATCCGCTACACCTGTGAATTCACAAGTAGATATAAGAGCTCTCAATGCAGCAACATAGGCATCTACAGTCTCATTTTTGTTTTGTTTCCTGGAAAAGAATCTATATCATTCAAGAACAATGTTTGTTTTGTTTCCAAAATGTTTGCTCAGCTTTGATAATGCAGTCTTATATTTTCTGACACTACCTGTGGAATCCCCAGACCCTTCCTCTGCGTCAATGGAATCAGGCAAAGTTCTAAATATCCTCAGTGCTTCTGCACCCACACAATTGAGCAAAGTAGCCTCTTTCAAATCATCATTGTACTTAGCCCCTCCAATTGCTCTCAAGTAGACCTGGAAGTTGTCTAACCATTGTTCCCACGAGCAAACAGGATTCCCAGGCTGTGCCAAGAACTTCACTGGTGCCACAATGTTCTACATAGCGAAAACGGTTAATCTTTGATGAGAGCAGTCGTATAGTAACAACTTCCAAAATATATATATATATATTTTTCTATTTTTCAGATGCAGCCAGTATATTTCACGTATGTATGGCACTTTTCAACTGTACCTAAGATTTTTTTGCCGGGCTGCCGCTGTATTGAGGTATGTATTTTTTGCAATACTGTTTGTATTACTTTAAACTCTTCTGCTCAACTGTTTTCTTTTCTCACATCTGATATGTTTAATGTTCACAGGAAAGTAGCATGCTGAGCTTTTAAATGCTCATTCGATTAGTGCTTTTGGAACATTAACTGTGTAAAACCACCATTCCTTTTCACTTTCCCATGTCCTTCAAATGTGGTGTCCAGTGTCCTTTAATAACATTTGCTGTGTTACTGGAACCGGTCATGTATTTCATAAGAGACCGCACATAACATTCATCTTCGCAAGCAGCCGTATTTATAAAACGTTACTGTATATACATTTGATATGTTTATTCGTCGTGTTTTCCTGGTTACGCGTTGTCTGTAACGTTATTGTTTATGCGTAGCCATGCCAACCCACAGCCAACCAAGATGGCGGCACGCAATGCACGTTCAGAGGTGCTTTATTCTAATAAATCCCTGCAGCACTTCCTATGTTATGGCAGTCAACGTGCTCACGTACCGGGTGCTTTACTCGGATGTCTCTTCGGTTGGTCTCCCAGCCTCGTGCACCATTCATATGATGGAAGCTCGGTCTGGCGTCGGTCCGAGGTGAATAACTTTTATGTTCTTATTGTGATAGAAGTCAACAATAACATGTTGAATTAGGTTGCTTTCTTCTTCCTTGCTGTTAATGGGTTCCAGCTGTCCTCACACCATTTCTTGTTAAATGTCTTCTAGTCAAGGCTTGTGCCAGCACGCATCTGGGGACTTCCCTCATGGACAGCTCCTCGTCGTCAATTGTTATGATTGAGAATCCAATGAAGATCAGACGCGATTCATTATGATAAAACATAGTTTAATTGGGAGGAAGTCCCCAACAGCCAACCTTATTCATACAGGCATCTTCTTGTGTGGTTCTGAACTTAGATTTTAGAACCACACAAGATGAACGCTCCTAATTGGAACTATATACATAACATTAACATTCTACATTACAACAACTCTTTGGGCTCTTTTAACATGTAAAAGAAAGCAAGTGGTGCATGGAGCGAATCGGCACGCTTACTCTGACTGTGCGCTCAGTGGTCATTTTGGCAACATCTAACTATTGCTCATGAGGGCTTGACTTACACGCACTGAGCATACGAGCAAAACACGTCACATTCTAAATTAGAGTTAGTAACAAAGCGATGGAATTACCTTAAACAGAGGTTCTAGCAGATCGCAGCCATGCCCTGGCCAGGGATGTTGGACAAATGACATGTATGTGGGAGAAGAAGTCACTTCTGTACTGGTCCGGTTTTGCCATTGTGAAACCCAGGCATACAAATATTGATACACTATCAGGTGAAGTGCTCATGAGTCTTGTGCCACATTTCATGGTCAGCTCGCCCTACTGAGCGCGTCCTTCTCGCACTGCAAGCTACGGCCAAGCCTTCACCCTGATGGGTCCCACTCCTCCAGGGCCCAGTTGCTTCCATTTAAAAAATATATATTACACGGCCTGCGGTAGCGGCCGTGTAGTTATGGTTAAGTTGCTCAACTCATAGGAGGAGCACTTTTTGGGCAGCTAATAACTTCACTCCCCCTGGCGCGATCCTTACCAAACTTTGCTAAAAAAAAGTATATGGCCCGCTCTGAATTATTCTGGCAAGTTTGGTGAGATTTCATTAATGCTGGGCAAAGTTATAGGGTGGTCTCAAATATTTTCTTGTTTCCATAGACGTAATGGAAACACATTTTTGCTCACTCCTCCAACAAAAACCACTGGATGGATTTTCATCAAAATTGCAGCAGGTGGGGCGGCATGGTCCTGAAAGTGTGCTTTTGTAAATTTGGTGTAAATCTCTCCAGTACTTTTCTTTAACACAGGCAAAATATAGGTGCACATAAATTAGTGATATCTGTGTTCTCTCCGCGGACTCACTTCCCTGTGTGCTCCATGGACAGGAGTCCGAGTGGTCCGGAGGGTGGCGTGATGGCCGTGGACACCCAGCGCATCCGCTGATTGGCTGGTGAAAAGCGTGATGTGCTTCACCTTATTCCGAAACGCCCACCAGGCTGTATCCACGGATTTACGTCAATAGCGCAGTGGGGAACAGCACTGGGAAACATGTTTTGGGGCATTTGGTGTTGGGAAGGGGGGCTGGGAAGGGTGAGGGAGTGAAAGATGGTTGATATAATATATTTGTTTAGGTGGAAGCAGCACGTGCAGGGCGTGACTGTCCGTGGACAATGCGGTGGTCCGTGGATTAGGCCAGCATCTAAGCACTGGTACAACCTGCAAGCAAGAATGTACCTACAACTATTGTAGTAGGTACTGTTCGGTGGGTAGTTGAAGAAACATGTTTGGGTTAATTTGGTGAGTGCCACATGGCTTCTTAGAGTAGGGGAGAGAAATCTAGATGATATGGTGATATTGCCATTGGTGAAAAATAGGGTTATTGATATTGATATTTTATTTCTATCGTACACAAGTGTTTCAGAATGCAACAAGGAAAGGGAGGGGAACAGGGGAGAACAAACCAGCAATCTTACTAAGCCCAGTGACATTGAGAATGTGCAAGAGCATGGGAGACGGGGAGGGGAAAGTGCATGGAACGGGGGAGAAGTGGAAAGTGTTAAGCAGAGGAAAAACAGATAAATAATAAATCAATCAAATAATAATAGAGGCAACAAACAGTGGTAGTGCAGCCAGCAATTTGCAAGTGCTAGGTTTAAGGCAGCAGACAGGGTAGGTCTGATAAGTGCAGGAAGAAAAAAGGGGGGGCTGTATGGGTACAGATACAGACCCCAGTGCAAGGGGTGGCCAGGAGGCAGTGTGGGAGGGTGGCAGGGTGAGCAGGTACCTGGGCCCAGAGGACAGAGAGTGGCCAGGTGCACAGTGCCAAGAGAGAACAGATCAGAAGGGGAGAGGGGGAGCAAAGGCAGAAGAAGGAAGAGGAAGGTCTTGAGGTGCTTCCGGAACCGGAGATGGTTCTGCTCAAATTTTAGAGTGGCAGGGAGGCTGTTCCAGAGGGAGGCCCCAGCCGAAGACAGAGATCTACCTCTAGCTTGTTTCTTTGAAAAAGACTGATCCTGAGGGAGTTAGAAGTAGAGGAGCAAAGAGCTTGAGAGGGGAGGTATTTGCGGAGGGATAGCTGAAGGTAGTTGGTGGTCTACTTTGATATTAGCAGATAGGGTTTAAATTAGGAAGTTAAGGGCAAATTGTTGTATGTTGGTTGTGGACAGTGGCCACATTCTTGGGTGCATGGCCAAATTATGCTGTGGTGGTTGTGGCCAGTCCCTAGAGTCTTGGGTGCATGGCTGAAGCCAAGAATCTGGCCAATGGCCATAAGCATTGTAATAATATGTGAACAGGAATTTGGATATTGGAAAGAAGCATTACAGTAATATGTGTATAGTCATTATAGATATTGTATAGGCAGTGTATACTTTTTGAAACACAGTGACACAATACCATTGAAGTGGAAATGGTACTTTTCATTGATGTACCATTGCGGGCACAGATTGACTTTGTTGTACATGGTAATGCAAGAGAAATCCTTGCTTCTTTCTCTGTGAAAAAGATATAGCATAATATGTTAGGTAAGGTACTTCACAATGTCACATTGCACACAATGTCACATATTCATGTACTTTTTAGACCCTCATAATTAGTACATTACAAGTACTATGCTTCAAACAACATCACTGTGTGCTTTGCACAGTTGGTGTGTTTGGTTGCATAATCACTGAGTCTATAAGAAAGAAATCTGTGTAGGATTAAAAAAAACCTAGCACCTTTATTTGATGTTACGTGTCACACTATGTTTGTTTGAAATGTGCACTAGTTACAGGAATGTTTAATGTACACAGAGAAGTGCATTTGCTGTTACAAGCACTGTAGGAGGAATTGAAATGGTATATGTGTTTTGCTTTTTGAAAAAGTGGTGGTGGAATGGCTTTAATTAGATACCAGTTGGCATATTCTAACTGTGTATCATTTTGCAATTTTTAAGAATATCCTTTCATGCCTTTCATTCCTGTTGGTACATTCTAAGTACTTTACTATTGAAAACTAATATCGTAGTACTGTGGGTGCAGTTAGATACCAGTTGGTGTATTCTAACTGTTGATAGTTTTACAGTTTTTCAAGGGTATGTTTTGAAGCACTTTCATTCCTGATGGTGGATGTTAACTGTTTCTCTATTGGAAGTAATGTTGCAGTACTATGGGTGTAGTCAGATAGCAGTTGGCATATTCTGACTGTTGATATATTTAGCGTCTGGAAGGGTATGTTTTGAAACACTTTCATTCTTGCTGGTGCATTTTAACTTTCGCACTATTGGAAACTAACATTCCACTATTATGGGTAAAGTTAGATACTAGTTGGCATATTCTAACTGTTGAGAGTTTTACAGTTTTGCGGGGTATGTTTTGAAGCACTTTCATTCCTGTTGGTGGATTTCAACTATTTCACTATTGGAAAGTAACATTGCAGTGGTATGAGCGCAGTTAGACAGCAACTGCCATAGTCTAACGGTTCATAGTTTTACAGGCTAGTGACTAAAGTTTGTAGACCCTCATAATCAGTACATTCTCAGTACTATGGGTGAAGAAATGTTAGAGCGTGTTTTGAACAGTTGCTGTTTCTGTGTGTATAATAATTGGGTCATTGGGGAAAAAACTGTATAGCATTATCAAAAATGTACAACATCTGTTGGAATATTGAAACTCTTTTCCATTTCACAGAAAACATTGTAGCACTACGGATGTACTCACATACCAGTTGCTGTATGCTAAGTGTTTATACTTTTAGAGTTCAGAACGAGCACTTACATACCTGTTGGTGTCTATCTTGCAATAACTTATGATAGTTGTACAGGTCAGTGGCTAAATTTAGATTTAAGGAATATTAAGGAATATTAAGTAGGCATTTCTTAGAATTGCTGGTAATCTATGTTTTAGAGTAATGGAAGTGTCATTGCATTCAAACCAACCACATCTTTTTTTGTATGTATGCAGTATAGTGACCAGCACTGGTTGTGGCACCAGTGTGGTAGATTATGCCTACTGTTGTGAAGGTTTTCTTGCCAAGAGACTCTTGCCCGTGTGTGAAGCTAGTAAGCTTGCAGTTGTTTTTGGTACCATCTGTATCGTACCTTAAAAGCATTGCTATTACATATTGGTTATGTGAGTTTATGTGTAAGGTGGAACGATTGTCTGAATTACAAACAGTGCATAATATACCATGATTCGCATTTTGCAACAGATGCTGAAACGGAACTGATTCACAATTAGTGTATAGATACACAAACAAATTGTTCATTAGGGACGTTCTCCTGTGCAACATGGTTGCAGAGAGTGCATGTATGTTTCCACGTATATGAAATCTGGAAGATTTCATGTATAGGTATATTTTTGCTTTCTAGTACCTGCAGTTAGTATGTTAGACATTATTGTGGATCTTCCTATGTGTTTAAGTTGAATCTTACCATTCCCACACAGTAGTCCAATTCTTGCCTTATTCCTGAGACACTGCAAGTGTTGTCAGGTTTGTCTGTTGCATTTCTATGAAGGAGGAGCATTTGCAAACACAACTGGTCTACGCCATTCAAGTTCATGCTATGAACAATTGGTGGCAATTGCTACATTTGCATGGCAATTTACACCAGTTGTGTTGGAAAATTTAAATGAACCAGAGAGTTCTGTGTCTGTGTCATTTGCTGGACCTATTTATGTTTGTTTGCGCTGTTGGATATGCATTTGTGTTTGCACTACATAGTTTTGTGGTGGTGCTACTTGATGAAGTAGCAGCTGTTTTCACTTTCTTTGGTGGTACTTTTGGGAGATCGCTTATAAGTTCTGTTTGCATAGCTTTTCTTTTAATACGTTTCTCTTTTGGAGGAAGAGGGTACATATCGAGATGGGGTGTGTAGAGTGCACATAGCCTGTTGTACTTCACGATGCAAGGAATGTCAGCCTTGACTTTGTATCTCCTATTTTGTACGTTATAGCTACAGCATTGGTGCTCTTTGTATAAAAAGTTATGCGACCTCACACACATACTTGGTTTGATATTTCAACAGATGTGCTTTTAAACTTTGCTATTTCTTTTTTGTACATGTTTATTAGAAGGTTGCCATTTGCAAGTGTTTTGCTACTCTTCTTTAAAGTTACTGGATTTTCTACGTGATCTTCACTTTCAAAATATTTGCTTTGGATGTGGTCTACTTCTTCAAGGAGTTCTTTGGCTGTGACATGTAGGGGAATGTTATTAAAATGTTCAAGTTCTAAAGCAGGACTTTTTGCATAGTACAATATCTGGACAAGATTATGTATAGTGGAATGGTGTGTCGCTAACATTTTGATGTGGTGGAAGGTGCCTTTGTAATCAGGTCCTGAAATGCAGGCTAATGAATGTCCTTGCAGTCCAGTGTAATTGCGCACTGGACAGCGAGTCCATGGTTTGCACATTTGTATTCTTATTTTCTCTTTACTTTCACATAGTGTTTGAGGAATTGCTGTAAAGATTTGAAGGATTGTTTTGCATACATTACACATTAAGGTGTAGACCCATTTATAGACGGGACAGATTGGTTTGGTGGAATGAAGAATTGATTGTAAGTTTGTTGGGGACATTTTCCCAATGAGGGATTCTTCTGCCATAAACCATTTCATACCCTCTGTCACTGCTATATATGGTAATTGTTTTTTTTCTGCTTTTGTTTGTATGTCTCTTCATTGAGCTGTGGTTCTGTGCAGGTTGTGTGAATCCACTCACCTGCACAGAAGTTTTCAAAGGTATCTATTTTGACATTGCGCATGTTGTAAAGTACTTTTTGTAGTTTACTGATACATTTTTTTAGTGGTTTCATTCTGCATTTTGGTTAAAAATAATGTAAATTGACAACGGGGGGGGGGGGTCCTGGGAGTCTCTCTTCCAGACATTAGTCCTGTTTACGAGAGACTTAGCCAGAGTCTTTAGCTCACTATCTTTCACAGAGAAGAAATATCCCAAACATATCAGTCTTTGTCCTGCCCTGGGGCAGTCCAGCACCGAAATGCTAGGCAATTCTCACCCTGAATACACTAAATTACCTCCACACAGAAGAGACGACTGTGCTATAGACTTAGTACCCAACAGTCCTCTCCCTTTCGGACGCATGTACATACTCTCAGCCAAAGAGAAGGAAGTTCTGAAGGAGTATTTACGAACCCATATCCAAAACGGTCTAATTATGGAGTCAACATCCCCGGCGGCAGCTTCACTCTTTTTTATACCAAATAAAAACACCTTAGTGCTCCGCCCTTGCATTGACTGTCGCGGCTTAAATAAGATCACGGTGCCAGATAAGTATCCAATGCCACTCATCCCAGACATTTTGGAGGCGGTAAGGGGCGCCTGCATTTACACCAAACTCGATCTGCGTTGGGCTTATCACCTTATCCGTATTAAGCCGGGGGACGAATGGAAAACAGCCTTCCACACTCCTTTTGGCCACTATCAATACAGGGTCATGCCATTTGGCTTATCCAACGCTCCAGCGGTGTTTCAGCGGTTTATGGATCACATATTCGCAGATATATCCCCACACTATGTAATAATCTATCTAGACGATATCCTTATCTTTTCCTCCTCATTATCTGAACTTAATTATACCGTCCTGGAAAAAGAATTACTGGCCATATAACGTGCCTTTGAGGAATGGCGACATCTTCTGTTAGGAGCCCGATTCCCAGTTGAGGTGAGAACGGATCACCACAATCTACGCATATTACAATATGCTCAAACTTGTAACAGCCGCCAAACTAGGTGGGCTCATTTTGTCCCTTTTGTATCAAGTTTACTTTTATTCCAGGCTCGACAAATCTTAAGGCAGATGCATTGTCTCAGAGAGATCCAGTGGAGGAGACTCCATTCAGATCAGAAGCTATGTTCCCCAAGACCATGAGGATAACAGTGGTGCGAGACTTCCTTCAAAAGATTGAAGACGCGTCAAGAGAATGGGAAACTTCACATCAAGACTTGATTGCGAGAGACAACCTGATTCCCAGCCAAGGCCTGTTCCTCAAGGATCAAAATATCTTCATCCCTCGCAAAGATTTGCATCTAGAAGTGTTACTTCTCTGTCATGATTCCCACTTAGCAGGTCATTGAGGCTGTGCAGGCAGGTTAGATCTTATACACAGACAGTTCTGGTGGCCAAATGTCAAAGAGAATGTCCAAGAATATATATTCCTCATGCCCTATCTGCCTCCAAACCAAGAGCTCCAGACGACCCCCCCTTGGGGAAACAACTCAACATGTAAATACCTACTAAACCCTGGCAGATCAGATCCACTGATTTTATAGTGGATCTCCCGATCGCAGAAGGATGTAACACTATCATGGTCACAGTAGACTCCCTAACAAAGATGGCTCATTTCATTCCGCTTCAAAGTATTCCCTCTGATGCAATGATTGCTCGAGTTTTCTTGGAACGTATATTTTCACTTCATGGACTTCCAGAAGTCATCATATCCGATTGAGGCTCTCAGTACACCTCAAAATACTGGAAACAGATATGCCACATCCTAGGAATCTCCAGAGCTCTAGGTTCTGGGTACCATCCCCAGACTAATGGGCAAACCGAGCGACTCAACCAAACCTTGGAAGCCTATCTCAGATGTTACATTTCAGCCACCCAGGATAATTAGAAAAGTCTTTTACCCCTGGCTGAATTTGCATATAACAATGCCCCGCATTCAGCGATACGCCTCAGCACGTTTTTTTGTACCGACGGATTTCACTCTTCGGTGTTCACACAACACTTACCTCCTCTCTATCATCCTTTCCGGACATCAACGGAATGATTGACACCATTCAGAAAGGGCAGAAAGAGGCAAGGGAAGCCTTGATAGAGGCACAACTCAAGAGCACGAAACAAGTGGATAAGCATCGGACTCCAGCCCCCCCAATACAAGTGGCAGACAGAGTGTGGCTCTCGAATAAATTCCTCCCCAAGAGACTGGTCGCCTCTAAGCTATCCCCTAAGTATTTTGGCTCTTTTAGAGTGCTCAAACAAAAGAGTCAGGCAGATTTTCAATTGAAACTTCCATACTCCTGGAAGCGAATACATCCCACATTTCATGTTCCATAGTTGAAACCAGACGTACGGACAAAGTTCCATTTACAAACCACTAAGAATCCTCTTCCTGTGCTTACAGACACCAGCCCTGAATATGAGGTTTCCGGAATCTGCGATTCCCGCTACAGAAGAGGGAGGTTGCAATTTTTAGTGGATTGGAAGGGTTATTCCCCAGCAGAACGATCTTGTGAACCGGCTTCAGCAGTTCACGCCCCTCGACTGGTACAATCATTTTATCACTTCCATCCTGGTAAACCCGGCTTTGTCGCACATAAAAGGGGGCATACTGTTACGAACAATCGTAGTGTTTTCAGCTGATGGTCTTTCTGGCGCCGTTGGCGACGTATCTCGAGTGTCCAAACTCCCCAATCCAAGATGGCCGGGGGCTTACAGGTAGACAGTGCAGTGTTTCGGGAGACCGCAGACCAAGCCCCTCCCATTCATCACGGGAAGGTATTTCCGGTCCTGGACACACCACTACATTGCGTTGCTACTGTACACAGAAGCCACGCTTCGTGAGTATCGCTACTAGATTTCACGGACGCCGAACATCAGAAAGCCTTTATCTCACTGACTCCATTCTTTACTCCCTTTTGTTAGGAACCCTCACGTTCACCCCCTGGAACTCCTGCGCCAGCTCTCTCATCAGCCCTCTCATAGCTCAACACGGCACGGGAATCTCTGGAACTCTCCCACCTTAAGTAGGCAGTATTCTTTCCTCAATCTTCCATTAAACTCTCCCTCTTTAGCTTGTGCTTACCCTCTCCTCTGTTTTATCTGCACAGCTCAAACCACGCTTTACACGCATACGGACAACATCTCCCAACCACCACCGCGATTGGAATCCAAACCATTGCTCCTGAAGACCCATTCCAGTACCCGTTCAGGATTACGGTACAGGAGGAAAGGAGGCTTCGGTAACCTCAATATTCACCCTCTTAAAACTGCATTCACTTACCAATGTGTCTGTTTTCACATAGATATGTACCTACGTCCTGTACTCGGGATCCAACCTCTTCACTTCTCCGTACGATCTGATTCATAGGGTAGGTTCCACTTCCCCGAAACTACTTTCCTTTCTCCACTTCCTCTTTATCAGGTATAACATCTCCTCTCTCCTTTTAGCTGACACTGACAACAGAAGGAAGGAGACGTTGAATTCCATACAGAGGAATAACTGCCAAACCTACGCTACGGAGACACTCAGTTGTATCCTGTCACATCCAGCTCCTCCTCCATTGGACTCCATCGGCAAGGGATTTCTCCCCCTTGAGGGTTTCCCTGGCGTCTTCACTCCGAGCCGACTGGTCAGCGCTAAGAGAGGGTGTCAGGTGAATCACTCCTATACTCCGAATACCCTCTGAAGATCAGGTAGGAGACATCTTATCCTTTTACTCGTGTGAATTTGGGAAGGTGATTTTCAGCGCATCCCTTAACGTAAGGGGCACAGTTTAATAAGGTTAGTTCCCCGTAAACAGCCTTAACAGGATAATCTAGATGGCAGAGAAGATGGTTTTCAAGATCTGATGGTCACAATTATTTGATGCGTTTACATTGCCTGTGACGGTAGGGGTTGTTAAATGCGCTGCGCATACAAGAAAAAATGACTTTGTAGCACTTGGTAACAATGCTGCGGACCGATCAGGAAAGGCTGCAGCTTATTTGCCCCTTCCAGATATCCCAAACATTGAAATACTGGACCTCATTACGAGTCCAGTGGTAGCTGTGCCGGAAAAATCGGCAGGCTGCGTCGGACCCGAAATACCATTCCACCTCCGTGATTGCCGGAATCACTGGGGCATTACAACCCTAGTGACCCGGTAATTCCAGAGGCAGAATTCCGTAAATCCCCATTCCCATGGAGTCCCATAGGACTCCATGGGGATGGGGACAATGGAAACACTGATTCCCTCTATGATGGAGCCCATATTTCCATTTCTGCCTGCAGGCGGGTGGTGGGTGACACCTCCCGCCTGCAGAAATTTTAAATGACGCACACAGTTTTGAAGCTGATAATGTATGGTACCAGCACATGAAGAGAGTGGGAAGAGAGAGTAACTCAGCCATGTTACATTTACTCCATCATTCTCCATGCCTCTGGGGTCCCTAGATTATTTATTCCTAAAGAGCTAGAAGTAGCAGATGCACTTTGTCTGGTGCACCAAGCCCAATGCTGGCTCGGGGGGCAGTATCAGGGGCAATCTGTAGCTTCTGTCCTTCCAATCGATGAAGAATGATAAGTTTCAAATGGGGAATGTCGCAAAGATGTTTGTTGTACACAAAGAATGCGGCTTAATCTTGATGGTCTGATTATCATGAACAACAAATGGGAGCAAGGGGTAATGAGTGGCAAGGATGGTGGGACACTCTGAAGAAGGCGTGGCACAAACTAATTTGGCATGTGGAAAAGTTTGTGGAAAATATGTGAATTTGTTGACATGGCTCAAGGAGCCTGAGAAATCTGTTAAGATCTGGTTACTTACACTTTTTTTTCGGTGTTTTAAGGGTGATGGCACAGTGCCTGTGGGCATGAATCAATCAAAACTGCAGCACCACTCTGTGTATTCCTGATTTACATGGAGGTACGGTGGTGATTCTCAATTTATTCTGGTCATGTGGACCCCTTTATTACAAACACTTATCTCCGCCCTCGAGAGGTGTATGCAGCATCACCACTTTGCATGTGCCCGTCATTGTGTTTCTGCAGAGCCACCTGATAATTTCCACATTTGTGCCCCATTTTTTCCCTGTGCCCCTTGCATCCATTGTGTTCGGACATGGACACTCTATGAACTTTTCAGGACTCTGGAAAAACAGACTTTCTGAGGAGATTGAAAAAATCCAACTATTTTCCAGCAGCATCTTCTGAGGCTCTAAGGAGCAATCCTGATCATGCTCAACTGTTTAGTCATGCTGAAACTTTTTTCTCCTCTCTATTGGCCCTATGCATGCAATACTCTGTCGGTGCAAAATTACTTAAAATAACCTGTTGCTATTATTTGTCAATTCTCTGTGTTAGTGGTCAGTGCCATCAAAGAAGAACGTAGGGCTTTGCGTCTTGTAGGCCTGCAGAATAGGTACATTTTGGACCTCCTAATGGCTTGGATAACAGAACTTTGGGTTAAACAATTGCTGAATTACAAAATATAAAGGGAGCCATGGAGCGGGAGGTGGGAATTACTGACAATACATTTTGACTCTCTGTTCTCTTGGATGCCATTATGGATAAACATAATTTTAAAAGTACTTTCACCTGTTTTGATTTTTTCTCTAGTACTTTTTTGTTCTTATCAGTTATGTCTTCGATGCTGTTCAACTCAGATGCCTAGGAGTATTGCCATGTTTCTTGTAAACCCATATAAGGCTAGGTATAAGACCAATTCTCTTCACATGGGCACTCAAACTGATGATTGAAAGGGGGGATTTCTGTCCTTCCCCAGGTTGTAGTGAATGCACCGAACAATGGGTAGATTATGGAACTAATGATCTGTCAAATTGGGGTTGTCTAGCAGTGGATTATGGAAAAAACTGTGGTGATGTGTTCCATAAAGATAATGAGATTGATGATTTGGAAATTGGTGTGTTAGTTAATGGATCAACTAAAGGGGCGAATATTGGGAAATTGGAAAAGTTCGAACTTTGCACGCCATACCACTGTCTGAGGGGTGGACACGTCAGCATTGTCATTTCTGTCACTTTCCAAAATTGCTACAACTATTACAATAATTATGGTAAATGGGATATGTTTTACATTTAGGTTACTTTGTGTCATTTTGTGTAGAGATGATACATTTGTGGATTTTCATGCGCGCAGAAACATAACAATGAATCATTGTCACACAGAGTGCCCCTCCCCACTCAGGTGAAGCAGGCGGTCAATATGTGCACGTTGAGTTTAGCTGTATGAATGGCAGTCACGAGAGGAGATCATAATAGGTATAACATGCATGCATAATGGTACACATGTATTGGAATTATTTTTCAAATTTAGTAAAAGATGTGAAATATATGTGGTGGTTGTTATGTGTATCATGGGTCGTCGTATTTTGGATTAATTAGAAGGATGTTTTAGTGTGACTGTTAGATGTCATCTAAGCCCCCTTCCCTGCTGTCTGTACAATAAATGTGCTTTATGGACATAAGGTGCACTTACTAATTCTAGAGGTGGGCCTATTTTGGGTATTGCGATGCAGCTAAAGTTCCACACCTACAAGGGGTGATAGAAATAAGGAGGTAGTTGGCTGGCCAGGTAGAGTCTGCTGAGGATTTTTCATGAGGAGGTGCAGAAGGGAGTGCTTGAGGGGCATGGGGAAAGATCAAGTGGCGAAAGAGTGGTTGCAAAAATCAGTGAGTACAGTGGCAAGAGAGCCAGTGTTGTCCTTGATGGTTCTGGAGGAGTAAGGGGAAACCTGTTTGGAAGAGACCTTCATGGAGCCGACAACTCTGGTAACTTATTCTGTTGTGACATGGGCGAAGGAGGAGAAGGAGGAAGAAGGAGGATAAGGGACCAAGGATGGCAAGCAAGTAAGGAATGGGTAGGGCGGGTAAGTAACAAGTGTGTTCAGAATGTCCTGAGTTTTAGTGTTGAAGTGTGTGACCAATGCGTTGTTGGATGCACCAGATACCTGCACCTGAATGTGGGCCCTTTTCTTGGCATGGATAGAGAGTCTGCATTGTCTTTGGAGCAGGTGGCAGGCCAGTTTGTCAGAGTGTGAGCCTGAGGTTTTCCGCTTCTGTTCTACTGCTCTGCACTTTCGATTCAGGGCTGCAAGTTCAGAGTCATACCATGTGTTACACTTGGAGGCGAGTTCACCAGATCCTCATGACTGGGGCTAGAATGTCAAGGGTATTGATGATGGCCAAGTGGAGGTTGCTGAGAGCAGAGTCGGTGGTATATTCTGACACTCGTTTCATTGGGTGGATGGTCATGAACGAGGTTGGCAGGGCTTTTGTGGGTGTGGTCAGAGTGCCAAAGGGACCCATGTGGGAGGAGAGGAGAGAATGGTCTGACCAAGAGACAGGGGTCAGAGTGGTGAGGGCGTCCAGAGTGTGTCGAGCCGAGTGGGCAGGACCTGAAGGGAGAATGGAGAGGGATAGAGAGGTGCAGAGGTCAATGAAGGGAGTGGATGCTGTGACAGGGGAGTCCAATTGGAATGAAATCACCCAAGAGAGGAGGAAATTGGTGGTGGGTGAAAGTAGGAAAGAACACAAATCAGCCGATTCAAAGAGGAACAGTCTGGTGATCCCTGGAGGCGGGTAGATGGTAGCAATAGTTCGGGAGGAGGAAGGAGAGGTGACCAGCTTGCATGGCAGGCTCTCAAAGGAAGAGTAGTGCTGGGTGGGTATGATGGAAGAAGGAACCCACTCAAGGAAGATTAAGGCAAACCCACCACCAGCACAGTGTGGTTGAGGCTTGGAAAGGATTTTAAAGCTGTCAGGGAGAAAGGAGAAAAAAGCAGTGACTGAGCTGACATTGAACCATGTCTTGGTAAGAGCGAGAATGTTGAGGTCAGTTTCTTAAAGAAATGTTTGTTGGCTGAGCGGACATTAAGCACCAGTTGTCAGGTGGAGGAGGTCTCTGTCTTTCAAGGTTTTATGAGGTGGAATACAGGGATGTGGTACACCAGCCAGAGGGAGAAGGACAGTGAGAGTGGTGGGGGTAGAGGCAGGTGATGGAAGGAAGCTAATGAGGGTGGTCAGGATCCAGTCAAAGAGAAGGAGGTTGGATTGAGAACCCTGAACCAGGATAGTGCCTGTGTGGGAGACATTAATAAAGAAATGTGATAATGAGAAGCTGGCCAAGAAGACTTCCCACTTGGTGCTACTGTTAATGCAAGAGGATTTGAAAGGGAGAAGAGAATAGATGAGATGGGGAGTCTATAGGACTGCAGAAGGGACAAAGAAAAGGATGTTGGTGAAGACCCCTCTGGAGGTTGCATTGACATAGGTGTCTGCAATGAATAGGCCAGGGTGGTCTTTTAGTATGTTTATCTTGTGATTTTTGCTTCCAGCCTTTGCAAGGGAGGGAGGGTAGGTGATAGTGTAACCGTTGGAGAAGATTGGAGAGATGGTGAAAGCCATTAGAATGGCAGAGGAAGGTTGAGAAGGAGAAGAGGTTGCACTGCAAGCTCTGGCTCAGCTCACATACATTCAAGTGGTATAGAAGAGGGCATAAAATGTGATGCAATGTGATGTGCGTAATGTTACAACCACAATTTCTAGGTATGGCAGTCAAAAAACTTTGCAAATTACAATTCAGTTGGGCTGAACCATTAATTTGGGGAAGACCAAGTTAGTGGCGATTGTCAGAAAGGGACCTGCTGGCTCTGGGATTGACACAAGTCTGGGCACGATCAATCTTACTCAATCTTATCCCTACTTAGGCCTGGAATTCGATGTCCAGCCTAATTACAACCCGATAATTACCCAAAGAAAGAGGCAAGCTAAACTCCTCACGCTCCAGGCCTGTAAATTTGTCAAGGGAACCGCGGGCTATAGTATGGCTGGGATTGGAAAACTTGACCTGCGATGTTTTGTCCCGGCCATTCTTTATGGCCTTGAGGCATTGGCAATGCAGGACCTGAATTGGCTAAATATCTTAGAGGGCCATTATTGGCATGCAATACTGGGCATGGGACCTTCTTGCCTCATGCAATATCTACAATTAGAACTTGGTCTAACCTCTTTGAGGGGAATGGCATTGCGCGCCCAGGGTGTATTTTATTTGAAAGCATGTGCTTCACCGGTCTGCATGTTACTTACCTTAGTGAGCAGTAATTTTGACTCTGAAAACATATCGCGTGGTCTTAGCTACAAACAACTAAATGAATCTCTATTCTTGTAAATTGATTGGTCTTACTCCAAGAAGAGAACCATGATATATGTCCACCTGAAAAAATTCTTTGTATACAAAATAAATAGATTGGATTGGTGTGAGAGTTACACTCACTTGGCTACTCTGAAAGGGTATAAGGCAGTAACTAATGTTCTATACAGATATAGGAAGATACAACCCTATTTGCTACTCTGCCCGGACTCCGAGGTTTCGACAATTTATGCTAAGGCTGCATACTAACCAAGTAGTGGTACTTGCTGTTGTGGGCCCACGTTTGGGGGTCGTGTCAGGATCTGTCGCATCTGTAAGACAATGGGCCAAATGGAGACAACCAGACATGTCCTAACACAGTACCCCAGATTGGGACCGCTGTATATGTGCATGCTGGGTAGGTTGGTGCAGAGTTATGAATCCATCACCGGGGAGTCCTTCTGGGATTACTGTCTTAACTCAGACACTATTGCAACCCAGCTGGCATTATTTAGGATATGATCTCATGTCAGGAACTTATTGCCGGATTAGACACCCACTTCAGATCCAGTTTGCATCCCATTTGGGGGTGGTCATTAATGCCGAGGATGTACTACTCTGCACTATGATGTGTCCCCATAAATCTGCACTACACTATGAAAGAAATGACATATGTGACCTTTTCTCTACGTGTCTAAATTACATGTTGATGCCTGTGACATTGTGTATTGCTTGGGGTATTTTTGAGCATATGTGTTACTCACAGTGAATCTTATAGAGGATACATGTAAAGGAGTTTAGATGGAATATGTCTCTTTTAGCTATTGTGCTTATGTAATTCTATTCTATTAATTAATTAATCTATGTGATAGTGTATTGACTTGATTGATTTGATTTGTTTGTGTAAAGTTCCGATTTTGGACTAATTCACAATAAAATTATTAATATTGCAATGCAATAAGGAGTGAAGGATGTTAAAGCACAGTGCAGTGGCCCAGGTTCATGGAAGAGCAGGATGTTCACAAGTGTCTGCAGCATCGTTTGTGGTGGGGCTGAAAGGTTGGGGGGCCCTCCTAGCTCTCCCAGGCTCAGACAGGGCCTTAGATCACAGGCTTTCGGTGGGGGGGGTAGCTAAAGCCTACCGGTGCCTTGATTGGCCAGAAGATGGCTACCCTGCCCAATCGGGATACAGGAAGCAGCTCACTGTACTTCAGGGCTGCCTGACTGATGTGGGTAGGAAGCAGGAGCCATGTTTTGAGGTGTTAGGGAGAATGCTCTCTTTAGGCTGAATTTATTAACCTAGTGAGTCCCCCAGCAGCTTTGCTGGATTTCTGGAGTTTGTTTTTTTTCTCCTGCCAAGAGTGAGACTCTTTTTCTCCCACTCTTGGACATGATTTATGGTGTTCCTTTTACTGTTAATCTGTTTTATGGGCTATGGGGTCCTTTACTCCATAGGGTCTCATATGTTTTTACTATGTGTGTTACACAGCACCCTCCGTGCAGTAACACAGGGGTGCCATAGTGACACCCCACCATAGACTCCAAAGCCTGGGACTGACTACTGTCTCCCAGGGCATGTAAAGTCACCATTGGCTTTACTAGTCCCAAATTATTAACAGAAACCAGTACAAACCATCATATTGTGGATGTGCTGGTCGGGGCAATTCGATTGCCCCGGGGTCTGTTAGTCGAGGGGCCACGTCTCTGCCCCCCCGATCGAGTTTTGGCTGGTGGCAGTGGAAACTATTTTTTATATTCGACCGCAAATATTTCCCTATGGGATTTTCACATTGTTCGAGGATACCAACTTTAATTATTTAATTCTCATAGCCTCGAACATACCGCCGGTTTATTTAATTCATATTAATTCGCTGGTTGTTTTTTTTTGCAGGACTCGATTCTAAAATGGCGTTTGTGTTCTCTTCTGTGACTCCAACCCAAGTCGAGCCCTTTGATCCACTTTTTGGCGGGCTTCTCCACATAAGCCTCCAGAAGTGGTGCCACTCTGTCTGGATACCACAGTGGGTGTGGGAGGGGGTTTAGGCACCCTGGACTGAGTGACCTTGGTAACTGAAGTCGCACTCTTGTGTGATTGGCCCAAGTGGTGAGCCGGCCGGCTCACCACTTAACATGTTTGATTGACAGCTAGGCTGAGTGAATGGAGGTATGCTGCATAAAAGCAGGGCTTTGGGGACTGGAACTTCAGAAGTCGCCACAGGACCTGAGAATCCGACGAGGGAGAAGCTGAGCCGACCTACCACGACGACACCACCGGTGGAGCCCTGCAGAACCGACTCACCACTTCCCGACGACAGAGAAGATCTCCCGGCTGGAGAGGCTTCTTCCCCTGACTGGTGGGCACAACCAGTTTACCTTCTTTTCTTCGCACCCCAGACCGGTTTTTGGTCGAACTGCCCGTGCCAAGCACCCAGGCGGCCGGATAGCCACTTACCACTGAACCGCAAATCAACGGACCGCTCCTTGTACCTGAGAAACTCTGCGGCTGGTTTCTTCCCTGGCAGTGCAACGGACTCCTGTCTTCCTCCCCGACGAGATCCTCTCTTCCCCCGGATGAAGCACCGACTTGCATCCGCTGCCAGGAACAACTGCCCCCGCTGGAGTGTTCTCACCACTTTAAGGTACCGTGTCCGCCAGGCCTCCCTTTCTAAAGATTGCTGCAAGGTAATAATAACCCCTTAACCTCCTGAACTGGGCAGGCCGCCTTGACCCTCTAACGGGTCCCTTTCTTTGTTCCAACTCCTTTTTGAACCGTTACAAGACTTTTGTGCACTGCAACCGTGTGACCTTGGACACATTTCGTTTTGATCCTCTTAAAGCGGATCCGGCCTACTGACTTTGAATTCACGGTGTTACTTTGCCTTCCTCTCTTGTTGTGTTTGTGAAAAAGTGTTGGGATCTGTTTCAATCTATTCTCTGCTTTTCTCTCCCTTTTTAAAAACGAATTATTGGAGTGCCATCTACATTAAGCGCTCACCGCTGTCTGAAAATAAGTGGGGCTTTACTTAAGACTTGTCTAATATTCTTTTAAGGGAGTGTATATATTTAAGTGACCGTGTTTTTGAATTGCTTACTATTAGTGCCTGTGTGTTTTTCTAGATGTGGTTTTAAATAAATAATTATATCTCTTTTACACCAAGCCATGGTCAGTGTTTACTTGTTCTATTGTGTTCTCTTGACCTATTGTGAATACTCTGTATACTGCCTAACTCTTCTTGAGGGAAGTCTGACTGCTCAGCCACAGCTACCAAGTGAATCTGTGTGGTACAGACTGCTACCAAGTGGGTTTACTGCCAAACACTTGTAGTCCTAAATCTTTTGCAGTGGTCCCAGAGGGAACTGCACAGGTTTCTGCCTAACATAAGGGCCTCAAGGTGCCTGTGATCTCACTGTGTAGTTTCCTCTACACAGACAAGCATGACAATCTGGAGTGTGTCCAGGCAGCAGATGTAGTCTACCAATGATCACATTCGGGCAACTGGATTTTTAAAAATAAACAAATATTTTCAATTTTTTCATGGAAGATTTATCATTAATAGCATACATCTTGATGTTAGTGGCTGAGATTATCCTGCCATTGGAAAAAAAAGCCTTGTTGGTGTTGTGGATGCCTCACAGCATCATGCAGGGGGAGAAGGCAAGCTGTGTCTGTTCCTCTGTGTCGATGGTGGGATTCATATAAGAGTGGAAGCTCTCCCTTTGGCTTATTCATCTTTGGACTTCAAGACAAGAATGATTCATATGGAACTCTGTTGGGGATACACTCTATTCCAAAGTCCTGCACCATAGTGTTAAGGATAGACGGGTCCAAGGAAGAGGGACAACTCTTCTCCCTGCCCATTCCAAGCACACATTTTGAGTGAAACATCTGTGTGGACCAGCCCTACTGAAACGTTGTCACTGGCACCGATGACCCTGCCACTGGAGAGAACAAAAATCCTGCAAGCATCCTCTTCAAATCTTACTGTTTGGGAAAAGGAGATGAAATTACTCACTTGGCCATGGATAACCTGGGCTGGACTGGGTAATATTTGCTATTTATGTAGCACATGCTACAGGCTAAAGTGTCACTCGTGGCTACATCAAGTGTCTCTCATATCACTCATGGCTACGACAATTAGTAGCCATGGCTCCTCCATCATAGATGAAACAATAATACAATGTTAGTTAGTTGATTGTAGGGTGGTCAGGGGAGCGTTTGAAGAGTGTAATACAGAATTTAGTAGGTGGCATGAACGGATGTGATTTTAACTATGATACATTCTGCATATACAATATGCATAACAATGAACGATCCAAAGGCACAGCATTCACAGGAAAATATGGCTATTGGTTTATTAAAACATGCGCCATAAAATGCTCATTCCAAATTCCCTGCTGTCCACTTTTTAGATGGGTACACAATATAACTTTTTGGGAAAATCTCCAGACCACACACCCCTAATTTGATTTAATAAACCAAGCTCCAAATTGTTCTTCAACCCCAAATTGTTCGTCAACTTCAAATCACTGAATACGTCATACAATACTGAGCAAGCACAACCTAGTCTAAGCCTATCACTCTGGGCCTGATTTGCAAAGTGTGTTTCAATGGGATTGTACCATTGTAAACCACATTTGTAAATCAGGCCCTATGTGTTCTTAGTCCCTCACTACCACGTTCTTTAATTCCTCCAACTGAACTACTCTAACGCCACTGCACTTTACACCTCATTCCCTAACTTCCCCTAAACCTGCCTCCAGCAAGGACCTCATGTCTCTTTGAAAGCTGCCTAAGACTGATTGCAGCCTCAACTAGGTTTACCCTTTCAGCAATGTTGTCTGCCAAGTCCCCGACTTTGACATGGTTGAATTACCTGAAGTTCAGGTATGACGTGCAGACATGTATCCTCGTTGCACCCTATTCATTACATGAAATGATCAACTGAATGAGAAAAAATAATTCTCATTTCAATGACTTAAGCCGTGTTATGCAATACTTTAATAAATGGTCTCGTTCCGCTATACTCCTCATTTTCTGAACACTAGCCCCTTTGTCTACTAATAAAAACAACACCGAATTTCTCCACACTAGAGGCGTGAGTGCCTTCCGAGCTGCAACCTCTTGCAAGGTCATTTATCATTTTGAAAAATAATTAATATCTGAAGGTTTCCTGAAAGGCTCATATAGCAGCAGACATTTATGAGTGAAGTCTTGCACCTTTAAATGTGAAAGATCAAAGAGACAGAGGACCCTGCCGTTAACGTAATGGCTTTAAATTTGTCACTGTTATTTCTCAGAAGCCGTATAGTCGGCTTTGAGGGAATCCATACTAGACAGATGTACTTTGCAAAGAACCCCACGCAGTTCTGCCAGTCATGCATCACAACATCCCTTGTAATTCTTGTGGGGTGCATCAAGCGTATACGAATTAATGAATGAAGCGCTAAAAAACAAACTGTTCTGATGCTCTTTGATTATTATTTGAAGTGCTGAGATGTGTCCTTGAGTTGAGGACAAAGAAAATGGATATTTATGTATGGAGTGTTTGTTGAACAAGCCGAGCCCGGTTAAATACATGCTTCGATACAAATCCCTCCTGTAGCATGGGGATGTTTAGAAAGTCCAACTTCTGAGTTTTGGAAATTAGATTATTTGAGTAGCAGTTTCTCTGCCACACTCGGTTCTACTAAAATGAAACAAAGCATGGAAAAAAAGAAGTTCCTACTTGCAAATTGAGTAAACAATGTATATAAATCCCTCCCTGCCAAGTTTCCTATCTGTAATTTAGATGTAGGGAGAACAATGTTGATTTCATAACATTATATAGATGGAGGGGGATTTATAATAAATGGACAGAGAATGATACTTTTAGTTGGTTGCTATTGAGTATAACACAGCTAAAAGGAAAACTGAAGAAGAAGTTAAATGAACTAGATTGTGATCAAAGGGCAGGCAATTTAGCGACTAAAGCAAATAGTGGGTTCTTTCTTGAGCATCTGACAATAAGAGATAGTAAACCTTCTTATCAATGTGCATACCCAGAAAGCAATAGTATCAGGTGGTATCTGACGTTTAAATTCAATATATGTAATGTGTTGACCATACTTGGAGCAAAAATTGGTATCCCCGAAGAATTTAGATACTGTAGACTATGTGGGTTAAATACATTAGAAACTGCGTACCATATATTATGTGAGCGTGATAGTTTGACCTGGTTACGTAACTTACATATCATGAAATATAACAACAAGTATAAATGTAATGGTTTAGACATGTGGCAAAGACTACTTGGTGGACATGATATGAACTTAATATTTCATATGATGAAATTTTATGTGATGATATTAGACATTTTAACTGAGCTATCAAATGGGATCTATGTGTTTTAAAACTAAAATGTATTTTATCTGTGATTGATTGGTGATTTTATATGAGCTATATGAAAACATGTTTTGTTATAAACATATTATTAAATAAATAAATAAAATGAAACAAAGCATCGAAAAAAAGAAGTTCCTACTTGAAAATTGAGTAAACAATGTATATAAATCCCTCCCTGCCAAGTTTCCTATCTGCATGTGTAAAAGCTTCAGCCAGACCTGCTTTTTGCTTCCAATTGCATACTGAAACTTGTAGCTTGTTTTTCCTATTGCAAAGGTGGGCCTGCAAGTCACAAAATGAAGTGCGAAAAGAATAAACCCCAGCACTGGCTCAAAGATTCTGCATGGAACTGGGAGACCTGGCAGCTATTTAAAGCCCCAAGAGAAGCATGGTTGCCTGTTTAAAAATCGCATGTGTATACACTACATTTATTTGGTAGGTAGCTTTCCAAATGTTATTTGGTACCTGGTTGTTATGGCAGGTTCTTCAGGTATTATACTCAAAATGTAAACACTGTCAAGTTGTCAAGAAATGAGGCTAGATGCTGGCGAAAGTGAAGAGGACGAGTAATAGAAATCAGAACGACCTGAGGAGTAGGTTGTGACCAGGGGTCTCGGAAACGCAGACAATGGTGAAAGGAACTGCTAGAACGAGCCAACAACTAAGAAGCTCGAGGAGGTTGGTGACCAATTATAATGAAGTAGAGGTTACCCAAAGCCATGTAGGCGTTGTTGGGTGAGAGATCAACAAAGACAGTAAGAAGCGCAGCGCCGCGCAAGCCCGCCCGTACAAGTTTACTGAAATCACCTAAAAGAACAAACATTGCATTACTTTTAGACTGTCAAAACATTGAATTATGTGATACTGCGCAAACAATTCTCAATCCACATTATTTGAAAATGTTAAAAAGCCCACGCTGTTTACCGGCGCGTGAGGCACTCTTCAATCCAAACAAAACCAAAGTTTGAAAACCAGCACTAAGACTAATATGCAACGCTGGAACATAGGGGAAAGGACCTAAAGACATAAATAAACGTAGCAGCCAATTTGGTTGTGGGTTTCAGCTATTAAAGTCATGAATATCGCTATGACAACACAGTGCAAATAAAACACGTCTGTTACTGTAACGCTAACTCTGGAAGTCAGACAATGTCAGTTACATTCATCTCAGTGCAGACAAACCACGCGATAATAGAGTGGGGCATGGTCTAAGCAGTACTGTGTCCTAAATTCATAGATTTAATGGAAAATATGGGTCTTCGAGGTTCTTCTGATTTCAGACTTTCAGATGCGAGGATAACATGAGGCAGAAGTGTGCGAGAGAAGAGCCTTGAGAACGTAAGAGCTCATCGGAATCACAGGATGCAACCAGAGGCTCCACTTGCAGGACTAATACAGCCTAGGGCATGGCCACTTAATAGCTATTGGCTTTGAGAAATCCATGGCAGTCAAACCAGCAAATGCCAGTGTCCTTGGAAATATTGCATTGCAGATACTCAAGCATTTCCACTTATTTTCATCATCCATTTTCTATACCTAAGCACCTGACTATGTAATTTAAACCACGACATGGGCCAGATTACAAAAACCTTGCAATGGTGCAAGTGCACATGTGAATGGTATTAGCACTAGGAAAAATATTTCCCAATGTATCACCATATTTTAAAACCATATCTTAAAACCTTTTCACAGAAGCAGAGAACAAGTTAAAAATATCTCTTTAGCTTTGTAATGATCTGCATTGCTATTTAGTAGAAATCATATATAGCTTTGGAACATAAATCCCCAAATGTAGCTACTGTTATTTGCTTTTAATACATAGCATTCTGCAATATCTGTTTAAAAGATGGGCATTATTTTCTTATTACAGAATAGCTTGGCCTTGCAACTGACTTGTAATAAGAATATTACATCATAACTGCTCTTTAATCAGTTGTTATGCTTCAGTTGTGACATCACAATGCCTGCTGCTCGAGCCAGCACAGAGGAAAACACCAGGTGAATGAAATCTCAGAATGCTGGCAAGTAGCTCCTAATAGCGTCTATGATCTAGGGAGGATAGCTCAGCGGCAACGTGCTCGCCTTTGCAGCAAGATGACACGAGCAACACAGGTTCCATCCCCGGGTCCGCGCTTTGAAACCTCTGGGTGTTAAGCGCGTTATAAATAACCCATCATATCATATCATATCTATTTGCAGTCCGTCCGTTGGCCTGATGTTAATTAGAACATGGCAGGGAGAACACATCACTAGAACTATCCAAGTTCTTCTTTAGATCAATAGGCCCAAGAGAGTGGAGTTTGAAGTTATGTCCTTTGCTCCAAGAGCACTCAATACAATGTGGTCAACTTTCATGAGAATAACATTTATTAGCTCCCTCTGAAGTCTGTTCCACTAATCATAATGCAGGGGTGTGGGTGGTATCTGCCAGTGGAAGTCTATGTTGCCCAAGTTCTATTTGACACCATGTCCCATTTCTCAATTCTTCTATCTGTTACCTTCTTTCAGCCCTGCCCCTCCCCATGTCATATTTCTCCCTCCATGGACACCCTCTCTTGGTCTCTTCGCTCCTGCTACGCCATTCCTGACTCATCTTCCACAGTCTGTGCTCATCCCTCCACTCCTCACCATAATTGCCACTTCAGCTGTGCAGGCTGGCTGTTGACCCTTCTCTGTTTCCACATCCCAGACTGTCTTCGATCTTGTGGCTGCCCACATTTCACCTATTTTGACAGTCCCTCAGACTCTCTTCACCAGCACTGCTGAAGCTAATTGTGATAATTGCCTTGCAGGTAGGATCTCATCACCCAGGCCATTGCCTCGGTACATTCCGTTATTACCAGAAGATACAGCCCTGTGCCAATGCCATTACTACCATCAAAATAATATGGTTGTGGGGGGCGCTGTTGAGCAGCCGTTGGATGCAGATGTAGCTTTCCACTGCTCCGCCGGGGCTGCCGTTATCCTTCGACATCTTGCTTATTTTGGGAAGATAATCATCCAACAATGTTACTTCCAGGAAGGGGATTGCACCTACACCATTCCCCTGAAATCCCGGCAAAAATCGAGACGTTTTGGGTCTTTTTCACCATCTACCAATCTGCCGAGAGAGTGTATGGCCGTGTGGGGGAGGAGCGGCACTGGACGACCGAGACTGCAAGAGGGGGAACCGCTGGTCAAATTGTGCCGAGGGCACCTAGCCCCTGCTATAACTTGAGCACAGCTGTTCCCCCCCACCATAAACTGTGTAGCAGGAGAGGCTACTGCAGCGCCCGACTTGAAACGGCTGAAACAGAAAATAAAACATCAGCTTAACTGGTGCTGCAACGCCGGGGATCCCGCCGAAACACACCGCTCACCTCAGGGGGCCGACACCATTGGCCTGCACCGGCCCTGTGGGATCGGAGCTGTCTCGAACTCCTGTTGCATGGCCGTGGTGCTCTGGTCACGTAGAGCCTGTTGAGATCAACGAAACAGAAGCAGCAACGACCGGGGGAATGGGTCCAGAACTCCCGATCCCGCTGTCCAAATTACAAGGACGCCACTGGACGCAACTGCTGCAGCAACGGACTGGCTACACTGCCAAGGGGTCACCGGGTGCCACACACACTGTCGGTAATGAGAGGGGGGAGGGATGCTGCTCCGGTGGTACACCAGGGAAGCTGAGTGTGATTGCTCCCTCTCACACCCCCTGCCCGACCCCAAACCTACTCACCGCAACACCTCACCTGCAACTCTCCATCAACAAGTGTGGGACCTTGTGGAGTCTGTTCCCACAGACCCTGCATCTGGCGGTCCATCTCTGTGGGGCCAGTGCCTGGCAGCGACAGCCACACAAGCACCATCAGCCTAGCAGCTGTTCCCTAGGCAATAAGCTAAGGCCATCTACCATTCCGGAGATACAGCACCACACACCCCCCAGGCCACGGCATTGACACTCACTGCTCGTGGACACCGTGCTTAATACGGAGTCAGCCCATGTCAAGAAGCAGACCACACGTCACCCTGCAGAAGGCCACAGGGGGCACACAGCCATACCAACAGAGGAGGGGCCATCCAGACTAACACCCTGCAACTCTGCACAACAAGAGAGAAAATGACCGCATGGTCACTGCCAATGCAGGAACAGCCTAAGTAAACACCTCCATTCCTCACTGCCAGCAAACAGTAGGCGACAAATTCTAGGGAACATAGCCATGGCTAGAGACTGTGCCTACACTATCACACAGGCCCGGTGCAGCTAGGACACTGAAGGAAAATAACTCAGTGGGTGGACAGACATACCGGGAACTGTCATGGGGCTGGGGACTGGGCCCGCCCCCTCCTTCATGGCAGGCACATCAGAGGTTGATTGTGGGCTGGCTAGCCCCGCTGTGCACTGGTCTGACGAGAGCCATCAGTAACGAGACGGGAGCCCACCCTTAAGCCGCCCCACCAGGTCAAAGATGGGAAAAGACCTGCCCCGTAGAGGAGCAACACAGAATAAAATTGACAGGTACACATTGAGTACCCCATCAAAGCCCCCTGGACCGACAAACGAAACAGAGGACAAAGCCATGAACGCGGGCGCGGGCCAGACGCTTTCACTCACAGACATCATGACGCCCATTAGCAACTCCAGGACCTCGGTGGAGACCAAAATTGATGGCCTAGCCTCTGAAGTATCCTTTTAAAGACAAGACCTGAGAAACCTAACTTCCAGGGTAGGGGAAGCAGAACAACGGATATCCGACACTGAGGACACTGTTAAAAATCTAGCTGACCCCCTTCAACAAATGTAGTGGAAAATTACCATTCTGGAGAGCAGAGCCGTGGACAGTGAAGGAAGCTCCTGCTGCAATAACCTTCATATACTTGGCCTTCCCGAAAAAGAGGAGTGACCCTCCATGGAACTCTTCCTGGAAGTCTGGCTATCAGACCTTATGACTCCTAAGAAACTCTCAAACTTTTTCTCCATTGAAAGAGTGCACAGGATCCCAGCGGGCTGACCTGTCCCTGGGGCTCCCCTGCGCAAGGTGATCGCCAAACTTATGAATTATAGGGGTCGCAATACACTCCTCCATATGGCGAGAGCAACTGGCCCGATCACTTATAATGGCAACCGCATTGGATTTTTCCCCGACTATACAAGGGAGGTCCAGAAGTCACAGCAATATTACGACTCTGTTAAAAGAAAATAGCATCCCTGGGCATCAAATATGCACTTTTCTTCCCGGCAACCTTCAAATTGTACTACAACAGCACAGTCCACTTGTTCCACAACGCCCGTGAGACATGGGAATGGTTAGAAACACTCTTTGCCCCACGTCCTAACAAACCGGGAGGACGTTCAGCCCGCAAGCGCAAGGACAACAATGGCGACACCCAGCCTCATGAGCAAACCAAAATGCTATGCGGGGAAGTTGGGAATGCCGGATCACTGGCGGGAACAGGGACCACTTGAGATCTGAATGTGCACAGCAAGACCCGCAAGGAACCAGAAATGGACCCCTGAACCTGGCAGCCCCGGCAGGGATGGCATGGAAGGAATAGCCCCCCGAGGTTTCCCCATTTAGGTTCTGAGACATTTTAAGTTACATGAGTTGATTGGTTTGGGTCACAGGTGCTTCTGGTTGGGGGGAAGGGCAGGGTGGGGGGAGTTCAGGGGAATTAGTTGTTCAGCAAGAAGGCCTGACCACACATGACTACTTTCAAGACCTGTGAAACAACAAAATAGAGTATTACTTACACACAACACAAATGGGGCTGGAATACCGCCCCTAGTGGTTAATATTTTCACACTGATCCGGCCTATGTTTTACAGTTAATGGTTTGTCAGTTCCATTTTGAAGTACACAAAAGTGAAACCACAGTGGGAAGAATGAGTGGACTTGAAGCCCCCATCTCCATGAGATCGCTCAACATAGATCATATGGAGGCAAAAGACCTGTGGATACTCCGACCAAGCTGCGCACCTTTGCGGAAGCGATGGGGTTATCTGCCACGTGGAGGGCAATGCACACGTCAGACGCAGGCTACTCATTCTACTCCAATGCACATAGGTCCCTCTCTAGACTCGACTATATCCTCACCCCTTAGAACATGGCCCACCGACTATTATCCACAGAATTCCTGGCAAGGGGGATATCGGACCACTCCCCACTACTGATTAAACTCAAGGGTGCACAAACTACCTGGCACTTGAACACATATTACTTGGGAATGCCGGAAATACTAGAGGGTCTTTCTAATAAGACGTCAGAGTACTTTGACCTAAATGAAGAAGAAGTTGACTGTCCGATAGTATGATTGGAAGCATATAAAACAGTCCTATGAGGGGAAGCAATATCCTTGGTCGCTGCTCATCAAACATGGCACAATGAGGCAATCACTGAAGCAGAGGCCAGGTGATCAGGTGGGAAGAACAACTGCTAGAAAAGGGAAGCATGAGGTGCACAACGCCCTAGTAACGCCCCAAGTCATTTTGAAATACAGGGCCCTAGACAATGCTCGAACAGCCCACTGGCTGGTCGGGAGCCAGATATATGAACGGGAAGACAAAGCAAGCAGAACCCTAGCCTGGTTAGAAAGACACAAAGAGAATAAAGGGCAGGTACGGGCCATTCAAGTTGAGGATGGGGAAATACTAACGGGCGACTCCGAAATTGCAGAGGCCTTTGGTAGGTACTATGAGCAACTATACTCTCCCCCAGCAAGGGAACTCATACCAAACGCCCCATACTTTTTGGACTAGATCACGATCCCCAACTCTCTATGCTACAGACAGAACAGTTAGACACTGGCATCACCGAAGAGGAGATTGGGGAAGCCCTGTCACAACTACAGACAGGGAAGACTCCTGGCCCTAATGGCTTTCCACTAGAGATATGGAAAAGACTGGGCGAGGCAACGGACAACAACAAGACACATGCATCTCATGTTCCTCCACAGCAGAAAACTGGGCAGCCTTCCCCCGGACCTTCGAAAAACAAGTATTGTGGTTATCCCCAAAGCGGGGAAACCTCCAGATTGTTGTGCCTTGTATAAGCCCATATCATTAATAAATGGGGAGGCAAAAATATTAGCCAGAGTCCTGGCGAACAGAATGCTCAGAGTAATCAAATCTTTAATCCACCCAGATCAGTGCAGATTTATGCCGGATAAATCTACACAAATGAACCTCTGCAGTGTCCAGGTTGCCATTGACCGAGCAGCTGAAATCCCAGACCCGCTGGCCCTCCTTGCGGTTGACTTTGAAAAGGCATTTGATTCAGTGGATTTGGACGCCCTATGGGAAATCATGAGACGTATGAGTTTTGGGTATAGCTTCGTGTCATGGGTCAAGCTCCAATATACCCTCCATGAAGCATCTTTATGTCTCAACAGGAAAACATCCAGGACGTTCCCGTTGGGCCGGGGGACTACAGCTACCACAAGTACTTGCAGCAGAATCATCATTGATTGCCAACACCTGCACTTGCTGTGAGCTGCAAGTTAAGACTGCCTCCTTGACGATGTGAGGAGCACAGAAACCGGTAGGAGGAGAACACCAGAGGTTGAGAAGGTTTACTGTGCAGGCAACTGGAGTGCGCCCCTCTCCGCTTCATTTTTTGTCATATCTCCAGGATTTTTGAAGGGTGGAATCTTCAGAATCTGATAGGGTGCTGCACTGGGGTGACACATCCCCTGCTTTGGAGCGCCTCACTGTAGGCTACTCACCCCCTTTCCCCACTGTGGGATTGGGTGTGAGCTTATTCCTTGCAAACCTGATTACTACAGCTACCAGAAGTCCTTCCAGCAGAATCATCATTGATTGTCAACAACTGCACTTGCTGTGAGCTGCAAGTTAAGACTGTCTCCCTTACGATGTGAAGAGCACTGAAATCGGTAGGACGAGAACACCAGAGGCTGAGAAGGTTTACTGTGAAGGGAACCGGAATGCGCTCGTCTCCGCTTTCTTTTTTGTCATATCTCCAGGATTTTTGAAGGGTGGAATCTTCAGAATCTGATAGGGTGCTACAGCGGGGTGACACGTCCCCTGCTTTGGAGCGCCTCACTGTAGGCTACTCCCACCCTTTCCCCACTGGGGGATTGGGTGTGAGCTTGTTCCTTGCAAACCTGATGACTACAGCTACCAGAAGTCCTTGCAGCAGAATCATCATTGATTGTCAACACCTGCACTTGCTGTGAGCTGCAAGTTAAGACTGCCTCCCTGACGATGTGAAGAGCACAGAAACCAGTAGCAGGAGAACACCAATGGCTGAGAAGGTTTACTGTGCAGGGAACTGGAATGCTCCCCTCTGCGCTTTCTTTTTTGTCATATTCCATGATTTTTGAAGGGTGGAATCTTCAGATTCTGATAGGGTGCTGCACCGGGGTGACACATGCCCTGCTTTGGAGTGCCTCACTGTAGGCTACTCCCCCACACTTTCCCCACTGTGCACAACCCTGCAGCACAAACCGCTGGACAGATTTTCGCCAAATCTGCGGCAGGAGCAGAAGCTTGGTCCCGAAAGTGTGCTTTTGTAAATTTGGTGAAAATCCGTCCAGTAGTTTTCTTTTAAAATGACCAAAAAGTAGGTCACAAAAAAATAGTGATATCTATGTCTGCTACGCGGACACACTTCCCTGTTCGCTCCATGGACAGGACACCGATTGGTTAATCGGCTTGCGTCATGTCCACGGATATGCAACGTGTTTGCTGATTGGATGGTGAAGAGCGTCAGATTTTTGGAAATGCCTGCCATCTTGGATTCACAGACAGCGGCCTGTGTCTGCGGACATCGCAGTAAAAACATACTAAAAAACACAACATTGCACTTGTCAAACTTATCAAATAATCTCTGGGGAAGTGAGGGGTGATGAGGATGAAATGGGCTATGGCTACAAGAAGCAAAAAAAACAGGTGTTTTGCCGTGAAAGTCTGCGAACAGTTTGGATGTTCGCGAACAGTCCTGTTAAAGTTCGCGGACACCTCAGCATTACAGGGTTGGTGAAATGCAGTTCTTGGATGGCTTATAACTTTGGCACCACTTAATGGAACTGCATGACATTTTGCATTTATATTTCTGACCTGATTCTGAGTGAGTATGCAAAGTTTGGTGGGATTCTGTCATGAGAGACAAAACTAGAGGGAGGTCCAAAAATAATGTAAAGGTTTATAAAGGAGGTGCTATTTGACAAATCTACACTTAATTTGGGAAATCGACAATACATTTAGATATGAATGTTTTTGTGAAGTTTGGTGGGATTCTGTCAAGAGGTAGCAAAATTAAAGGGGGGTCCCAAAATATTGTAAAGGCTTATAAATCTGGTGCCATTTGACAAATCTACACAAAGGTTTGCAAAAGATTATAGATCAACATGTAGATGTTTTCATAAAGTCTGAATGGATTTTGTCAAGTGGGGGCTAGGTTATATGATGATTGTATGTGCATACATTTGACACTTTTGAAAAAATAAAACATGGGTGGATTTCCAGCAAACCTGCGTAAGGAGCATTGGCAAGGACCTACAAGCATGGTTTTGCAAATGTGCTAGTGTTTTATTATTTGACAAGTGCATAATCTAGCTACAAAAAAGTGCAGTATATCTTTAGTGACTGAGGGGTAGCCTGTGGCCATGGGCAGTGGCCAGATTGTCTGGGTCATGGAGTAAGGTCATGATCCACACACTCTGTCTACTGGCCATGACAAAACATAGGATTAAAATGGCCATGTCTACCTGGGACTGGCTTTGTGGTAAAGTTATTCGAAATTAGGATAGATCTGAAAGGGAAGAAAAATATGATCGTGGAAATATGGTCATAGAGTTCTCTTTTTGCTTTCTGCAGGCTGCCATTGAAAGCGAAGAGGGACCCTGTATGGAACCCTCACCTTCCCTTTCCATGGTGGCCATCTTGGAAAAGGATTTTCCTTCCTACACCAGGATGCAGTAGACGTCCCTGTGTAGGAAGAAAAATCCTTTTTTTAGCACCTGCTTTGGGAACCTAGTGTGCTAATGGCCTTGATCCCCCATTTCAGGGGCTGGAATGGGGGGATAATGGTCCTGGGACCTCGTTATCCACCCTTGCTTCACTTGGGCTGATAACCTGGGCTGCTGGGCCAGTATCCACCGTTCCAGTCCCTGCAGCAGAGGATGAATGCTACAATATACCCATTAGCATAACACAAAATGTAACTGGAAATGTTGGAAAATCTTAGTGAGTCTATGTACTTTACTGAGAAATATAAAGTAGATGGAGTCTATACACGTTTTTTTTTAGTTCTACTTTTTTAACTGTGAAAGGTGGTTCCTAAAGGAATATGACTTTTGTTGTTTTTGGATGTATTATTTTGGGCAGGAATGCTGAGAACAAAAGGTGGGGAGGGAAATGAGGGAAGAGGAACCAAACACTAATATGGAGGGGTATGTGGACAAGGGAAAATGTTGTGCATGTGTTATTTTTAAGGTAGGGGGCAGTGTTTCTCATGATTCTTGATTACAGCAGTGGTGGTGGCTCTTGGGGAGGAGGGATGGCATTAGCTGATGCCATTTTAAGATAAATAGCAGTTTTGCTAAAAGTATGTACTGTGTACTAGATTGTTAATGGATAATGAGTAGGAATCGGTGTTGGAGCTGTGCAAGGGAAATTTGGAAGTTGAAAGTTCCTAGATTAGTAGAAAATGTAGTTCTGAACTGTCCACAAAGCAGAGATCTTATTGTGAAGTGCGGACGGGTTCTCAGACACGTCATCATGCCGCCTGCCAGCATATGGTCATGTGGCACTGTCCGTCCGCTATGAAGTGAGATGTTCGTAGACAGCTACGGATGCAAAACTAGTTGAAATAGTTGCAAAAAGTGTATGGAAGTGTTAAAAAATGATTCCAGAAGGTGGGAAATGGCAGAGTTTTAAAATTTTGTAATTGGACACAAACATTTCTATTTTGGGTAAGTATGATATTAGTAAGTTGTAGGAAAATAGCATGAACTGGTAAAAACCTATGAAATTCACTGAAAAAAAAACTTTGTTAAAGGGACATCATGGTTAAGTTGCACCAATAAAACCTATGAAATTCAATGAAAAAACTTTGTTAAAGGGACGTTATGGTTAAGTTGCAATAATAAAAACATGAAATTCAACGAAAAAACTTTGTTAAAGGGACGTCATTGTTTCAAGTAAAATCGAAAAAACCCAGAAATACGCCAGTATGGTAAGCTAAACAACCATAACTTGTGCCACCACCGTGCACTGCTAAGACAACACCCAGGACATCAAAGATGACATCACATATGCCATTGATGACATCACTGATGACATACAATATCTGGCCCACTTGTTTTTGTTTATTGACATATATAGGCCAGGTGGTTTTGTTCACTGGCAGTCAGAATAATAAAATAGGTGATATATATCTAGACGTTAACCTTGTCATATGTTCTTTGAGTACTTTCCTTAGGGTTTGGTCTCAGCTCATGGTGCACATACATGGGGAAATGAGCGGGCCTCAAACACACAATAAATTTGTATACATGAAGATAAACTAACATTTTCTGATGATGCAGTTTCTTTCTTATTTACTTTAGTTTCCCTGTGTGTGCCTCTGACTTGTATGCATTGTGGTTCTTCATATGTATTGTTTGTACCAGCACAAGTGCTGCAAGTCTGGAATTGTTATCTAGTTATTACATGTTTAACAATACTCAAAACTCTGATACGGTAGCATTGATTTTTGTACTGTCCAAAATTACAAGATTATAAATAGTGTACTTCTCTGGTGCATGCTGCAGTCATTGCCTATGTTTATATATGATTAGGTTTCTGTATTAACAACAACACTCCAATACAATGATATTAGATGAGTACATTCTTTAATAGATTAAGTAGTTCGTGATAGGTATCCCGATCACCCCTGACATCTTGTTACCAACAATAAAAACACATCTCCTTGGCTGGACTTTTCATCAAAAAGTATTTCACATTTGATGTCATCAGTGATGTCATCAATGACATTTGTGATATCATCTTTGATGTCCTGGGTGTTAGTTTTAGCAGTGCACGGTGGTGGTTCAAGTTATGGTTGTTTAGCTTACCATAACTGGCAAATTTCTGAGGTTTTTCGATTTGACTTGAAACCATAATGTCCCTTTAACAAAGTTGTTTTCTTTGAATATATATATATATATACATATTCACTAGAAAAAACTCTGTTTGAGGGACGTTATGGGTAAGTTGCACTACTAAAAACCTGTGAAATTCACTAAAGAAACTTTAGAACGTGACATTATTGTTCAAAGTACAATAAAAAAAAAACTGAAATTCGACAGTTATGGTAGGCTAAGCAACCATAACTGCCTGCACCACTGTGCACTGCTAACACTAACACCCAGGACATCAAAGATGACATCACACATGTCATTGATGACATCACTTATGACATCACATGTGCATTTACTTTTCAGACGATGGGTTGTGAATGTAATTTTAGCAAAAACATATCAGGGATTATCAGGACATGTGATTAAAAGTACATACTTCATCACGTAATGTAGTGTTACAAATAAAATTCCATTGCAGTGTTCTTTCTATTACAGGAACCTACTCATACAGAAATGTAGGTATTGGCTGCAGCATTCACCACAGAGGTGCTAAGTTTGTACTTTCCAAAGTTGTATAATAAAAAGGTGAATGTTTCTGTATCACACTTTTGTGGTCTGTGAAACATGTACTAAGTAGCTAATAATGCATCACTTACTACATATATCTAGTACTACACACAAAACATAAATAGTCTACAAAACATACAAAGATGGGGCTTATACGTGGAGAGTAAAGTAAGCATACAAGAGGCAGTATCATTAGCAACTGTGTATAATCTACATGATAGGATTCACGCACAAAAATGATTGCTGTGTTTCAGGCCAGCTTCTTCTACTATATATGTACATCAAACGCTGCGATTACATTCTAAAGAAAGTAGTGTTAGAACATGTGAAAATAGCAACATTAGTAAATGTAATACCTTTTGAAAGTTAAGTTTCTGACTGTCAGTAAATAAACCCACCTGGCCTAGATATGGCAGTGAACAAAAACGAAGGGTCTACACATGTGATGTCATCAGTGATCTCATCAGTGACATTTGTGATATCATCTTTGATGTCCTGGGTGTTAGTGTTAGCAGTGCACAGTGGTGCGGGAAGTTATGGTTGCTTAGCCTACCATAACTGTCGAATTTCAGGGGTTTTTCAATTGTACTTTGAACCATAATGTCACGTTTATAAAGTTTCTTTAGTTCATTTCACAGGTTTTCAGTAGTGTAACTTAACCATAACGTCCCTTTAACAAAGTTTTTTTTTACTCAATTTTACAGGTTTTCAATAGAGCAACTGAAACATACCGTCCCTCTTGCAAAGTGTTTTTGCTAAAGATGATCGGTATACAGAAGTGCCACATAACCATAATGTAAAGCAATTTCTGACTTGTTTAAACACCTTGCGGAGAATACCACTTGACAATATGCTGGTGTACAGCATGGTAACGTGTCCCAGAATCCGTAAACACTTAACAGTAAGATGTTTGTGTCGTGGACAATGTGGAAACAGATTTCATATTGATATAGGAACGTCACCTGCAACATGTGACTTGCGCAGCGCCAACACATATTGGTAGTTAGCCATTAACATTGTAGTGCACATTGCATACAATCAGCAAAAGTTTTAGTTATCTGAAAATGACATCAGCTAAGGCCATCCATCCTCCCCAAGAAACAACAGCACGACTGTAATGAAGGAGCATGAAAAACACTGCCCCAACCTTAGAAATAACAAACACACAATATTTTTGCACCGGCAACCCACTCCCCCATATCACTGTTTGATAAGTCTTTCCTCATTTCCGTTCGCAAGTGGCCTTATTAGCTGTCCTACCAAAAAAGAAAGCCATCCGTTAACAAAGTAAATGTTGCATTAAGAACCACCTTTCACAGTAAAGGAAATAGACGCAATAATATTTGACAATAATAGTATATATGTGCAAAGCATTAATGTGTGCTACAGAAAAATAGGATTTCCGGTTCAACAAAATCCTTTTTCAAGATGGCCACCATCGAAAGGAAAGGCGGTTGTTCCATACATAGCCCCTCCTCGCTTTCCATGACAGCAAGGAAAAAGGAACAGTATGTACCGTGACGCAGAACCTGTAAATAAACATACATCAACGTATAACGTGGTACTTTACATTTCAAAATGATACACGTGATTTTAAACGAAAACGGTAACATTTTAGAATTTGGAAAGTACTTTTATTTAACAAACAACTGTCAGAGCTGAACGGACTAATTCCATTTCCAAATAATTTTCAGCAATGACTCTAAGGCCAACATTGAAAATGTTCATGGAGAGACACATGAAGTTAATTTTGCATACACAAAGTATGCGTTTCTGTTGAAGCATTCGATTTGTTTGCACAGGTATTCCCAACACGGTGGCATCACCGTTGCTTTACACCACCATAAATTATATTAAGTCGCTCCTTGTCGCTAGTCCAGCGTAGGGACAGAGCGGCCCTGGCCTGTCATCCCATAACATTATAATGGACAGGCACCCGGTCACCAGCAGTTGCATCTGGCGTGGAAAGAAGCCGTCACTCGGCATCTGAAAACAGTGGCATGCACAGTACGGCAAAATGTAGCTAGATGGAAAACGTAAGAGAAAATCTGTGTCAATACACAACCTTTATGAAAAATTTCCAAAACAGACACAACGATTGTGGAAAATACTACACAAATGTAAGTGGCCAAACAAGATATTTTAAAGAAATATTAGAGTTCACCATGGGTACATATAATGACACCCTACAAACGCAGATAAACAGCACTCGCCGTAAGGGTTAAAAAAAGGACAACTACACAGTGAGATGGTAATTCAGTTATGGAGGCAGCATGAATGGACAAGCAAGAAAAAATGACATGTCGTAATGTTACACAAGACCAAAAGAACGTGCAAACTGATACACAAAACTATGTGGGCAAGCATAACATTTCAAAGGAAAAGAAATAACGGTCACCAACGGTGACTCTTGTCTTAGCCTGCAAACGCGAACAATGTACACTCTCTGTTATTGGAGGAAAATTACAACTCCGCAAAAATATAATACTTCAGTTACATTGTCACAATTAGTGTACAGTCGTCAAAATTAAACTTATATCATCTTCACAGCTTCCATTATTTTTGCCAAAGTCAGACAGCAAACTGTTTGCATCAAAGTATATTCGTGAACTGATATTTCATGTTCCTTACAAGCGTTTTTAAACTATAACCTTATCAAATAGTATTTTTTTTCCAAGCTTTGATTCCTTGCGTAACTTTTAAAGTTTCCCTTTCGCTCAAGGTCAAAAAACAATAGCCCCTTATGAATTGACTTGAATGCGTGGGCCTACTGAGCTTGCAACCAAAAAAGCAAATCAACTGACCTTCACTCAGAAGGCAATTCCATTCTCACTTTGCAACAACATATGAGCATCCTATCATGAGAACCGCTACTCCCATGCAGCGCGTAAACCAATGTTTCCATCAAACACTCCAGGTGGTCGCCTCAGATTTCAAAACATAGGACGCCAGTCCGACTTCAATATTAATCTGAAAACATTACAACATAGACGCAGGCATTGCTCGCAGTACATTGAGCACCAACTTCCACTTTACCGTATGAATTTGGTGGCAGGAAACCTGCCCACAACCACCATGTACCCAAGACTGCAGGCCCTCCCCACAACCACCTGAGTGATGTGCGGTTGTACGGGTGTATCTATAGGTGTGGTATGCTTCAGTGGTTGTGGCCAGAGGCTAGACTACTAGCTGTATGTCCATAGATATTCCAATGTATGGGTGTGCAGTGGCTTATACCTCCAATGCCCAAGACTCTACACACTCCCCACAACCATCTGATAGATAAGCAATACTACAGGTGTATCCATTGCTGTGACATGCTGCGTTGGTTGTGGCCAGGGAGTACAGTCTTGGAAGTATGACATTCGGCCTATGGCCTACGGCCACGCATCCAAGACTCTAGGCTCTAGCCACAACCACTGCAGCATGTCACACCCATGGCAGCATACAAATGAATAGCACATTTGTATGCCGCTGCATACTCTTGATCGCTGCATACTCTTCATTGATTAGTTTCGCCACCCGACTTCCACACCTACTTACGGCTAACAAAATGTACCTACCAGGCATTTACTCTATACTGCTGAGAGTCATTCTCTCCCTTATCAACTCTTCCAGCGCTATAAGCTTTACCTCTAGCACGGCCTCCATAGGCACCATTCCAGCACCTTCCAGTATGCCTCTCACCATAATTACCCTGCCCCACTCCTCCAAACCATGTAGCCCCCTTGCAAGAAAACCCAGGCTACGAGCTAGACTACCCAAACTATACAAGCCTCGAGCCAGAGACACCATCCAGTCTAAACTGAATAACCGCTCCCCAACTATGCACACAACCACTCTCACTAACCTCCATCTGGAAAGACCCAAGCATAACCCAACTAATACCTTGACTAAGCATAATGTGCATAACACAGACTCTAATCCTACTCACACCAAAAACACTGCCCTGCCATTTGTGAGGTCATCTTTGATGTCCTGGCTGTTAGTGTTAGCAGTGCACGGTGGCGCGAGTTATGGTTGCTTATCTTACCATAACTGCCGAATTTCAGGGGTTTTTCGGTTTTACTTTGAACCATAACGTCCCTTTAACAAAGTTTTTTCACTGAATTTCATAGGTTTTTAGTAGCGCAACTTAACCATAACGTCCCTTTAAAAAAATGTTTTCACTGAATTTCATAGGTTTTTAGTAGCACAACTTAACCATAATATCCCTGACTTCATATACATGTAACATAGAACATACTGAACCCCCACGTAGTGATTTTGATGTCCGCGGACTACCGCCATGTCCGTGGACATATCGAGAATCTGAGCGTGGCGAATGTAAATTTAAATAGTGTGCCCCATTTTCCCTTTGAAGTTGGCTCTGAAAAGAGCTGTTTTTTTGTTTTTTTTACAGATGCTTGACAGATACCTGTTATTTTGTATTTTTTTTCTTGTTTTTTTTTTCTTACTTTACTCCTAAAATCTTCACATAACCTTCTCCAAAGCAACCCTTACATTCCAAAATAGAAAGACATTTCCCGTAAAAGATAAAGAGATGCCATCTTCTTTAAAATTAACAGTATTACTGGCATCAATATTCTCATTATTACAGAAGAACATACCAGCTCTAAGCATGAAGGCACACATGCCTCGGTTGATGACACACCTAGCAATGTTTTGCTGAGGACAAAAAACTGAACTATTGTCCCATATTGCCCTAGGTAGTAATCCAGAAAAAATTACTTTCGCATTTGGAAGGATCTTCATTACGGCTTGAACCAAGCGTTCCAAATCAGCCAACAAAGTAGGGGCACTGACATTGCCCAAATGGAAAGCACCATAGTGCAAAACTATCACATGCAGACTGTTCATCGTGGCCATATCCTCACAAACTTGTACAATACCCTGTACATTGCAATCAGGCACAGTGCTCCACACCACCTCCTTTCCTTTCACATCAAAGTTCTTTTCAACATGCCTGCATCGAGCGTACTGTTGTAAACCATGCACAAACATATCTCCAAGTACCAACACCCTGACTTTCTCTACTTCTGCCATCTTCACCACACACAGTCTCTTTCAACACAAATCCACAACCTCGACATCTGATTGGCTAATCCGTACAGTCTTCTTTCCATGTTGGATTTGCTGGAAAACCCTGGATGAAGCACGCCCTGTCCACGGACAACCGCGGTGTCCGCAGACCACGTAACTCTTCGACACCTCTTCTACCATTTCCACTTTACTCTCTGTGCCATTCCCTCATTGCATACAGCTAAGCAGTCACACATTACGAAGAACATCCTCAGAACACCCCCATTTTGTTTATTTTCGAACATTTCAGGACAATTATCATTTCATTATTCAACATATTAACATTACAAATATTATACTGTCATCTTGTACGCTGCACACAATGCTATGTTTTTCCATTAGTAGCTCAGTATACTAGATAGAACCCCATAATACAATGCTATTTATATCAATGCATCGTTCAAAGCACTAATTATCGTATGATATTTATTGCATTGATCCTTGACACTTTTTTCACAACATTATAATAAAAATCCCTAGTACACAAATTTCATGAAAAGTAAATGCACATGTGATGTCATCAGTGATGTCATCAATGACATTTGCGATGTCATCTTTGATGTCCTGGGTGTTAGTCTTAGGAGTGCACAGTGGTGGCGTGAGTTATGCTTGCTTAGCTTACCATAACTGGTGAATTTCAGGTGTTTTTCGGCTTTACTTGGAACCATAACGTCCCTTAAACAAACTTTTTTTATTAGCACGCAAACAATATACAAAGATGTAGATGTAAGTTCTCACAGATGGCTTTACACAGAATGTTGCAAAGTAAGCATTTATGCTCGTTCACAGTGAAGGTCAGCTGCTTCCATTTTTTTCTCGCAGCCCGGAGAGGCCCACGACTCCCAGTATAAGGTTCTATTTTTTTTTTTACCTTGACAGACAGAGATTGTGCTGAAAGACTTCTTTTGAAGAAGTGTAGCAAAAACGTAAGACACGATAAAGATGACATTTCTGAAACGAAACCACTTTTGTATATTATATCACTTTGAGAAAGATCATTGGCACACGCGGAGTCGTATTTTGGGACTGCAGTACACTTGGACAATGGAAAATGCAATTATAATGTAAGTAACACTTTAGATTATTTTATACCGGAATATAATAACAATAGCGTGGCAGTAAAGCCCGGTCAAATTGTACTTGTTCGTTCAATGTGACATATTGTTTTCTACTGCACACTATCACCGCCAAATTGATCCCCTGTCGTTTAAAGGGCTCTGAAAAAGGCAGACGACACAGGGTGGGTTAATAGAAATAATTTAACAGGTCTGTTGCCGGTCAAGCGCTCTACTCGCTGTGCCACTTCACTTTAGCCGGTCAAGTGGCACAGCGAGTAGAGCGCTCACTATGACACCCGTGCACAGCTTGCTAACGCAGGTTCGAATCCTGGCATGGCCAAACTCAGCCTTTCATCCTTCCATGGTCGATAAATGAGCACCACACACCGTGGGTAATAATAGGCAGCGCTGAGATACCTGACGGTTCTTAGCGCTATATAAATGCGAAAATATTATTAACATACTCTGTTGCACTATCTTTGCTAGCAAATATTTTCACGCCCTAATAAATTAAATGAATATTTTTAATAAAGACCGGCTGGTGAGACTAATTTATGTTTTTTAAAACAAGTACGTTGCCCCATTTTGCCAATGTCACGATTTTCAGACTCCAGAGGATGGATATTTCAACTGCCACGTGCAGCTCCATGTAAGCAACTTCATGACCCTCACCATTTTATGAGACAATCGCCAAGGACCAATATGCCCTTACGCAGTACTAGCGGCTAGAAGCAACATACCAACCATTCTGGTGGTCTAATGCCTCGTTGTTGGACCAACCTTCCGATTATCAGTGTGACCATTTACTGCTTTTATCATAAACCAACAGCCTATCTGCCGCAAAGGAACAGCGGGTGGCTCAAAATAAACTTTTGCTGATCGACAGCAGAGACAATTGCAAATCGCTGAATATTCACTAAACATTTCATGTGAAATAAATGTACTTTGCCAAATGTACAATCCTGCTGTTTACTTTTAAACCACAGTTTCATATTCCGAATTGTGGTGCACTGTGTTCTAAGCTGATCTAACACCCTCTGTACCGCAAAGGAACATCGCGTGGCTCAACATGAACTTTTGCGGATTGACAACAAAGACAAATGCAAATCGCTTAATATTCTCTAAACATTTGATGTCAAATAAATGTACTTTACAAAATTTACAATCTTGCTGTTTGTTTTTAAATTACAGTTTCATATTCCGAATTGTGGCGAACTGTGTTGTGACATAATGTGTGTTGTCTTCCGGGTTCTGTGTAAAGTCGCGTAGGACTGGAGACGACTGGGCGCGTTTGATGACGCACCCTGTAACGTCACGGAGAGAGGCAGGGAATATGAATGCTTTCATAATGTCAAGCTTAGGGGCGGGAGATATGATTTAGTGTCGCAAAAGCAAGTCAGCCAGGTTAATAGCGCCAGTCATAGGATTATCACATAATGTCGGCGCTCACCAGCCTGATTTATCGTTTCTTTAGTGGACAAAAAGTCGGGTGAGGCCCATAGGAAATTGTACTATCAGCGGACAAAAGGAGGGTTCGTAGAACACTATCAACCTGACAACAAACAATACAAACAACGTTCTCAGAACACCCCCATTTTGTGTAATTGCAACCATTTTGGGACACCGCGAGTGTTCTTAGAACACATTCAACTTAACAGATTACAATACGGACAGCGTCCTTAGGACACCCCCAGTTTGTGTATTTACGAACATTTAAATACACCGGAAGTGTTTTTAGCTCAATTTTACCTTCCTTGCGAAAAAAAAGGACACATACTCCGTCCTCTGAACACCCCACCATTTAGTTTATTTACAAAATGTCAGAACAGCCGTGTTCTCCGCGGACAAATCGAACACAACAAAAGCGTATAGCACATAAGAAACAAAACATTGAACCTATCTCATACTCCCCCAACCTCCCCAAACACTCTTACACACCAACACACTCCACTAAATACAATTTTTAATCCAAGTTTCACCGCGCTGTACGCAGTCGACGGCGAATACAAGATGGCGGGCACCACAGAAAATCTGACACGCTCCATGCCCCACGCCGTCCAATCAGCGAACACGTTGCATGTCCGCGGACATGACGCAAGCCCATGGGCCAATCGGGGTGCTGTCCACGGAGCGAACAGGGAAGTCCGTCCGCGAAGCGAACACAGATATCACTAATTTTTTTGCCTTACATTTTGGTCATTTTAAAAAAAAACTACTGGACGGATTTACACCAAATTTGCAAAAGCACTCTTTCGGGACCAAGCCGCCGCTCTTGCCGCAAATTTGGTGTAAATCCGTACAGCGGTTCGGGCTGTAGCTGTGCGCAAAGTTTTTTCCCATTATGTCTATAGGAAAAAACAAAAGTTTTGGGACCCCCCTGAAGTGGGAGAATGGGAGAAAAAGGTCCCCCCAATCTCCTTGCGACCATGGCCTAGAGGATCGCGGCCCAGACACCCACCATGAGATGAATTTGTATATCTACCAGATGACCAAATACCCTGGTTCAAGAACATAAGGATATGCCCACCAGCCTGCCTTACTCAAGCCGACACCTGCGGCATGGATGAACTCGACTAAGACCTCAACAACAAGCACCCACATCGTTAGAGATGCCATGACGAATAAGCCAACTGCCAAGAACACACGTGCCACCATGCACACTGGTCACTCACGCACCAACCCACACGAAGAATATATTCAGTGCTATGACGTAGGTGATGGATAGACCCACTGACGCGCATCTTTATTATTTTTCACATAGGTTTTTCCGTAATGCAGAAACGCAAAAAAAAAGCACTCGTGTATACGCTTGCTGACGCTTCTCCCACCCCTTGCATCGTGATGAGAATATAACGAAGACGTAATACTGCCTATGAAGCGATGTCACACCGCAACACAGGTGCCGTGCATTACACAACCCCACCCATGAACCAGGCCCAAGTAGGCCGCAAGCAAGAACTGCCATGAACACTGAATGAGCGAGAGTACAAGTGCTGATCCCGCAGAACGAGCCCAGCGAGAGCTCACAGCCAAGGGGGCGATGTTGCAACTCGTATGCTACCAGCTGGCGCCAAGGTCACACCTGTAAGCAAAGCCAAGCACACAGACGCAAAAAACAACTTTAAATGTGCAGAATTCTGCCCAAGCCACGGTTTCTCCACACGTGACCAAGCCAACCTGACAAAGTGCCAGACCCACGAGGGAGAAGTCGCCTGGGTCCCACGTCTGGGACACAGGTTGCAACAATGAAATGATCCGATGGACACCTACAGCGATGGGAATGGTCTGCTCTGAAGCCTATGAGCAAATCCGCACATTGTCTGCACGAACACATAGTTACACATTGTTTCTAGTGACAGGTAAACCGCGAGCTGGGAACAACGATGGTCCCAGACCGGAGGGCTCGCGGGTGGACCCATCAGAACATGGGGGCAGTAATCACTGACACCACTAACATTAGCCAATCATCAGGGGTCTTCGTGTAACAATTTTCAACTATCTAATAGAAGGGACAACCCAAGTATACCACCTGACTCATCCTCAACCACTAATATTGCTCTCTATATGTATGCTATACTAACCCTACCACTCGAGGAACCAATCCGGAGTGGCAATAGGTTTTTCACTAACTTTCCCAGGTGACGCAAGTAGCGCGTCATACTGAGGCAAAAAATGCCTGCGAGCCCCACGAATGTTGAGAGTCTGGACGGACGCGTACGATCCTAGACCCATCCCAGCCGTTGTTTTAATAAACAGCAGAACCACCTTGCTTCTTGTGTGTGTCTCATACTCATTTTTGGGGAACACGGGAGGAGTTGGGGCATCCCAGCCCAGAGCTCCGCGGACGGCTCAGCTGACCACGGGATAATCACCCTGACAAGTTGGAGGCTCCAGTGAGATCTGTTTACGATCTACCTTTCTATTTTTCCAAGGCCTCTCGTTGCGAGGAGGCCCGGCGGCGCGGGCCCCCTCTGCCGCTGCCCCCTTTTTGAGGACTACAGGATCATCGCGGAACTGCGAGAAGACCGGACAGCGCAATCTGGATATTGGCCCTCGGGAGCCGGTTGAGAAGTATCCCGCCCGCGGTTGGCGAGTGTCCAGACGTGGTCCAGACGAGGGGAGGTGGCGAGCAGCTTGGAGGGGTGCACGCAGTCGAGCGGCCCCACATCAAGAGAACTTGGTGAGTATGTCACACCCAACAAGCAATGTGAGATTGTGAGGGAGGGGGGAGGAGTGCAATAAGGGCGGTGGGAGGTGTTACTAAGGTGTGCGGCGAAGATTTGATCAATTAGTGTTAGCAGTGAAGTGAATGGTAGCAGGACAGGCGCGAGAGCCGTCCGCTACCACATCACGGAAAAGGGTGGGTGGAGCAAGAAAACATCACGTGCGGTTGCTCGTAGACACTGATTGGCCTAGGTAGTGGCCACCTGTAAGGGGGGTGTGTGTGTGGCTTCCTACGAATTGGCGGTTATTGATCAATGAGTAGATGAGGATCCCTATTGATCGAGCACTGAGACTCGATAGATAGATGACGTTTTCCTGTAGGTGGTAGCTAACTGGTTGCCTAGTACGGAAGATAATTGGCTGGTTAAGCCCTCCCGTTGAGGGGCGTATATCACGCGAGGCGACGCAGCGTGCGCAGTCCGATTATATTGTTGGTTACCTTGTTCCAGGCGTAACAAGTGAGATAGGAGGAGGAGGGGAGGAGAAAAAGTGGGACGGCTGTATAAGCACGTCACACAGGGCACGCAGCCGCAGGGGGCTTTGTGCGCTGTGGCCGCAGGGGGCCGTAATGGTATTAAGGAAGAAAAACAAATACAGGAAAAGACAGCATAATTGCAATTGTTATATTTGACTGTTTTCCTTTTAGCGGACGGTCGCAAGTCCCCAAACTACGGGGCCAGGTAACATATCTGCAATTGTCATATTTGACTGGTTTTCTTTTAGCGGACTGTCGCAAGTTCCCAAGCTACGGGGCCAGGTAACACATCTGCAATTGTCATATTGGACTGGTTTTCTTTTAGCAGACGGTCGCAAGTCCCCAAACTATGGGGCCAGGTAACGACAACTATACTGAAGGGAGCTAACAACACAGTGTAACCATGTCATACAGGTTAGGATCGGGAGGGTGGGGGAATACCCTCACTACCCCACTGCAGCATATGTGTAAAACACTATCACCCCATAGGGAAAAACTGATCAAATACAGCATAGAATGGACACAAGGAACAGACAACAAAACGACGAGACTCTGGCCGCCTAACGGCAGTTTCGACCCGTACGTCCAACACTCACTACTGACACATATACATAACACATACAAGGGGAAGAAGTTGGCGCATCACGTGGAGGTGTTTAACTTATGGAGGATGTTCCAGGGGTCCTGACCAGGACAAACCGGGATGTTCACTGTGGAGGAAACGAAGGAGGGGAAGAAGATTAAGGAGGAAGAGGGAAATGGGGAAAAGGAGGTTGACAGCGCACAGTGCGCGGGAAGAGACCGAGAGGGGGAGGAAAAGCTTAGCATCGCAAATGAAATAGAAATAAAAAAGGAAAGGACCGACGACATGCCCTTAGCGAAAGTAGTGAAGAAGGAAGAAGGGGGGTTATATCCTGTGACGGAACTACGAGAAGCGGTAAGGCAACAACTAACGGCGGCTGAGGGATATTCGAACCCCGCGTACAGCCCACCAACATATACAGCTACAGGTAGCTACACATGCGGGGGGAGGTGACAAGTACGGTAGGCTCAACATATACAAAGATGCACGCGAAGGAAGGGAAGAATAGTGAAGAACCAATCCCAACTATAGGACACGACAAGTGGGTAGCCGCGCAGGTGCTGTTAAAATTGCGAGGGACACTAACGGGAGAAGAAAAAGAGGTAGTACGGAAACTGAACCAGGACAATGAGGGTAGCAGTGAAATAAGAGGGGAGGAAGATAAAAGGAAAGAAGGGAAGCTGTTACGAGCAGAGGAGGAGATGTTGGAGGAATGATTGGCAGAATTAAGGAATGAGCAAAACGCCCTGATCAAACAGCTTGAGAAAGAGGAACGAGAGAGAAGGAGGGAAAGGAAGGAAAGTAAGGATGAGTTAGAAAAAATTGAGGGAACAAACTGAAGAACGGAAGCGGTAGGCTGAAAGGATGAAGGCGATAGCAGAAAGGGTATCTCTTTAAGAGAGGAAGAAGAGAAAGAAAAGGAAATGGAAATATGGAAGAAGAAAATACTATCAGAAACCACCAAGAAATACGAGGAAGGTAAAGTAATAGAAAGCATATTAGAAAGGGAGAGAGAGAGATGGGAAAGGAGGAGAGAGGAAGAAAGGATATTAGAGAAGGTGAGTAGTGAGGTGATGGAGGAATTGAAAAAGAAAAGAGAGGAAATAGGTGGTGAAATAGTGGAGAAGAGAGAAGGGGTAAGAAGAGAGAGGAAAGGGGAGAGAGGGGTAAGGACATATGTACGTCGGGATGCAGAAGTAGCCACAACATCAGCGCAAAGGGGAGCAATTGGTAAAGAAGAAGCGGAAGGAACGGATTTAATAGACTTAAAAACAGTGACGGTTAGGGGGAAAAAGACAGATTGGGGGTTGTCGCTACTGGATGAATTTTGGCAGCGAAGAAGAAGAAGGAATGGGGGGAGAAGGAAGAAGCGGCGATAGGGAAAGCTTAGACAAATTGTACATCACCCGCACCAACCGGGAATCACCATGGGCATGCAGAAGGAAGGAAGAACTGGGGGGAAGTTAGGAGAAAGAACGAGAAGTGGCGGGAAGGCAAACACGTGCAGCTACACCCGCATCATCCCGTCCAACATGTCCGCCCACACCCGCTCCTGAAAACACCCCCTACGCCGGCAGGCTTAGAGATCTCCCCAGACGTAGGCAGGAAGAACGGACACACACACACATTAAATAAAGAAAATAATAAGAGAAGGGGGAGAGATGAAGGGGATGCTACAACGAGCGGCGGTAATATGGACATGACAGATGATCTAGACGACACAGAAGAAGAGGAGGGGTATGCGGACTCCACACCGCGACAACTGGGGGGACAGATGGGACACAATCTAATGCCGCTATTGGAGAGGGGGGGGTTAGACCACAGTACGTCCCTTGGAAGCATGCCGATAAGGAAAATATGAAGTGTAGGCTCCCATCACTAAGTGGAGGAGCGGGAAAATGGATATACGAGATGGAAAAGCACACTGCAGGACAGAAACTAGCAGTAGGAGACGTGAAGGGCCTATTAATATCAATATTAGGGTATGCGGCAGATGACATCTGGAAGAGAGCGGGTTTCCCCGGGGTCACAATAACGAACACATCACATGATGGGGCGCCATTTGCGAATTGCAGGCATGCATTATGGCAAGCTCTGAGGGTACAATACCCAGACAACTCAGATATAGGAGCAATTACGTCACGCAAGATGCGTGAGAACGAAGATCCTGTTGATTATATCCAGGGGATTCAGAAGAAGTGGCGTATGGAAACTAGAGAGCAATGGGACAAGACACCGGCAATATTTTACCACATACTAATACAAGGGCTCCCGGAGGCAGTACAAAAACAATTGAAGAAAGTAGTGAGGATGGAAGCCAAGGCTTGGCCGGAAATACAATTGACAATAGTACACCATTGTAGGATGTGGCAAGAAAAGATGAAACAAAAGGAAGACGATAGAAAAGCGGAAGAGGCTAAATTAGTGCAGAAAAAACTGACTAAATACACCATGGAAGGAGCACTAATAACTACACCAACAACAATGAAACCAAACCCCACGCAAGTAGTGGCCACACAAGATCCCTCACAACTACAAATACCACCACTACCACAATCACCACGACTTATAACACAACAGCTGCCACCACCCGCACCATACACGGCTAACATGGGAGGAGGGTACATGGTACTAGGAAATGGATATTATAATAACATCAGGGGAAGGGGAGGAATGATGAGGGGGAGGGGATATGGCCAACCTGCACAACAGCAAGGGGGAGGATTCCGGAGCTTCTACCCCACTGGGCAACCAGTGTACCAAGATAATGCAGGAAGTTTCCCATGGCAGACCAGGGAACAATGTGTATGTTGGGTCTGTGGGATGTTAGGACACATGTCACGTACGTGTAGAATGAGACCCTCCCCACCAGCATGGGGGAACAAGGACAACAAGGGCCCATGAGGGAGCAGTAGGGTTACCAACAACCACAGGGGCTACCACAGAGCAGCACACAGCAACAATTAGCAACACAACAACAGCTGCAGACATATTCACTACCGCAACAACAGGTAGCATTAACACAACAACACCAAGTGCAGCCAGTGCAGCAGCCCACTCAAATACAGGACCATAAGGTAACCTCCACCGATACACAGCTACAACAAACACAATTGGGAAGGGTGACTATTCTGGGACACAACCCTTACACAGGAAGTGGTCAGTCATTATACCCACAATAGGACAGCCCACAGATGTCCTTGGTGTGTCCCATCCTGTCGATAACATATAATAGTGCAGAGGAACCACGCATTGAGGTAACGATAGGTGACAAAAAATTATCATTCCTTGTTGACACTGGGGCAACCCGGTCTTGCATAAGGGAGGGTAGATTTAAAATGTCAGGTGAGGCCATGAACACCCAAGGATTCTCTGGGGCTAGGGGGTTGGTTCCCTTTACTGATAACATCTCCTTATCTATTGGAGATTATGACATGTCTGTCCCGCTCCTGTATTCAAGGGAGTCGCCAGTGAACATACTTGGGAGGGACATAATGAGCAGGCTAAACATGACAATCTCCTTCACGGATGATGGCATCATTTGCTCCACTCCAGGAATAAACATGCTTACTGCACGACAAATACTGTAAGCGTACTGTGGCCAGACAGTAGCTCAGGCTGAGCCAGTGGATGGCGAACTGTTCCAGTATGGAACAGACATGGCATTCGCCTGGATGCCAGGAATAGAAGGAAAGATCTGGAGGTGGCCAGCAGCATATTTGTTCAGGCCTGAGACACCAGCCAATTAACCAGAAGAAAAGGTGATTTCGTGAGCATTGAGAGTATTATAGCAACTGCAGATTATATCGCAGTACATGACCAAGACCGGGAAGGGAGAGCATGGAGGGCAGTGATAGCCCTGGCTGAGGGATGCAGGCTCACCCAGGTGTCCGATGAAGAGCTCTTTTCATAAGACAGGGAAGAAGGTGAGGTGGTATTTATGATGAGTGTAGATATATGGTTAAGAGTGACATATAAGCAAGTGGCACAGAAAATGGCCATGGCACTTGAAGCACCCGCATCTACCCCAGTTCCATTCTACGAGGAAGATATGGCAAAAGTTCCAACATCACTGTGGACCACCAGTCCCTATGACGTGGGCTGCATAAAGAGTATCGGGGGAGTAAGAATAAAGCTGAAGAAGGGTGCAATACTACCTAAAGTGAAACAATACCCACTATCAAAAGAGGCAGATGAGGGCATGTACGAAACCATAACGGCCCTAATAAATAATGGCATATTGGTACCATCAGAATCACCATGTAACACAGCCGTGTACCCAGTGCGCAAGGCTAAAGGTGGGTCTTGGCATTTTATCCAGGACCTCAGACCCTTGAATAACATTGTAGAAGCAGAATACCCCATAGCAGCAAACCCAGCCACAATATTATGAGGAATTCCGGCAGAGGCCTCACGGTTTACCGTGATTGACCTCAAAAATGCCTTTTTCTCAATACCCCTCCACCCAGATTCACAAGACTTGACAAGCTTCACATACAGGGACACAAAATGGAAACACACCAGGTTACCACAAGTGTACTGCGAGTCACCCTCAATTTTCAACAGAGTAATACAGATGGACTTGGGAAAAATTGAATTGGAAAGTATGGTGTTGCAATATGTTGACGATATAATAATTTGCAGCACAAGCGAGAAAAAGTGCAGGGAGGACTCATTGAAAATGGTGACAGTGTTGTCTGAAAAGGGTTACAAGGTAGACAAAGAAAAGTTACAGTACTGTCAGGAACAGGTACTATACATTGGTCAACTAATATCTCAACACGGAAGAAAGATTGCACCACAAAGAGCACAAGCTATATCCAACACGCCACTACCACAAACAGTAAGGGAGCTGCAGCAGTTCTTGGGATTACGCAACTACTGTAGAGCATGGGTTTTTGACTACAGCTCATACATAGGACCCCTACTTGAGGCATTGAGAGAAGCACACAAAGGGGACAAAACATTGGGATGGACAAGGGAAATGAAGGAGGCATTTGACGAGTTGAAGCACGCCATATCCACTGCTCTGGTACTACCCACCCCAGATTATGAACGACAGTTCTTTATCTTTTCTCATTGCGACTCAGCAGTAATGAAAGCAGTATTGACTCAGAAAACCAGCATGGGACACAAGCCAATAGCATTCTACAGCGGTCACTTGGACCCTGTCATGCTAGGACATTTCCCTTGCGAACAGAGTCTTGCCGCGGCTGCATTTGCGGTAGAGAAATCATCATCGATTACAATGGGGTGCCCAACCACACTATTTGTGTGAGCATGCGCTATTTGCAATATTGAATAAGCCTAAATCCACACTTACCACACAGAGGGCGTCAGGTTATGAGATCATCTTGTCTAGACCCGAACTGTCAATTGTCAGATGCAGTACAGTTAACTCAGGCAGATTTATAGCGGAAGTTATTGAGGAAGGTGATTATGCTCACGATTGTACACAGACGAAACATACTCATGCACTAGAAAAGTTGAAGAGGATGCACTTAAGGGTGGGGAGATTTTGTACATTGATGGGCCATCAACAATAGACCAAAGTGATGGGATAAGGAGAACTGGGGCAGCAGTTGTAAAAATGACAGAAGATTTGATGTATGTCCCGGTGAAATGTGTGCAGTTACCACAGCATTATTCGGCTCAAGCAGCGGAATTGGTTTCACTGATCTTGGCATTCAAGGAAAGCGTTGACAAAAGAGTTACTATATATTCTGATAGCGCAAATGTCACGTCAACTGTCCACTCGGGGCTGATAAAATGGCAGAGAAGAGGGTTTAGGAGAGCTGATGGCACCCCAGTGCAACATGCTCTCTTGTTAGCAGAATTAATTGAAGTAATTAATGATCACCAAGAGATAGCTTTGGTAAAATGCCCGGCACACACTAATGGAGACGACCATATCTCGAAAGGGAATGAAACAGCAGACGCACATGCCAAGCATGCGGCATAATTTGGTGAAATATGGCACCCCCCAGAGTCAGAGAGTGGGAGAGGGAGGGGGATGGCAAAACAGATGATGATGAAAGAAGGGTACACCCATCTCCCCGCAACACAGATAATGGAATTACAGGCAGCCGCACCAATGGCAGAAAAGGAACTATGGGTAAAAAGAGGATATACGATGTCCCCAACTGACGCACTGTGGCGTCAAAATAACACTGGAAAGGTGGTCATGCCGTTGACACTGTTGAACACCGCCCTGGCCCAGCTCCATCACCCAGCACATACAGGAAAGGAAGTAATTGCAGCACGATTTAGGGAAGATTGATTCTGCCACGAGTTAAATTCTCATGTAACAAATTTCATCAGCAATTGCCTCACATGCCAACAGTTTACGGCCGGTCACACACTGCAAGTGATAAAAGGTACTATACCCCGGCCAGAGGGACCCTTCCTACACATTCATATTGACTACGTTGATATGGTCAATGTATGTCACGGATATAGGTATATGATTGTAGTGGTATGCCCATTTTTCAGGTGGATCGAGGCCGGACCCTGCTCACACGCGGATGCGTTCAGAGCAGCTACATTTTTATTGAGAGAGGTTTTCCTCAGGTGGGGTGTGTGCGAAGTGCTGCGGTCAGATAACGGCCCACACTTTGCTAATGAAATGTTCCAGCACATCACGTCCTCGCTGGGTATTAAGCATAAATTTGCATGTGCATATCACCCGCAGGCCAACGGTATATGTGAACGCCTGAATGGCCTATTGAAAGAAGAAATAGCGAAAATTCAGCAGAAAACCAAGAAGAGCTGGTTGTACTGTCTTCCGCTAGCTCTATTTGAGCTAAGTAATAGGCCAGGGTCTGATCACCATCTCACTCCTCACGAGGTGGTGACAGGACGTCAAATGCGCCTTCCTCTAACACCTACATCAAGAGCATTCACAGACCATGAAAACACTGCAACTGTACTTGGTGAGGAAATGTATCAATATGTGTCTTCTTTGATTAATAGTGTAGCGTTTGTATCTCAACAGCTCGAGCGCACGCGGGGCTGGTCGAAGAGTTCTCAACAAGAAGACAAAAACAAAGAACTGGGAAAGGAAGGACTATGCAAAATTGCTAAAGGTGACCATGTGCTACTCCGCAACTTTAATAGAAATTGGAATGGCCCACGCTTTACTGGTCCTCATTTGGTAGAGGAGGTAGCTACCAGAGCGGTGAAATTGCAGGATAACCATGCCTGGAATCACCTACACGACGTGAAGATCTACAAACTCCAGACCAGCCCTAGCGTTAACGACAGGGCCATTGGAAGAGCAACGACAGAAACCGCATCGGCTACAGAGAAGGAGACGTCGACCACAGCTGATGGCAGTAGTGTCACGGCACCTGATCACCCCCCAGATTCCCCAGAGGCAACTACTGAGATAGAAATTGGACGCTTGCCCACAGCCCATCTCATGGTCACGAGATCACAAAGTAAACAAACTTCCTCCAATTGAGCCCCAGCCCCCTCCCCTCTAAGGTCACCTCCGATTGAAGGACGTTGTATAACAAACTTGGGTATTGCACACACACACATATAAAACACTTGTATGTTTTCTCTTTTTCTTCTCTCGCACATGCAGGTACCGTGTATAATTGTATTGATAAGAAAATAAGTAACTAACAGTGCACTCTGCCCAGGAGTAGATGCTGCCCACGGATGATAATACCCCTGAAGCCCTATCACACCAATTTGTATATCATATAAGAAGACCAAAGTACCTAAAAAGAAGAAGGGTACGCATATATTACACCGCATTTGTTTTGGCCATAGAACAATCATTTCCCCATCTTCACGAGCACTTACCGGCTCTAAGAGATAGATCACTAAGATTAGCGTGGGAACAGCTCTTCGCCTGGGCACTGAATGATTACTTGATAGGGAGAGCTTAATAACAACGACTAACAATAATAACAAGCGTATTGAGGATTTTCAGGCGGGCACCTTTAACGTCGCAAGAATAAACTGCCGGACCGCAGCAAGGTAAGAGCAAAATGCCGGTGAGACTAGCTCTTGTAATAAAAATGATTGGAGTATTGGTCATCACTGGTCTGTTGGCTGCCTCTGTATGGCAGAAAAGTTATGCTATCAATATTATGGCTACACCCAAATCTAACATGCCCCCTCCCACTGCTGCAACATGTATGACGTCAGGTGGTACTAGCAACCCTACACATAAGAGAAGTAGAGTTAAACGCAGCACATATACAGATATCAAGGGTATTGATAATTACATAACAGATTCAGCACACGTCTCAAACAACATGTGGTACCAGCACATGACCCAAATTGGTAAGCAGACAACAGAAGATAGCTGTTATGTGTGCTCATTGATCCCATATGCCACGAGCGCTTCGCGAACATTCGTCGCCACAGAAATACAGGAAAAGACAGCGCGATGTATAGTATATCTGGCACTATTTCAAACGAGAGGACGATTTCAAGGAACGGTGGTGAGAATGCAGTGGGAAACAAGAGACACATACCCATATGAAAACAATTTCCTCAAGTCATATTTGAGTTACCATAAGAGCAGTTTACACGCTGAAGCGTTCAGATACATGACGAGTGGCCCTGAAAAGGGAGAAACGAAGAAAATAACACTACAATACCTACCATGTGATTGGTACGCCACTGAAGTTCCTGGTATACAAGGATGTTGGGAAAGGCCACTGATAACAATAACAGGGAAGGTATACAAGAACAATGAATGGGAAATAGGAGTGGTCGGTAGCAACATGATAACAAGAGAGAATATTACCACCATACAGGAACACAACGACAGATGTTGGACGACATGGGGCAAATACGTACCCATGCTGACATGGATGGAGAAGGATGAAGACCCAATAAGCATACTGCCGCTGACCGCGCCCAAGTTATGCTACCAACACAGAGGAGATGTGGAGGTGGGATACAACACCAACTGTGGAAGTGTGTTAGAATTACCAGAGGGGGGTGCTGGAATGGCAGTGATAATGGATCACTATTGGGCCTGCGGAAATAAGGCAAATCACACCCTGCCCCCGTTGTGGAATGGTATATGCACAATGGTACACATCAACGTACCATCACTAGTGGTGCCCCAAAAACATGTCAACATGGCCAACTTCCCCAAAATGGATGAAGGGAACAAGAGGAAGAAGAGATCCGTACAATCACAGGAGGGAGAGAACAACAACAACAATAATGTCCTAACAAGGATAAAGAGACAAGGAGAACCCCTGACAGGAAACTACTTCTGGGGAAGGTCTCACTTCTATTCCACCAGAACATAGATTATTCAGCAGGGCTGCAATGTTCTTCTCGTCAATAATACACCCTGGACTGCAAGCTTATGCAAACGCTAAATGGCTCCAGATCACCCGATGGGAACTAATGATGACGATTAATTCAACAGTAAACAGATTCAATGCAATAAAAGAGGAACTGCGAGCGGTAAGAATGGTAGCACTACGGAACAGATATGTACTGGATCGTCTCACAGCGATGGAAGGAGGAGTTTGTGCAAAAATAGGACAATCATGCTGCACATTTATTCCTGCTAACGATGCAGATAATGGTACACTTACCGAAGCAGTATCACAACTGGCCCAGATGCACTCCAAGATGATGGAAGAAAGTAAAGGAGTAAAAAAGGATGATAGCTGGTTTTCATTATTATGGTCATGAATGCCATCATGGCTGTCGGACGGGCTGAAGATAATAGTTGGATGCATAATACTGGCTGCAGCTGTATTGATTGTAATAAGGTTTTGGAAGGCCAGGAAGGCACGCACTACAGACGAAATGGTCGGCATGCACCCCTTGATGCCAACTGACGGTGACCAGCACACCGACGTGATAATAAAGGAAAGAGAGAAACTGTGCAAACAGATCATCACCAATCACTTAGACCCACCACCCGTAAAGCTTGAGAACCCAAGAAACCCGAGGAGCTATATCGGAAGATGGGTATACTGCAAACCGGGAGGGAGCTGTGTATATATGTACTGGTCATTTGAAGACCATGTCAACCACTATGGACACCTGGGAGGAGTGACCAAAATATAGAGAGTAAGAGGAGATAAAGAAAAAGATATGTTTGTGGTCGACAAGTCGACCAGAGGGGGGACTGAAGTGGGAGAATGGGAGAAAAAGCTCCCCCCAATCTCCTCGCGAGCATGGCCTAGAGGATCGCGGCCCAGACACCCACTACGAGATGAATTTGTCTATCTACCAGACGACCAAATACCCTGGTTCAAAAACATAAGGATATGCCCACCAGCCTGCCCTACTCAAGCCGACACCTGCGGCATGGATGAACTCGACTAAGACCTCAACAACAAGCACCCACATCGTTAGAGATGCCATGACGAATAAGCCAACTGCCAAGAACACACGTGCAACCATGCACACTGGTCACTCACGCACCAACCCACACGAAGAATATATTCAGTGCTATGACGTAGGTTACGGATACACCCACTGACGTGCATCTTTATTATTTTTCACATAGGTTTTTCCGTAATGCAGAAACGCAAGACACATAAAGCACTCGTGTATACGCTTGCTGATGCCTCTCCCACCCCTCGCATCGTGATGAGAATATAACGAAGACGTAATACTGCCTATGAAGCCATGTCACACCGCAACACAGGTGCCGTGCATTACACAACCCCACCCATGAACCAGGCCCAAGTAGGCTGCAAGCAAGAACCAACATGAACACTGAATGAGCAAGAGTACAAGTGCTGATCCCGCAGAATGAGCCCAACGAGAGCTCACAGCCAAGGGGGCGATGTTGCAACTCGTATGCTACCAGCCGGCGCCAAGGTCACACCTGTAAGCAAAGCCAAGCACACAGAAGCAAAATACAACTTTAAATGTGCATAATTCTGCCCCAGCCACGGTTTCTCCACACGTGACCAAGCCAACCTGACAAGGTGCCAGACCCACGAGGGAGAAGTCGCCTGGGTCCCACGTCTGGGACACAGGTTGCAACAATGAAATGATCCGATGGACACCTACAGCGATGGGAATGGTCTGCTCTGAAGCCTATGAGCAAATCCGCACATTGTCTGCATGAACACATAGTTACACATTGTTGCTAGTGACAGGTACACCGCAAGCTGGGAACTGGGGGGCTCGCTGGTGGACCAATCAGAACATGGGGGCAGTAATCACTGACGCCACTAACATTAGCCAATCATCAGGGGTCTTTGTGTAACAATTTTCAACTATCTAATAGAAGGGACAACCCAACCATACCACCTGACTCATCCTCAACCACTAATATTGCTCTCTATATGTATGCTATACTAAGCCTACCACTCGAGGAACCAATCCGGAGTGGCAATAGGTTTTTCGCTAACTTTCCCAGGTGACGCAAGTAGCGCGTCATACTGAGGCAAAAACGAGCCCCACAAATTTTGGGAGTCTGGACGGACGCGTACGATCCTAGACCCATCCCTGCCGGTGTTTTAATAAACAGCAGAACCGCCTTGCTTCTTGTGTGTGTCTCATACTCATTTTTGGGGAACACGGGAGGAGTTGGGGCCTCCCAGCCCAGAGGTCTGCGGACGGCTCAGCTGACCCCGGATAATCACCCCGACAAAAGTTTTGGGACCCCCCTATAACTTTGCCCCCCCTTGACCAAACCTCTCCAAACTTTGCAAGAAAATTCAGAGTGGGCCATATACTTTTTAAGCAAAGTTTGGTGAGGATTCGTCCAGAGGGAGCGAAATTATAAGCCACCCAAAAAGTGCTCTTCCTATGGAAACACCAACTTAACCATGTAAGTTAAGCTACCGCGTCCATGTAATACACATTAATAGTTTAAAATAAGTTAACAAGCCCTAATTACCTCACAGTAATAGGCATTAATTACGTAGTGCATCAAAAGATTTAACTTTAGAAATGGTGATTAAGCACGTTCAATTTTTTTCTCAAAAGTCAGATCCCATCACAAATGAGCATATATATATATATAAATATATATATATATATTGATATATTCTGTAAGGTGAATATGTATATATATATGTTTCAACCCATAGTTGAAGGAAAAGATGTACCTTCGGTTTATACTGGTTTCAGATATGTACATACTTCTGGTGCATGCTTTGATGTGATCGTGTAATTTTAAAACAGTTTCATTTTAAATGAAAATTAGAATTCCTTTCGGAATTGTAACTCATTCGTTAGGTCTAAATGAGTGCTTGTATCCATTACATGAGCGAGCTACATGCATTGCAATACATAGCGTTAATTTCTGAAGTGCACCTTTTTACCCCAGCTGGGATGGGATGTACCTTTACTATTATGTTCTCCTCTTTTGGGATCATTTATATTTCAATAGGTGAATCGAATTCAAACTTGCAGCCTCGCTTTTATATATTTGCTTTCCCAGAACAGCACAATACTTCAAAGGAGTGAAATAATGTCCACGTGCCTACCTTTTCATTCAGGAAAACACTGTTTACATTGTATTTCCATGCTATAATATTTGGAGATGTCGCCATTAGCCATATTTCAAATATGGATTATTTCTGCAAATAAAACGTGCTTCCTTTTCATTTTAAATGAGATTTGTAATCCCTAGGAAGTGATCAAACACAATGGTTTATCCACCTCACTTTCATGAGTAGGGCTTAGATTCGAATAAAGACACGGATGCGAGTCTTAAGAATTCAGTGGCAAAGAAAAATACACTTTAGAAAATGTTCACGAGTAACATGAACAGTCTGAAAGAAGAAGCATGTACTGAAAGTTCCTTAAAGAAGCTGGGTCGTGACATCCAGTACAGCTAATCCCCAGAGGATCCAGCACATAATGGACCCTATAAGCAATCCCTCTTTCTCTTCTTTAGTGCTCGGAAACACCTGAATATATCATCCAAACTGGATCAGCATGGCAACACCTAGTATCCTGTAAGAACTCGCTGAAGTGGTATCCAAGACTCGGTGCCTTTCATCTGCTATTTACTGACTAAGAGAACAGCACAACATTCCAGTGGGAGGTACAACGTATATAACCACTTCTACTGTCTTATGCTCCCACTAGTCAGGGTACATTAGTACAGTGAGGTGGGTTTTCTTTTAAGAAAAAGAGTAACATGAATGTCAACATGATTAATCAAATGGAAGACCAGGCACAGGCTATGACATAACATAATACATTCTTATTTCTATTGGAAAATTACATTTAGATCATCCTACAACTTACATTTTTATGGATGACTAAGAAAGATTTAAAGGAATGTTAGTGGCTGATTATGGTCAGGGTCGGACTGGGACAAGAAATAGGTCCTGACACCCAAAAAAAAGTTGCCCAGCCCTCGCCTCAAAAAATTGTCCCACCCCTCGCCTCACAACACTTGACCCCTGATGACATCACCAGAAGTGATGTCATTTGACCCCACCCCAAAGTGATATCCTCGGAAGCAATGAAACACAACCTTTCACCCCTTGGCAAACAGGAAGTGGCATCAAATAGCATTGTTCCTAAGCACACTATGAAAAATATGGTTATGATTTCACTAATGTCATACATGAATGGATCACAATATGCATTATTAATATCTGTGTGTATAGATCTGTATTGTCAAATTACTGTGAATGCAAGCAGATGTCCAAAGACAAATGATAATATGTTATTGTATAGCACTTACACGCAACCTCTTTTTTATAGAACAAATATGCATACAATATCACCCAACCTGTGTTGGTACTCATTTATTGACCTAAGAAGGATGAATGGCTGAGACGGCCTAGCTGGGATTCGAACATGCAGATCACACACCCATCGCAGCAGCGAGCACTCAACCCACTGAGCTATCATATCGGCTGCAGTAAAAATAGCAATTATTCTGTAGTAGATACCATTAAACTGGTAACTGAGAATTAACAGCAGACCAGTTAAGTTCATCTGCAGATCTGGTGTAAAGTTGGCCGCATGTCAAGCCTGCATGGATCTACTTTCAGGCTTCAGAGGTTGAAAAAATAGGGAAAGCAGTTCACTCACAGGACATCCCATACTCTGAGCACTCTTTACCTCATACATACAAAGAAACATCCTGAACAGCATGCCAGGGAGATGGGAAAGATAGACACATTACAACAAAGCATTTCTTGTGGCACAATGAAGTCAATAGCCACTTGAAGTGCTATGGTCAAGTATTTCTACACTGTAGAGGAGCTTTTAGGCACAAGGAATTTGTCTAGTGAGCGAGGACACCGTTATGGAATGTCTTGTGATGATCCTAACAGAGACAAAGGCAGAAAAAACCATGCTATCACTGCAACTTGCGAAAGGCAAAATACATAGTCCGAAATGGATACCTGTATTGCTCTAAAATTGGTTGTTTATCACTAATATCACTAATACACATTTATCACTAATACAACAGCACAGCCACTCCAGGGGGCACCGTGACCCCGGATTGGCAGCACTGTGACAGCCGCCGGGCCGGCGGCGGCTCAGGCCCCTCAACTTTGCATGCTGCATCAGTATGTAAATGATCCATGCATCATAATTTATGATGCAAACATCATCCATAATTCTTTTTTTGAAAAACTGTGGCTTTGAAAAACCTTGCTCCACCAGGGCGACCCCTTACAATCCCGATAGTTATACGTGCAAGATTAAAAGTTTCAAAATCCGGTCAATGAAGTCGCAGGTCAACTGTATAAGGATGGTAAAAAGCCTAACCGTCCCATACGTTGAAGAAATTAATTAATGAAAATACAGGACTCTGCGCCAACAACTCAAGTTGAGTTAAATCTTAGATTATGCTTTATTGATCATCCATGACCATTGAGCCCATAATTGATAACATGTTTCGGCTCCACTGAGCCTTTTTCAAATCCGGGCCGAAATTTGATGTAACCAGTTCTTATGACTATTTGTCCATGTAGTAGTAACGGGGTACAATCCCCAATATCAATCAGTTCCTGGAACACAAACAGTCACACGCGTCGGCAGGGAGTGGAGCCGAAACATGTTATCAATTATGGGCTCAATGGTCATGGATGATCAATAAAGCATAATCTAAGATTTAACTCAACTTGAGTTGTTGGCGCAGAGTCCTGTATTTTCATTAATTAATATCATCCATAATTCATCTAGTTATAATAACTAGTAAAAGAAACAGAAATCCAGGAAACATGCACTCTACTGCTATTAATATTTATGGCTTTGAACTTGAAACATTAACAAAAGAACACAATGGTTGAAATATAGAGACATAAAATAACTGAGTTAATTTCATGTGATATTATTCATTAGTTATCGTCTCCTTCATGAATTTCTGTGTTTGTAAATTATGTCATGAAACCTGGTAAGGAACAAGCAATGGATATAATTCAAAGCCGAGAACAACCAATCATATTATTTAAAGCCAAAACAAGTTTCACCCATCCCGGCTTTCTCAAGGCTACAATAGTTCTTGCAATAAATAACATTTTTTTTAAAAATACATATTTCAATATACCATCTGTGTGTAATGTCCCATATTGCATATTGGAGATATCCAATTCCAATATTTTGCTGAATGTATGTAAGGTTCCTTGATTCAGGAATGTAACATATTTGTTGGTATCCAAGTTGAGAAACAATGTTTCATTGTGTTCACCCATAAGCAAGGCCAATGTTTGTTATTAATGTAGAATCTTTCATATTTTCAGGGGTAAGGATTCCTCATATTTCCTATCCCATGTCAAAGAGTTCCACTGACCTAAGCCAACTGCAATCATTGGACCAGGGTGTCTCCTAAAGACCACTATTACTGGAAAAGAACCCTAGCACCTGGACACCATGCAAATAGCAGCGGTGCGCAGTATAAATTCCATTAGCAAAACACAACATAACATCACCACCTCTTAGAACCATTCACCAAAGACTACCTCAATGATTGGATTAAGGTGCTGAATACCACTGCTGGAAATTAGTTCACCACTACCACTTTGAAAAGCAAACAAAAGAACTCAGTCAGAGCTAATAGGCATCAGCAAGACCCCACTGCTGCAGAAGATCCAGGACCACTGATTGGCAAATGACCTGTACATTCCCCTGGCAAGAGAGTATGACTGCAATGATGAAGGACTTGGAGCTCTACTTTTATTATTCTGTTAATGCTGCTACCGACTTGAACAACTGCTTACCAAGCCTATTTGGGGCACAGAGATTTAGAATCAGTGTAGATCCACTTGAGTTGTGTACAAACTGAAAAACACACAATAATTAGGGGGGAGAGGCGGTGCCTAGGACATTCAGCTATGAAAAGGGCTGATACCCTCCCCTAATCTTGTCTCTGGCCATCATTGGTGTTTTTGTTTTTGTTAAAAAAAATATATCTATTTTATTTTTCTAAACCAGCCCAGGAGTGGGCAGAAACCAGCCACCACTCCCTAGGGACAATTTCACCCCGGCAACGGGCCGAAAGGCAGAGGGGCCCATCCGACCTTGATTATGGTGCTATGTTAAGGCAAGAAGCAGAACATATCTGACAAGCATGGGTTTACAAAAGAAGATGTTATCATCCTGTCTTGAAATGTGTGTCATGTTAAACAAACATGGATGCATGTTTTCAAACTTTGTCTGGAACAACATGCAATCATTGAAAAATTAACCAAAGTGAGTAAAGATTCAGAAAGTAGAGAAGCCAGTTCCACAGGACTATGCACCTCTACTTGGCAAAATATTCCCTGGAAAAGTACGAAAACCAGAAGCAGGCAGAGAGTTTTTAAGAAACAAGACATCTAAAGGGGTTGACCTGTCTTCTCAGCACGGCGGATACCTGCTTTCCAATGGAATACCCCTAATTAACTTAGCGAATGGCATGTTCCTTTCCTTGTTTGCTATCCCTTGGGAAATCTGCGGGTCTGGCACCTATAGATCACAGAATACTCTCTATAGAGAGTTATAGAATATATGTCATAACATTGGAAGGCTGGTAATATACAAGGGTACACCTACAAGCAGGTTTAAAGTGCAGGGCAAGGGTTGCTGGAGATCTAGTTAGGGCAGAATAAAAGTAATGACAGGAAAACAAAAGTGCACCGCCAGGAGATAGTTTTCCCAGCAAGAGGACCAGGACAGGCAACATCATTGATATATACAGATGTGTGGGGCTCCTAAAGGAACAGTAGAGCAAAGCAATTCATTAACCCAGACACATATTGAGAAACAATTTCACTTATTCCAGAATACAGAAGAGAAAATCCACTAATGAAAACGTTGAGGCAATTGGACAATACTTTGGGAGAAGAAACATTTGGGAAGGAAACCAAAACAATTTTGATGAAGCTTTGCCATATCATCCAAAATGCCTGGGCAAATGTAACTTGTACATCACCATAGGGTCAGGGTACAATGGTGGTAAGTGAATGTAATCAGTTTGATGAAGCCTGATGAAACCCTTTGGGATGTCAGAAGCAGGGGGATGTGATATCCAAGAGAAGAATAAAACAATTCTTTATTATATGCAGCATTATCCATGTAACCATCTTCTAGGCACATGTGATATATGTGAGCCTAGGAAAACTAACTAAATGAAAGAGAAGGAAATATACCACCATGGGATTGAAGTGAGCCTTGCTAACATGACAATGTAAACCCTGGAATAGGGAAAATAGACAGAAACCTTTTGACAAGAGACAACGTCATCCCTTCTCCCTCCAGAACAGACCTCAAAAGGGATGACCTTTTTTTTTTTACCAAATCCAGGGAGAGGGGGAAAATCCTCTCCTCTGTGTCTTTAATAGAATCGAAATACCCACTCCTGATTCTGAGGGGATTAACCATTCTAGATCAGGTGATGTGAAGCGTGTGAACTGTGGAATACTACAATGACCTGATTGTGGACCAGGTAACCTTAGACAATTAAATGACATTATTGTATGTAATCTATGATATATCATGTACTTATTTGTATTTCTATTTGTCTTTTATGAAATGTATAAAGGCCTTCACCAAAACCCTGGACAAACAATTTAATGGGAACACAAATATGTGAAATGGATACATAGGAGTTCACGGGGAATATGGTAAAACTAAATATCAGAGGTAAGCAAAAAGAATTTAAAGCAGGAATGGAAGAGGTGTAGAGACAGAGAAGATCTAATATAAGCAGGACGTGAATTCCAGAGCTTAGAGGCCAACAAGGGAAAAGAACTGGAAATGAAATTCGGCAAAAGGAGGCTTTGATGACAGACAATAGGAGTTGGTTTTCAGAGCGAAGAGATTAAGGAGGTACATAAAATGAGAGTAGGGAAGAGTTGTAGGGAAGGATGAGACCTGAGTGGTTTTGTAAACAATAGTAAAGTGACAAAGTATGCAATTTCCAAACAAAGTAAGGAAAGAGAAAGGGGGAAGAGTAGACAGAGGTACCATGTGAGAGGAGGCAGAACGTGGGAATGGCTGAGTTAAAGATAGAATGAAGTGGGGCAACATGGTAAGAGGGAACATCGATCGGAAGGGAAGAACAATAGTCTATCCATTGGAACACTAGGGTGGAGATAAGTTTCATAGCATGAAAAATCAGGCAGGGCTGGGATTTATGGATATTGTAAAGCTGACATCTGCAGGTACAAACAATAGAAGAAAATGAGGAGCATACCAAAGATTGGTGTCAAAGATGGTGCACAAATTATGCGCAGTAGGGTATAAAGTGAGATAGGAGGGAAGAAAGGAAATGCAAGGATGGGGTAGAGGAAGGGGAACAGCGGTAGAAGGGAAGAAGAGAATTTCAGTTTTTGAAGAGTTTAGATGAAGAAAGTGATTGTGCAGCCAAAACAGGACAGCTAGGAAACACGAGGAAATGTCCCAGTGAAGGGATTGGAAAACAAGAAGCAGTATATGATTGTTACTGCTGTGTCCCGAGAAACACCTTAAAGGACAGAGGTGTTGAGAAGGAAGTAGTTTTGAGGAGAGTGAAGTGTATGGTTAAAACCACTGGAGGTTTCTCATCGCTGTACAACCTTGAGAATTTCCTGTTGAGCAGGAAACACAAACCAGCAAAACAACATTCTGGAAATTATAGCAAAAAAATGGTTGGTAACAACAGAGCAAAGTAATAATTGGGTTTGAAGATAACTCCTCTCAAATGGTAGAAAATAAAGCAAGTCTGCCACCCATATCCTTCCAGAGAACTATATAAATAAATGAATAAAATACTCCTATGGTGCGTTGAACAACTGGGTGCCACTAGTGATGTCCCTGGTAGAGACCTTCACAATGAGGGCATGCATTGCATTATAGGAGAGAAAAGACAAATATGGACCATTGACTGAGAAAGGATTGAGCCGTCACTAGCTAAAGTAGTTTGTTTCCTGACCACCATGGTTCTGATGGGAATGAAAGTGACTGCAGTGCCAAGCAGGTAAAGCCTCTGTAAACCTAATCATGAAGGGACTGCATAATCCCAGGGCAACCAGTAAGCAATGGTAACTTCTTGAACCTTTTTATTAACATGATGGAGCAGGAAGAGGCATGATTAAACTGCAATTGAAAGGAATTTGCTTTTCACTTTTGAGAGAAGAAAATAAAACTATTTCATCTGACTGGTGCAAGCAGCTCATTGGGCCCTATTTTGTTAAATCTCATCCATATAAAATGAACAATAAAAAGGGATATATGCCCAAGTCTGCAAACAGCCATTCATTTTGGAATATTGCAGTGACTAATCCTCTACTCAGTTAAAACAAGAAAAAGGTATATGCTACCTTCTACCACAAAATTATAAACACATGAGATTGCAGCAAACTATTTGATCAGCGTTCAGGTTTTAGGCCAGACAAGACATCTGTAAAGCTCCTCGGAATAGAACAATGGCTTATCCAGAATGGAAGAAAAATAAGCAGCATGTGAAATGAACTGTGAACAAAGCACCAAGACCCATAAACAAATAATGCTTGAATAAAGGCTGTCCCTGTAAAGTACTTCCATAATCCACTGAGCAGTGTGATCACTCCGACAGGCTCCTCACAATTACCTGCCTAAAGTGCCCTTCCAGGTGGCCCGGGAAAGGCAAAAGCTTCCTGATCTGACCTTGGAGGTGGTGTTCTACGGGAAGATCACCTTGGAGGAGAAAAGGCCTAGCAAAGTTAGAGGAATCTGTAGAATGAGATACCGCATTTGTATTGGTCTAGGGAGGATGGCTCCGCAATGCTAAAGAATGTAATGGCTTGTTGTAATAACCATCTTGCTATTTCACAAGATACACATACAGATAGGGGTGAACCCAAGCATACACTCCTAGGTCCGGGAAGAAATCAAAACACTCCTAAAATTCAAGAGACATGTAAAGCTGAGAACCTCCCTGAAACCCAAAGGAGCAGTGAAAGGAACATTGTAACTAACACCAGCATAAAATAATTACCTTTCCCTGTACAATCAAGGATAATAACTAATCCTTGAATCCCTGTGATGTTCCTTTAAAGAATGTTATAAGAAACAAACTGGGGTATACAAGTAAAACAGGCATAAGAAAAATCAATTCCTAGCAGTAGGAATTACAGGTCCCATAATTCCCTAGGTATTGGGACAAAGAAGAGGGCTGAAGATGTAAAATGTTGCAGGAGTGATCTGCTAATTAATGCAGATGACCAACACCTGAGGGAGACAGAGAGGCTTAAAAGGCATCCTCAGGCATTCAGGCGATAGAGTTGGCATTGTTTGTCAAGAGTAGAGGAAGTCAGAAGCAGCGTGTCTTGTCTTGGCAGCCCAGGCAGAAGCTGGAGGAGAGAGAGAAAATCGTGACCAGATATCAGCTACCGGTCCTGAAAGGGTCTCTGCCCCCAGAAATCTGAAGTGCAAAGGTCATGCAGAGGGAAGCATACAGGAGGAAAGCTCACCCTTGTGATCGGTTCTGCAGAGGCTGCGCAGCATGAAGCATGCAGGAGGCTTTCTCAGGTGGCTGGCATGCACCTGAGGGCCTCATGCTATCTATGGTGGCTGGCATGCACCAGAGGGCCTCAGAAGCAAGAGGAGCTCCAAGTGGAAGAGTTATGGGCGAAAGCAGACTTACCAAAGCGGTTTGCCAGGTCGTGAGGATCCACAGCAGCTGAAATCCATTGAGCGGTGATGGGAACAGTGGTGCGCATCTGATCCAGTGAGTTCACAGGTCGTCAGTGACCCCAGAGATCACTTTCCCCACTCGCGAGTTGGAAGTAGGCGTGTGGCGGGTGAAGGGCGCTTGCATAGAAGCAGAACGAGTGTACAGAAGAAGAAGCAGCACTCTTGTGTGAATGAAAATGATTTACATGTTATTTTTGAAAAACAAACTTTTGTAAAACAGCTGAAGCAGCACTCACATGGGAGGGAACGAGACTCCCTAGTTAATTCTGAATACCGAACTAGTGAAAAGCAGCAAAACCCTAAAATATGAAAGCCAAATGACTTTAATCTTGAAAGTGTGAGTCTATGGAAAACGCAATGACTTGTGGGGCGGACTTTGGTAAGAGTTAATGTCAATAGGCATTGTCGAAGTCAAGAGACCCTGAAATTAAGGCAAATGCCATCTAGCCAATATTGCCACTGTCATAGGGGGCTAATGCAAGGTCTATGAACTATGAAACATGTTTCCCACATTGTATGCAGAATTTTTTACAAGCTGAGATACTAACACATTGCCAACACCAGGGGAGAATAAGGAAGAAACCATCACCCTATCAGTCTTCAGTTACTTGTGTACAGGGTAAACAAGAGTGGCAAAAATGCTGCCCTTCTGGGAAAGGATATCCAGAACGATATGAACATCAATTGCAGAAGACTTGTAAAGCGCACCAATGTAAATCTTGTTTTCCCTGAAAAGTTGTTGAATGGTTTAAATCTGCAATTTGTTAAAAGCTGTGAAGTTGTTGAAAACCCCTTTTCAGTTTATATATCAACCACAAAGCACTATTTTTTGTGAAAAGCTGTTTGGGAAGGAGAGTATACCCGGAAGGCCTCCTGTGGAGATTGCAGGCCTGGCATAGAAGCTGTCCAGGTCGAAGATGAAGGAGTGCTTCAAGGTGGTCCTGACAGAGACATTATATGTGTTAATGGTCCTGGAGGAAGAACCGTGTGGGGTTGTTACGGAGAAGTTGTATTTCTTTGAGTTGTTAAAGTGGCAAATCATTCTGACCAAGCCAATTATTGTTGCTATTAAGGAACTTAAAACGTGTTCAAGACGGAAGAAGAGACGTATATCTTCTGTGTTAGAACTTTGTGTTAACCAGTTGAAATTGCATTGAACTATAGTGGGACTTTATTACAGATCCAGATGTCCTTGTGTTCGGGTGTGAGGGTTAAAGGGTGCATTGCACCAGAAAAGAAAGTTGGTGAAACTTTGATTAGAGCGCCCCATCTGCCTAAATTTTGTGGATGTAGCTACCTCCCAAGAGGACCAAAGCCCCAGCATGTCAGCACTTATATTCTTGAGCAGGTGCTGGGGATGTACATTAATGTTATGCATTCATATCTCAAGACTGTTACGGCCTCATCACGAGTTGTATGGTATCCCGGCGGTATTCCCGCCGGGATAGCACCCACGGTAATATCGCTACTGCAAACTGGTCTGGCACCATTAGTGCCGGATCACTGGTTTGGCAGAACTGTACTTCCCCATTTCCCATTGGGCCCATTCGGCAATTCCCCATTGGACCCAATGGGGAATTTTCTGCGGGATTACCATCTGGGTATTACCGCGTGGTAATAGCACCAAAAATCAGAAAATATTGCCAAACCAGTGATTTGGTGTACCCTGAAATGCAGCGGTTATAGCGTTACCACCGCATTTAAGGGATACCGCCCAAGTCGTGATGACCCTTTTAGACTATTGTGCCGGAGATGCCAATACAGTGCAGGGATTGACCTCTTTTTGCTCAGTTCACAGGCAGTCCTCACCAGTTAAAAAATAAACATCATCTTCAAACGAAAGAATAACTGATATTTAGCATGTGATTCTGCAGCAATTAGAGCAATTTCATTCTATTACTTAAAGCTTACAAATAGAAATGCTCTCACAGCATTGATATATAGAATTTGAAAAGCAATCTACTTATCTGCTGTGACAAGCAGCAAAGATGAGGGAGATGGTCCTTCAGGGAATGGATGTTGTGGAGGTCACAACACTGGCCCTTTAAATAGCTTCCATTACAGAATTGTCCCTTGATATTGTTAATGTTCGACATGAACACGTTTTAAAAGTTTATTTTTTATTGTTGCTGGATAAATAAATAGTATGAAGCCTCTGGTCTTGATATAGAATGAAGAATAAACGTTTACTTTCGGTTTTCAACTAAGAGCATACTAACAGAATGATGTGAACGGTCTTGTAAAATCCTTTAGTTATTGGTTTATTGCGTTATAGTGTTATTGTGTTATTTTTACAGCTCTCTTACTACATCAAAGAAACCTTGGAGTTTATTTTCACTTCACATCAGCCATGCCACAAAACCCATTTCCTTTGACAAAAAAATCATAATTGGTAGTGAATGGATTGTACATCTTTATGTGTTTGCTGCATAATTTAGCAAAGTTTCCTTGTCAGAATGAAAGAGCCAATTGTCTGGAATATACTCACAAGTGAGTCCTCATACACCATAGGTATCATGCATGCCATTCTCCACCACACTCATTTGTTATCAATGATCAGCCGATTTAAAATGTAATTGGTGTTGGAGCTTTTCTTAATAATGGAACACAATGGATTATAATTATTTGACAAAATACATGTTTCACTTGCAAACATATTCAAACGTATCAGAGAATTTTGTGGGTTCACATCTGCAAACGATAATAGTATTAATTGAATATGAACAATAATAATTATTATTATAATAAATATAATTATAAAAATATCATGTTTTCAGGCAACACTTGATGTCAGTTTCCTCTTACTTTTAAGTACTGTAATAGTAGCCATTATTATTACCCAATTTAGTTTTAAAACAGCATTGGTCATAAGTGGTATTGACATGTAGTGATTTTTGCTCAGTGCTCTGAATGATAATTTGAACAAATTCAATATAATATGGTTGCATGGTAGGACTAACTATGACTCTATATGCTGGTCAAGTGGCACAGCGAGTAGAGCGCTCGCTTTGACATCAATGCAGATCCTGCTAACGCAGGTTCGAATCCTGGCAGGGCCAAACTCAGCCTTTCATCCTTCCGAAATCGATAAATGAGCACCACACACCGTGGGTAAAAATTAGCAGGGCTCAGATACCTGGGGGTTTGTAGCGCTATATAAATGTGAAATTATTATTATTGTAAAGGTAGCCAAAATCCTTGTCATCTAATTTGTGTCATGCATGAATGGAAGAAGAATATTCCTACTGCCAAACTGACAGGCTTCAAAGACTCAGCAGAGAAAGATTTTGGTCAAGTGGGAGGCCCACAAATAGCTGGTATTGTTTTATTATTGTGCATTTGTTTTAAATCAAAACCTCACACAAGTCGTAAAACAATCATAATACATTACTTTGCTAAACAAGAACATACTATCATTCTATAAATCATACTTATTATCATAATACATTGTAAAGACCAAAGCTAGCAAGGTTATTATACACATTTATTTACATATCCAAAATTTCATACACATTTTTTAAATTCGAGTTAGTGCTAATAACGGGTAGATGTGTTCACCACTCATAAATCTAATCCATAATCACCGACCTGCATGGATACAGTTAAAATCAGAGAATCATTCAAAGCAAATGTTTCTCCGATTTTCAGTACAAAGGTGATCAATAACAAGATGCTTCATTGTTTCCAAAGCATCAACTGCCCTGCACAGTCTACACAATCTTGGCCCTACACGATCCAAAGTAGGAACTTGATTCAATTATAATCTCATGAAGGCTGTCCTAGGTAATTACAACTACACTTATCATTTTTAACTTACATGGTGAGATGTGAAACTGGTACTTGCTGGGTGTAACAGCGTCAAGTGGGGACATTGATTGGGACATTACATCCGTCAAATGATAATGAAGTTGCCCAAAGGAAAGCTCAGGAAAGCTGAAAAGATCCCATGCAGCATTAGGGGAACGCTCACTTATTCTCAGTGTGCATAGGTACATAATAAATAACAAGTCAATCAATCAATGTTCAATTTTAATACAGACTGTGAGCTTGGGGACTCATGATCATTCAGACTATTTGAGCTCAAACAGGAAGTGTCTGAGAAAAGGTACCATAGAGATAATTGACTTGTGGTGGGCAGGCAGTCATAGGGATATAGCTTGTTCTACCTTCAATGCTGGATTTTATATCACAAGGAAGCAGAATTCACAAAGCATGGGATTGTTCACCTACTAATAGGGAATGTGGCCTGGAGTCTAACTCTCTTGTGGCAAGTTAGTTTTACTCTAATGATGTTGTGTTGTTGCAACATTGATCGTTCTCAGTATAAGAGAAAACCCAGGTTCTGGCATTTGGTATATGTGCTTGGCTGAGGAGCCATGGTGATGAAGCTATCATCTGCCAGATTATGACAGTGTATCTCGAAGTCCGAATCCCCCATATACAATAAAGATTGTGCAGCCCTGTGGAACCTCAGTAGGGCTAGATTGCACACTAATTGAGCTAGTGCATGGAGTCACTCACCTCAGGTCTTATGTAAGGACAGAAAGGGGCAACACATTTTGCCCATATTGATTGTGTGAGGGAAACCTAGTGCTAAATCGTTTGTAGGTGACAGGAGACTTGGTCACACTTTTGTAGGAAGCAGTGAAGTAACATTGAAATCCATTGAGAGTTATTCTTTAAGCCATGCTTCTGCCCAGCACACCAGCATCCCCCTGGACACTGGACAGTTGAATGCTATTTGTCCACAAAGCCACATGGTGGGGGCAAAGTCTGCATCATCCCTTCCGCCTTCCCAAATACATTACAGGGTGCATTGACAACTAAGAAAGCTCCTTCTTCTAATCTTCCCACATAGATCAGGTGTCCACTAACCAAAAAGGCGAACCTGAAGTTGATGAGGATCCATCAGAGGTCAAATCTGGTGCCAGCAGTCAAAGTAATTCTAGCTCCATTGTTGTATACTAAAGTGGTTGCAGTTAAAACAATTGTAGTTGGGTCTTGGGATTGAGATGGTGGTCGTCAGTGAAGGGAGATACAGCTCATAGACATATTTCATGATACACAGTTCCACCTACAATTACATAATCCATTGAACACACACATTTCATACTTCCATGCACGCTGTAATCTATCCAAACACACTATCAGCCTCTCATTTACACCTATTGACACCAACACATTAATGTGTGTGATATTGAATTGCGATTTGCCCATGTTTACTATGACTAGGAGGTTTTGTGGCAGATCCAGTATCAGACTTCAGCCCAAAGAGCTTAAAAAGCTCTTGTGGAAGCCCTTTGCCAAAACCCTTCTGAAGGACACAGCTTGCTTGCTTACTATAGCCATATACTCAAGTTTTGAAGTTGCTCAGCTAAGCAATTGTCAGATGTCAGCACACAGTTATACACATCTCTGGGGGAAGCACTTGGTAAAAGCCACATGAAGGGCACTATGTGTGGTCTCTATCCCCATTTCCCCAAGCTCAGAGGTGCCTAAACAAAGCCAGCATCACACTTTAGCCCACACAGCTTGTAAGGCCCTTGGGGAAACCCACATTGAGTGTGCTGTTTTAATATGTTTTGGTGCATTGGTTGGGGAGCTAGCAGGTACACTGGATCAGGGATGAGGAGATGGAGATAAGATACTCTGAGGCAATAGCAGAAAGGAGCAAAGTGCAAAGCACAAACAGGACTCGCTAACTAAAAGATATAAGGAATTTGTTTTGATAAATGCCAGTAACTGTCTACAAAGTGACTGCTTTTTTAAACATCTATGTTACATGTTTTATAATTCAGTATTGCTGATGCTGCACTTCAGTTTAGTTCTGTATTCCTTTAAGTGAACACATTTTACTATGCTAGATACTTGGGACAATAGACAATTTAATTGAAATTATTAAATCTGCCTGTTAAATCACTACTATTATTTTATTATATAAACTTTTATGTGAATGTGACTGCAATTGAATTAATTTGAAGTAACTGAGTATTGCTCAAATTGTTTATTAGTCTGTTTACGTCATAGCACCTATCTTACCATATACCAAAAAATGCCCAAAGGGAAGACTCAATTTAAATTCACGATGGAAATGACAAGTCTAAAAAATAAAAAAAGAATGAAGGTGCTCATTGAAAGAGTACTCTACGTAAACATGAAATGAGAACAGGAAATCACAATTAGATGAGGTAGATGTGGGGAAGAAGTACCTCAACCCCCACCAATCCATTGAACCTCTTGAGCCATTTATTATAGTTGTGGAAAACGGTTTACCTTACAACACTACTACCTCAGTAGCTCCCTCATTAGCTAAGGGATATTGTGTTGCACTAACACTCAGGAAATGCTGTATGGCAGATAGATTGTTATGTTCACACCTGTCAATGAATACAAGCTTGGGAATATTTCTAAGACTTCTTTTACCCAACTAAATAGAAATAAATGGAGAAAAAACAGAGAAATTGGTTCAGGCCCCAAAGTGTATCGTATAATCATTTAGGAAGTAACTTTCTGCCCACAAGAAGTATAACATCTGCTGCTGCACAAATTGTTTTGGAAAGGTTGCATTTCACATATAAATCTTGGCCTTAGTACCACTGCACCCCATTTATTGGTCTTAAAATCATTGTCACCCATGTCCTCAATGGAGGCCAATGACTGACATAACGTTAGAATAGTGCAATGACGACTTTGCAACAGACAGTTTTCTATTAAACAAGATTGAGAATTATTCCCAACAATAATTTGTTTGTGGGAGAAAGGCTTTGAATATCGGGAAACACCTTTCTGCTGAGGAAGCTAAATCGCACACATTTTTTCATTTTTCATCCGCCTCAAAAGTTCAAAAGGAAACTTATAAAGAGATTATAGTGGTAGGAAATGCAAAGGATGCCCTGCGATCCTCTCTGATGGAAGGACATATAATAAAAACACACAAGGCACGTCCTGGAGCATATAGTCAAATGGAAATGGTGTCATGGAATATGTTCTGTCGAAAAATCGAAAATTCAATCCATAGATTTACTCTATTGGGTAAAAGATTTTGATGTTTTAATGTTTCAGGATACCTGGAGGGTTGGTGACCTAAATATTGATGGGTTTGCCATGGCTGAAGTGAAAACCTCCTTTGGGAGAAGAGGGAGAAATACTGGTGACTTAGCAATTCATATATTGACTTCCATATGCTATGCTTGGGAAACAAATCCTACAGACTCATTAGAGCTATTAATCAGTAAGAATGAGGAGAAATAGGCAGCCGTCCTATATGTTAAACATTTTTATCAATCAATTATAAATGTTGTGGAACAGTTCCCCTTGACTAGATTAGTGGAATTTCTCAAAATGTATTTAATAAATTCAACCCATGATTCTAGCCCATTTTTAGTAAAAGGAGGTGATTTCAATGTAATGTTAGAGCATGATTTTGAAAATGTGCAGGTACACAGGGAAGATATAGCTTGGGGGTGACACTTCACAATGTGAATGACACTCAACTCTATGCCAAAGGAAGTCTTTTGAACATATTCTTGTTTGAAAATGTGTGGAATACCATGAATGGTAGAAAATTATCAGATCATCATGGGAAAAAATAAATACATTCGGAGGTGTAAGAAGAGGTTCAATAATTGGTATGTTTTGAGTGACATGAGGGTAGAGCTATGAGATGAAATTGATCATAATCCTTCAAATTGCACCCTTGAAATGAGAAAATCCCAAATGTTGATCATCATATCCCTGTTTATAGAAGGAGAGTTAATGACAAATCATAAACAGATGAGGTGGAATACTCTGGATCAAATAGGGATCAATGAGTATGTGATGATTGTTAATATTGTAAAGATTACAGATAGTCTTGTCCAAAACATGGATAAAAATGAAATTTTACAATTGTGAGTTTCTTGAAAATATACAAGGTAATCAATAAAAATGTATCCACAAAAGAAAGTCATTACATGAAAACATAGGGCCTCATTACACGGATGGCGTAAGGATTTACCAGTACCGGTACCTGCTTTTTGCAGGCGTTAAAAACCAACCCACCAAGGGGCCCAGGGAGCTAATTACGGTACCGCAATTTGCGGTACCGCAATTAGCGCCTTCCCCATTCCCATTATGCACTATGGGGAAAAAATGGGAATGGGGAAGGGCAATGGTGGAAGGGGGAATTACCGCCCCGCCAACCTTGGAATGGGGCGGTAATTCCCCTTTCTGCCAAGGTGGTGCCGGTATTGTACCGGCATGAACCATGGCACTAATAACAACATGGTTCTCCGCCATCCGTGTAATGAGGCTCATAGTATGATAAACAGTGTCAATCAATCTTCAACTTTATTTGACATTGTCATCAAAGTCAAAATAAAAATAAAAACTTTATATGATATAGAATATTACATGGAATAAATATTACATTTTAAATTCACAATAATATTAACAATCAATACAATTATACATAATCCATGACACATTGATATTTCATATTACATGGCAGTTGATAAAACACTATGAATCTGAAACCTGGAGACATAACTCCCACTGTTAAAATGCAGTGTCTAGTAGGTTTATTTTGACAGTTTCAAATCTTCTCCTGTGAAACCATGCTCCATGTTTGACCGTTGCTACCTTTTGAGTAGTCACCTCTTTTTGCAACGGTTTGCAGTAGGCCATGGCTTGTGTTAGGTAGGATTCTCAGAAATATGCCAATTCCCTCTACCTCAGAGACCCCCAGCAACTTTGCTGGATTTTGAGGACTTGATTGTTTTAAACTGGGGTGAGTGAGACCCTTTTTCCCACTCTGTCATGTATTTTAATGTGATTTTTTTACACTGTGTTTCTTTTGGTTGTGCAGTCTGACAAACTCCATAGGCATCATCTTTTACATTGTGTCACACAGCACCTTTAGTGTAGTGTCACAGGGATGTATCTTAATATTTCCCAAGTTTTAATACCTTCTCTCGGATGAACTACTGTTTCCCAGAGCAGTAAAGTGATTTTGACTTTACTTACATTTGTAACTTTCCAGACCCAACATAAACGATCTTAAAATAGGGTACTGGAGGGGTCACCTAGTATCCCCTGTGTCTGGCTTTTAATATAACATTTGTATGTTACCCTTTCCTCACTGAATGGCTTGTGGCAGTGGTTTCAGTTTTCACTACTGTGGTGTGTATTTACCGTGGGGTGCGTTAGCAGCTGCAGTAAAGCACCCAAAGGTGCAATTTTTGTTAAAATGGTCCCGGTCTTCTTTTTTTGCCATTTCTTTGTGAAAAGGTCCTTCTTGAAATGTACTGTGCACGCCAAACCAGGTTTGGTCCCTTTGTTCATTTTGCCTTTGGCAGCATTCACAAGTGAAGCCTGCCTCTGGCTCCAGGGTGTCTGGGGTAGGCAGGAAGTGAGGGAGGTGCCTGAAACTCCCTGTTCTTAGTCTCCTAGGAGACCCAAATGCACTCTGTGATGATTGGATGGCTGACTGTCCGGCAAGGACAGCCACACTGATGGGTGTGTAACAGCTAGGCTGGAATGAAAGGGAGAGAACTGTAGAAAAGGCAAGTCTTTTGGCTTGGAAGGCAGAGTCGACCACTGGACAAAGGAACCGAAGAAGAACTTGAAGAGGACGCCAGCTGCAACTCCTGGACCGTTGGTTTGCCCGGTGAAGCCCTGCTGCAGTGCTAAAATGGCAAGTTCACATTGACAGAGAAGCCCCTGCAAGGATGACTTCTCCCCTGGAGTTGTTGGGACCAATCAACTGCAAAGTAAGCCACCTGGACATCCATCTTGGAGCTGGTTGAATTTCCACAGAGTTGCTGCTGGAAACCGTAGAGCCAGGGAGAGGAACACCAGTTTGTGTGTGTTGCTTTTTAGTTGGCCAATAGCTCCAGGAAGATCCTCCGGACTCCCAGGAAGCAGGACTGACCGAGCCGGATCCCCCTCAACAGAGTGCAGGACCCCAGAATCATGGAAAGTGCATCTCAACAGCCAGGAACCACTGTGTTGCTATTTGCGGTAGACACGAGGAGTTCAAACACTGAACAGCCACTGAAAGTGAAGTTTGCCGGTTGCTCGTTTTGACCGTCCCAGTGCAGTGCAGGAGTCCCCCGATGTCCTTCCTCTTGTCCCCATGACTAAGGCCCAGCAACAATGAGATCTGCAGAGCTGCACAAGAACAGGAGTCATCTGCTGCATCTTTTCTTCATTTTAAAGGTACTGTACAAAGTCTAAGAGAATTTACCTCTTTACCGTTGGCTGCGTTAGCAGCTGCAGTAAAGCACCCAAAGGTGCAATTTTTGTTAAAATGGTCCCGGTCTTCTTTTTTTGCCATTTCTTTGTGAAAAGGTCCTTCTTGAAATGTACTGTGCACGCCAAACCAGGTTTGGTCCCTTTGTTCATTTTGCCTTTGGCAGCATTCACAAGTGAAGCCTGCCTCTGGCTCCAGGGTGTCTGGGGTAGGCAGGAAGTGAGGGAGGTGCCCGAAACTCCCTGTTCTTAGTCTCCTAGGAGACCCAAATGCACTCTGTGATGATTGGATGGCTGACTGTCCGGCAAGGACAGCCACCCTGATGGGTGTGTAACAGCTAGGCTGGAATGAAAGGGAGAGAACTGTAGAAAAGGCAAGTCTTTTGGCTTGGAAGGCAGAGTCGACCACTGGACAAAGGAACCGAAGAAGAACTTGAAGAGGACGCCAGCTGCAACTCCTGGACCGTTGGTTTGCCCGGTGAAGCCCTGCTGCAGTGCTAAAATGGCAAGTTCACATTGACAGAGAAGCCCCTGCAAGGATGACTTCTCCCCTGGAGTTGTTGGGACCAATCAACTGCAAAGTAAGCCACCTGGACATCCATCTTGGAGCTGGTTGAATTTCCACAGAGTTGCTGCTGGAAACCGTAGAGCCAGGGAGAGGAACGCCAGTTTGTGTGTGTTGCTTTTTAGTTGGCCAATAGCTCCAGGAAGATCCTCCGGACTCCCAGGAAGCAGGACTGACCGAGCCGGATCCCCCTCAACAGAGTGCAGGACCCCAGAATCATGGAAAGTGCATCTCAACAGCCAGGAACCACTGTGTTGCTATTTGCGGTAGACACGAGGAGTTCAAACACTGAACAGCCACTGAAAGTGAAGTTTGCCGGTTGCTCGTTTTGACCGTCCCAATGCAGTGCAGGAGTCCCCCGATGTCCTTCCTCTTGTCCCCATGACTGAGGCCCAGCAACAATGAGATCTGCAGTGCTGCACAAGAACAGGAGTCATCTGCTGCATCTTTTCTTCATTTTAAAGGTACTGTACAAAGTCTAAGAGAATTTACCTCTTGCTGTAGAGTTGCTTCCATCTTCTACGCCTCACAAGTCTAACAGCTTGTGGCCCTACATTGATTCATCTCTTTCTTCAAAGACTTCTTAAACGTTGTGCAAAGACTTGTCTACTTACCTTCAAAGAAGTGCTTCAGCCTATCTAGACTCTTGCCTATTGACTTTGGCTTAGTCTCTTTTAACTGAATGACTCTTATTTAGGGATCTGAAAATATTTGCCTGCTTAAGAAATATTTGTGTTATCTTGTTTGTTCTAATAATCTTTCTCTTTGACTTGCTGTTAACTAATTCTGAATGCCAACAGTAATACATTAGTGTCAACGGCACCCTAGCAATTGAAGTCACCTGAGGGTGTAGGTCTCTGCTGTATGCCATCCCAAATGGGTATTTACTGATTCTGAACTAAGAGATTGTGTAATTTCGAAGTATATTTGTGTGGTGTTTAACAGTGCTCCCTTCTGAAGAAGGTTTACATGAACTGACTGGTAAATACATTAATAATTGTTTTTCAAGAAACCCTGTGAATGTTTGCTTGGATACTCATCACTGCGAACCTCTGTGTAACTCCCCTACAGCTCACATTGACACCTCTTGAGATAAGTCTGGCTATTCGTCCACACTACCAACCTGTGTAGTACAGACTTATACCGAAGGGTGGGTTAGTACTGCCAGGAGGTCAGGGTTGTTGTAGTGCACCCTATGGGTACTGCATACAATCTTGCCTAACAGCTTGAATAAAAGTTCCAATTCCAGAGTGCCTTAAAATCTGCTTTAGATAGGGGGTCATTCCGAGTTTGGAGGCAGCCATGGCGCTCTTAGCGCCATGCCTGCCTCCAAAACTCGGTCCGGGTCTGGTCTGACAGAATGGGGACTTACCGGGTCATTCTGACCTTGGAGGACCCGGTAAATCCCCATTCTGTAGACCATTCCCCATTCCCATTTGAGCCCTCATAGGGCTCAATGGGAATGGGGACGGCACTAATTACGGGCCCGCAAATAGCGGGCCCGTTATTAGCGCCCTGGCCCCTTTGCGGGTCCTGCTAAGCGACCTCAGAATTGGGCAGTAAGGGTTTAACGCCACCGGCATCATTACCGGTGACCGTTAACCCTTACCGCCCAACTCAGAATGAGGCCCATTGTTCTAAGATCACTATATTAAGGACACTGTAAAGGAAAATGATCAGTAGTTACTCTGTTGTTCAAACAATGTGGGCAATTAAAACAATATTTCCAGCCCCAGGTATTCCTGAAATAAGCCAAGGAAAAAGTACCAAATCTAAACCTAATGTACAGCCGTAAGGCAAGAGTGGGACAAGAGGCTCCAAGTACTTTTCTTCACCGAAGGTACTCTTGTTTGCCCAATACATACAAGCCACAGAAGCGTACTGGCATTCATTAATTTGGAGTTCATCAACATTTGCGGCGCAGGCCGCCTTTGGCATCGCCTTGGAACTGTTGGACATGACAGAACGATAAACATTGTGATAAATCCAGAAAACACTTTGGGAAGAACCACAAATAAATACTATGGTAACGAAAAACTGACTCTAAAAAAAGTGCAATTAAAAATGCCTTAACAGAAAAGGAAAATTAGCCATGGAAACATGGAATAGAATAAATGATGTGGCAGCTTCTAATCAGATATATCAGTCCATGTGTCTAATGAGTAAGGTAATAAACCAATATCTACATATCTATTTAGAAACTACTGTTCCAGTAGATTTTTGGGTAGTTCATTTGAAAAACATTTTTCCAAAGTGACCAGATTGATGATGTATTTCAATACTCGGGGTGTTTATAACTAGTTACAGATGCTAGACTTGATTTTATAATACTGGTGGTAAATAGGGGTTTAATACTAGAGAAAGCTAACACAAATCTGGTTCCAGATTTGATTCCTTCAGACTTGTTTAAAATAAGCAAAGAACTGTGAGCCACCCTTTTGGCCAGTCTTTGTGGGCTATTACTAAGGAACAGCCATAGTTCAGTTCATGTAGTCTTCAGAACTGATTATTTAGAGGACCAAATTAACATTTCCGTTCTTCACTGGTTAGCAATATGATCAAATCCACACACCAATTTCACAAGAGATATATTATTGGATGCATTAAAATAAGGAACCATGGGTAAAATACAGTGGTTAGTGTATTTTAAAATAAGATTTCAATGAATGTTTCAGAATGGTGTCATCTTTATACCCCAGCAGATCCATCTTGCAAGAAATCGTAAAGATTCACCCTCTGAGAAAGCATGCATTAGGCAAGGAATCTTGTGAAATGTGGCGGCACTCTAATAAGTCAATAACATAGCAAGGGTTATCTTTAATCTCCTGCATATTAGTTCTGTTGAGGGTAGAAGAGAAGGCAACAGTTTTTTTGATTGTCATTGCTCTAATTGACCTTATGAATTGAGGTTGGGGTCCTAAGCTCGGTAAGGTCCATTATCCTAAGTGACAGTCACCCCTTCTGAGCTCTATTAGGCTATTAGCACACAGAGGTAGTAACAATACATGTTTCTAAGTTTGGGTTGTGTATTAAAGAACTTTACTTTACTATTGAGTAAGTAAACAGGAAAATTGTGTTGATAAATTAAATGTGGTTTTATGTTGAGGTATTTACATAACAAGGTAGTGCACATAGGTTAAAGATTGTAATTGAAAACTTGGTTAAATGAAGTGGTTTTAACACGATACTTTAGGGGTTATGCACAACTAAACTATTTCTCTATAATAAAGAATGCAACTCAAGGTATACATCCTGTATATAAAGTTGCTTGTTACTCTCTCTAAGTGCAGACTTGGGCTCTATTTATTCTTTCAGGTACTGTCTTTCAATTGTCTCCCAGAACTTTGCAGATTTAAATAGAGAATTAACTGGCCCTGTATTTCTTTCCTATATATCTGGGTTTGATATTGTATTGTTCTAGGAAATCTGGCTCCTCAACAGTCCTGGTTGATGGCTTTGGCATTTTTGTTTATTTCACTCTTGCATAGGTAGTGGCTGTGTAGTTAGGGTTAAGTTGTTATTCCCATAGGAAGAGCACTTTTTGGGCGCCTTATAACTTTACTCCCCCTGGACGAATCCACACCAAACTTTGCAAAAAAAGTATATGGGCCACTCTTACCGACAAGATACCGTGTCCTTAGGACACCATTTTGATCGATAGGGACATCAAGTATAGCGCGGATGTCCGTGGATGCAACAAACACAACAGGGGTGCTTGCCACCTAAATAAATACCACATTTGATCCATCTCTTACTCCTTGTTGTCCACAGGCAAGTTGGAACAGTCCTAAGAACACGCACAGTGTCCGGGATGTCCGCAATCAAACAAAAATGGGGGTGTCCTAAGGACAGTATACCTGTCCGTACTGTTCGCAGGCAAGTTGAAACTGTTCTAAGAACACGCGCGGTGTCCGGGATGTCCACAATTAAACGAAAATGGGGGTGTCCTAAGGACACTATACCTGTCCGTGTTGTCTGTAGGCAAGTTGGAACAGTTCTAAGAACACGTGCGGTGTCCAGGATGTCCGCAATCAAACAAAAATGGGGGTGTCCTAAGGACACTATACCTGTCCGTACTGTCCGCAGGCAAGTTGAAACTGTTCTAAGAACAAGCGCGGTGTCCGGTATGTCTGCAAATAAACAAAAATGGGGGTGTCCTAAGGACACTATACCTGTCCGTACTGTGCACAGGCAAGTTTAAACTGTTCTAAAAACACGCGCGTTGTCCGGGATGTCCGCAATTAAACAAAAATGGAGGTGTCCTAAGGACACTATACCTGACTATACTGTTTGCAGGCAAGTTGAAACTGTTCTAAGAACACGATCGGTGTCCGGGATGTCCGCAATTAAGCAAAAATGGGGTTGTCCTAGGGACACTATACCTGTCCGTACGGTCCGCAGGCAAATTGAAACTGTTCTAAGGACACACATGGTGTCCAGGATGTCCATAATCAGGCAAAATGGGGGTCTTCTAAGGACACAATACCTTTCAGTGCCGTCCGCAGGAAAGTTGAAACTGTTCTAAGAACACTTGCGGTGTCTGCGGACATAAAAAATGCCCATATGGCATATTTAAAATGTTTGATTCTTTGGGTGTGATCTATGGGTGTGATATGCTGCGGTGGTTGTGGCCAGGGCCTAGAGTCTTGGGTGCATGCAGTGGTTATGGTCAGGGCCTAGAGTCTTGGGTATATGCAGTGGTTGTGGTCAGGGCCTAGAGTCTTGGGTGCATGGCCCAAGGCCATGCACCCAAGACCGAAGTTATAAGCACTGACGTTATAAGCCACCATGGGTGTGATATGCTCCAGTGGTTGTGGCCAGGGCCTAGAGTCTTGGGTGCATCGCCAAAGACTGAAGTTATAAGCACTGAAGTTATAAGCCACCATGGGCGTGATATGCAGTGGTGGTTGTGGACAGGGCCTAGAGTCTTGGGTGCATGCAGTGGTTGTGGTCAGGGCCTAGAGTCTTAGGTACATGCAGTGGTTGTGGTCAAGGCCTAGAGTCTTGGGTGCATCGCCAAAGACTGAAGTTATAAGCACTGAAGTTATAAGCCACCATGGGCGTGATATGCTGTGGTGGTTGTGGCCAGGGCCTAGAGTCTTGGGTGCATGGCTGAAGTCTGAAGTTATAAGCACTGAAGTTATAAGCCACCATGGGCGTGATATGCTGCAGTGGTTGTGGCCAGGGCCTAGAGTCTTGGGTGCATGGCCGAAGTTCATCCACCCAAGACCGAAGTTATATGCACTGTTTGATTCAATGGTTGTGTTATGGAGCAGTATTTATGAGTTGTACTTATTTTAATATACTTACTGTTTTGTTTGGTAAGTGGAATACATATATTCTTTGTCAATTTCTGTGATAAAAGAAAAGATCATGTTAGTATTGGTAGTGTGTAAGGACTTATAACATTGAATAATAGACATTCTTTATTCATTTCGACCCTCATATTTAGTAGATTTCAAACCAGTGTACTGTGCAATTTGCTCAGTTTCTTTGTTTGTTTTTCAAATCATTGGGTCTGTAGGAGAAAAAAAATCCATGTCGGATTAAAAAAAAACGTATTTTGTTATGCTAAAGTCTATTTGTTTGTTTGTTTTCATTGTTCACTTGTTTCTGGCTAATGTCCAATCTGTTGGCTTGTTGCTGATTTTTGGAGCAGTTAGATACCTGTTGGCGTATTCTAACTGTCTATTTTTTGTTATAATTTAGTGGTATTGATTTATCTGTTTGGTTGTTGCAAAATCTTGGGGCAGTTAGATACCTGTTGGCATATTCTAACTGTTTATTTCTTGTTATAATTTAGTGGTATTCATTTATCTGTTTGGTTGTTATAGAATCTTGGGGCATATAGATACCTGTTGGCATGTTCTAACAGTTTATAGTTCTTAAATGCAATGCAATGGCTCAGGGCACAGGTAGTAGATGTTACAGGAATCACTGAACATTTGTTCTGGCTTGGCTTGGTTCAATGTTGCTCAAATCACAAATGTTATTCAATGTGAAAAGCATACGACCGTTGGACTTTAAAATGTGTTGGGTCCGTTTACCAACCCCCAAAGAGGTTATGGCACTGGTCCTGCTATTCCCAGCCAGGGAAGCTTTCACCCTATTGCAAGAGCTAATAATAAAAGACTGCAAACTTCAAAACTTCAACAGACAGCCCTTGATCGTTTTGGTGAAACAAGGCCTGATGGGTCTGAAAGACTTCCGTGTTGCCTATTTAGACCTAATTTCTGTATTCATTAATGCATGGGGAGATCAACTGATCCACCTGAAACAAGTGTTCCACAAATATGCAGGATGTTGGCTTTACTCTCAAGGCTGCCAGATGGCAGATGACACAGTGTATTTATTGTTACTTACTTTGGAAAAGAACTTGGTGGTAGTGATAAACAGCAGGCTTACATTTTTCCAGGATTGGGACATTTCAAAAACACATTGGGCCTCATTACACGGACGGCGGTAAGGGTTAACGGTCACCGTTAATGGCAACGGTGACCGTTAACCCTTACCGCCGTACTACGAGGTCCCTTTGCGGGTTGGAGGAATTAACGCCTGCTTCTTGCAGGCGTTAAGTACCAACCCGCTAAGGGACCTCGGAGCTAATTACGGCACCGCAAAATTGCGGTGCCGTAATTAGCGCCTTCCCCATTCCCATAGAGCCCTATGGGGCAGAAATGGGAATGGGGAAGGGCAATGGCGGAAAGGGGATTTACCGCCCCTCCAACCTTGGAATGGGGCGGTAAATCCCCTTTCCGCCAAGGCGGTGCCGGTAATTTACCGGCATGGTCCAGGGTGCTAATAGCACCCTGGATTACCGCCTTCCGTGTAATGAGGCCCATTGACATGAATATCCTTTACCCTGAGTTATGGAACCTTTGTCATTCCCATGAATGATCTTACATCCATGACGTTACTATATGTGAATCACTTGAGCCTGTCATATCCCATACAGCCTTTTCGAACTGGAAAGATGGTGTGTGCGGGGCACCAGTTCTAATGACGCCTGAGCCCCACAAGGAGTTCATTATCATGAATACACTCTTCTGATTTTGGGTTTGTAACAGTTTAGTTCAGGTAATTATACAAAGGCCTAAAATCCATTGGCTTCAAAGGCAGATGATTGACACAAAGAGAGTGAAGATGAGTCGCCATTGATAGACAGGTATTTGATCGAGTGGGCTGTCCACATTTGAGAACCTGCATGTGCTATTGAGTAATGAATGAGAGAAGGCAGTAGTTGCAGGGACAGCCTGCAGAATGCCATCTATGAGGATGTACTGTCCTGATGTGTTTTTTGTTTTGCAATGTAAACTGAAAGTGTCTTCTCTGTAGGAAGGTGTGTGCTAATAAAGAGACACGTTGACCACATATGCTCGTGGGCTCCAAAGGTATAGCCAGTGGATACAGCACAGCTGCTTGTATACTCTTTGAGTATGTAACATAATCATTGTCTTTCTTAATATGGATGCATGTATACTTTTGATATGCGCACTGTCTATAGAGCGATAAGCAGCAGTAATGGGAACTGTCCACCTTTCAGACCAGTTTCCATCAAAATGCCTATTAAGCCCTGAGGGAGCAAACTGTATACCATGCCTGTCTATCGATATCCTGTCTTCAAAAACTAAGTGCAGTTTTAACAGCAATGGACATACACTTTCAAAATGTCTGCACAGGTGGATTTGTTAATGTTCATTGCCATTGCATGTGTGTTTGCCATTCCTTCCAGAAGTGTGCCAGTAGCCTCGAAATTGAAGCGTGCCCCTTCCACAACCTGAGGACACTAGGCTCCAAAGGATTTTTCTGAAGCATGCCAAGGAACCAGCTCATGGCAAACATTGCACTGGCCTCATTTGGAAATGAAAAACGGAAAGGGATTTTTATGGAAATTATAAAGTTGTTTTAAATAAACAGCAATATACTTGGCAGAATAATGCCTGCCTTTTAAAAAATAGTAGGCACAACTGGATTAAATATGTTACCCCAACTATTAATATAAAGATATTCTAGGAATTGGCTTTATTATAAAACGTTCCACTCTTTGACTGAGCATATAACAGAGCACAACTACTGATAACTTATCCTCGTCAAACCTGCTCTGTCAACAGCTAGGAAGCTGCTCCCAGGAAAGTTGTTGTGGCTTTGTTGATAAAGTAACACCTCATCCACAAGAAGAAGGCTGCTTTCCTGGGCAGGGCTGATAATTGTACTAGCCTGGTGTGGGTAGGATTTAGGAGAAACATGGGTCAAAGAGACTCTTTCATCTGTCAGAGACAGGGAATGGTGGGAACATTAGCGTAGAGAAGAGGCAAGCCAATCACTCAATGCAATATGTGCCACCTTAGAAATTATTATGAAACCTCTATTTGTGATCCTTCTGATTTCCTCCAGAACTAAAACTCGGAAAAAGCCACAGGGAAAGGAGAACACGTATTAACATGAAAGTAATACGCTTCTTAACAGATCCACCCCCTGACAGGAAGGATTATTTCAGGACCGGGCTGCTCTTATTCTCTTGAGTCATGTTATATATGTTTAGGAAGAATCCACCTTGGAATTTCATGAGATATCTTTTCTTCACCACATCAAAGAGACAAGAGAAGTTATCTGCTTGACGATCAAGGGCTGTCTGTTGAAGTTTTGAAGTTTGCAGTCTTTTATTACTAGCCCCTGCAATATGGTGAAAGCTTCCCTGGCTGGGAATAGCAGGACCAGTGCCATAACCTCTTTGGGGGGGTTGGTAAACGGACCCATCACATTTTAAAATCCAAGGGTCGTATGATTTTCACATTGAATAACATTTGTGATTTGAGCAACATTGAACCAAGCCAAGCCAGAACAAATGTTCAGTGATTCCTGTAACATCTACTACCTGTGCCCTGAGCCATTGCATTGCAGTGCAGAGATGCGTGAATCATTAGTCAAGACACCACAGTTAAAAACATTCACAGCCAATAAAACCTCTTCATGCCAACTTGCTACATCATGATTCTGGACGGAATAGCCTACTTTCTTTGGGTCAAGGCACCTCACCATAATAAACCATTAAGTGAAACATTAGATAGCCCCTAGAAGCCATATAGGGTAATTCATAGAATTTCACACAAAAGTGGCGCACGCGGCTTGCGCACAGTGTGTGCGTGCGAATGTCTGCGCCAGACGCGTGCGCTAAAATCGATTTCCGGGCACAGCGTATTCATGGATTTTAGACTCCAAAACCAGGCGTGGCGCAGAGTGGCGCAGCGACCCTGCAGCAGCGCCAGTTACGCCCCCAAGAACGCCCTCGCGCAAGGAAAAATCATCAAAATTCCCAATTCAGCGCAAAGGGCTGTGCTAACACTGGACCAGTTTACAGGGCTGCCAAACAGCAAACGCCAAGCGGGGAACGTGTATTACTGAGGTGCGCGTGAAGTTTCACACGCGAAAGGGCCTGTGCAAGTGGGGTACGTGTATTACTGGGGTTCGCGGGAATTTTCACACGTGATTTCAGCAGGGTACGTGTATTACGGGATTCGCGGGAACTTTCACACGCGAAAGGGCCTGTGCGAGTGGGGTGCGTGTATTACGGGGTGCGTGGGAAGTTTCACACGCGATTGGGCTGGGTACGTGTATCTCAGGGGTGCACGGGAAGTTTCACACGCGAATGGCCTGGGCACGTGTATTTCAGGGGTGCGCGGGAAGTTTAACACGCGATTGGCCTGTGTACGTGTATATCAGGGGAGCACGGGAAGTTTCACACGCGATTGGGCCTGGGTACGTGTATTTCAGGGGTGCGCAGGAAGTTTCACACACGATTGGGCTTGGTACGTGTATTTCAGGGGTGCGTGGGAAGTTTCACACGCGATTGGCCTGGGTACGTGTATTTCAGGGGTGCGCGGGAGGTTTCTCATGCAATAGGGCTGGGTACGTGTATTTCAGGGGTGTGCGGGAAGTTTCACAAGCGATTGGCCTGGGTAAGTGTATTTCAGGGGTGTGCGGGAAGTTTCACATGCGATTGGCCTGGGTACGTGTATTTCAGGGGTGTGCGGGAAGTTTCCCACGCGATTGGCCTGGGTACGTGTATTTCAAGGGTGCGCGGGAAGTTTCACATGCGATTGGCCTAGGTATGTGTATTTCAGGGGTGCGCGGGAAGTTTCACACGCGATTGGCCTGGGTACGTGTATTTCAGGGGTGCGCAGGAAGTTTCACACGCGATTGGAGTAGGGTACGTGTATTACCATGCTGGGCATGAAGTTTCACAGGCGATTTTGCTGTCAGAGCGGGGGACGCGTATTTCGGGGGTGCGCGGGGAGTCCAACACGTGAATTGGCAGTGTGGGTCCTCCCATGTGTCCCCTCTACCCCCTCCATGGCCCCTGCAGGCAGCCCACACCACAGGGGACTACCCCGCACCCTTTGTCATGTCCCACAGGCTGCACATAGACCATGGGCATGCCCCCAGCCAAGCCACATGTCACGTTGCAATATGATCACCAACTCAAGTCTACCAGCACACCCACCCCCCAGCAGTGCAGGGCACCTGCCAGCAGGCCCCCACACATGTCCCAATCATGTCCCCTTGCACCCCCACCCCCCAGCAGTGCAGGGCACCTGCCAGCAGGCCACCACTCATGTCCCACTCATGTCCCCCAGCACCCCCCCCCCCAGCAGTCAGGGGCACCTGCCAGCAGGCCCCCACTCATGGCCCACTCATGTCCCCTTGCATCCCCACCCCCCAGCAGTGCAGGGCACCTGACAGCAGGCCCTCACTCATGTCCCCTTGCACCCCCACCCCTCAGCAGTGCAGGGCACCTGCCAGCAGGCCCCCACTCATGTCCCACTCATGTCCCCTTGCATCCCCAGCCCCCAGCAGTGCAGGGCACCTGCCAGCAGGCCCCTACTCATGTCCCCTTGCACCCCCACCCCCAGCAGTGCAGGGCACCTGCCAGCAGGCCCACACTCATGTCCCACTCATGTCCCCTTGCACACCCACCCCAGCAGTGCAGGGCACCTGCCAGCAGGCCCCCACTCATGTCCCCTTGCACCCCCACCCTCCAGCAGTGCAGGGCACCTGCCAGCAGGCCTCCACACATGTCCGCCAGCACCCCCACCCCCCATCAGTGAAGGGCACCTGCCAGCAGGCCCCCACACATGTCCCACTCATGTCCCCTTGCACCCCCACCCCCCAGCAGTGCAGGGCACCTGCCAGCAGGCCCCCACTCATGTCCCACTCATGTCCCCTTGCACCCCCACCCCTCAGCAGTGCAGGGCACCTACCAGCAGGCCCCCACTCATGTCCTACTCATGTCCCCTTGCATCCTCATCCTCCAGCAGTGCAGGGCACCGGCCAGCAGGCCCACACTCATGTCCCACTCATTTCCCCTTGCACCCCCACCCCCCAGCAGTGCAGGGCACCTGCCAGCAGGCCCCCACTCATGTCCCCTTGCACCCCCACCCTCTAGCAGTGCAGGGCACCTGCCAGCAGGCCTCCACACATGTCCCCCAGCACCCCCACCCCCCAGCAGTGCAGGGCACCTGCCAGCAGGCCCCCACACATGTCCCACTCATGTGCCCTTGCACCCCCACCCCCAGCAGTGCAGGGCACCTGCCAGCAGGCCCCCACTCATGTCCCACTCATGTCCCCTTGCACCCCCACCCCCAGCACTGCAGGGCACCTGCCAGCAGGCCCCCACTCATGTCCCCTTGCACCCCCACCCCCAAGCAGTGCGGGGCACCTGCCAGCAGGCCCCCACTCATGTACCACTCATGTCCCCTTGCATCCCCTGCAGTGCAGGGCGCCTGCCAGCAGGCCCCCACACATGTCCCCCAGTACCCCCACCCCCCAGCAGTGCAGGGCATCTGCCAGCAGGCCCCCACTCATTTCCCACTCATTTCCCCTTGCACTCCACCCCCCAGCAGTGCAGGGCACCTGCCAGCAGGCCCCCACACATGTCCCCCAGCACCCCCACCCCCAGCAGTGCAGGGCACCTGCCAGCAAGCCCCCACACATGTCCCACTCATGTCCCCTTGCACCCCCACCCCCCAGCAGTGCAGGGCACCTGCCAACAGGCCCCCACTCATGTCCCACTCATGTCCCCTTGCACCCCCACCCCCCAGCACTGCAGGGCACCTGCCAGCAGGCCCCCACTCATGTCCCCTTGCACCCCCACCCCCCAGCAGTGCAGGACACCTGCCAGCAGGCCCCCACTCATGTCCCACTCATGTCCCCTTGCACCCCCAGCAGTGCAGGGCGCCTGCCAGCAGGCCCCCACACATGCCCCTCAGTACCCCCACCCCCTAACAGTGCAGGGCATCTGCCAGCAGGCCCCCACTCATTTCCCACTCATTTCCCCTTGCACCCCACCCCCCAACAGTGCAGGGCACCTGCCAGCAGGCCCCCACACATGTCCCCCAGCACCCCCAGCCCCCAGCAGTGCAGGGCACCTGCCAGCAGGCCCCCAGTCATGTCCCACTCACGTCCCCTTGCACCCCCACCCCCCAGCAGTGCAGGGCACCTGCCAGCAGGCCCCCACACATGTCCCAATCATGTCCCCTTGCACCCCCACCCTCCAGCAGTGCAGGGCATCTGCCAGCAGGCCCCCACTCATGTCCCCTTGCACCCCCACCCCCCAGCAGTGCAGGGCACCTGCCAACAGGCCCCCACTCATGTCCCTTTGCACACCCACCCCCCAGCAGTGCAGGGCACCTGCCAGCAGGCCCCCCAGGTCATGACGATCCTCAATCATGGCCCTTATGGCCAGCCTCCCCAGCCCAAAGACCCAACCAAGTATTGCATCCACCCACATAGAAAAGGCAATTACATGATACAACCCCAATGGCAAGCATGTAAATTAACACATGTCCGTCACACACACACAATGGTTGCAAGTGAATGTGAAAACCCATATCATGACATGCATGAAACCAATGAGATAAAACCACACATCGAAGTATCTCCATCAATCCCTTCCTAGGCAAGCTCCTGGAGAAACTGGCCATCTCCCAGCTTAACCTCCATGCTGAATCTGTTGGTAGTCTTCATGACCATCAATCTGGCTTCAGAGCTGCCAGAAGCACGGAAACTGCTCTCCTGAACATCCGTGAGGACCTGCTCTCGAACCTCGACTCCAACACTCTGTGTGTTTTCATTCTGCTCGATCTCTCTTCTGCCTTTGACACTGTCAACCATGCCATCCTGCTCAACCGTCTCCGTGATAACCTGGGTATCACTGGTCAGGCTCTGGCGTGGCTGACCTCTTTCCTTTCCAATCGTCCCTCCCAGGTACAACTGGGGTCCTTCCTCTCTGACATCTTTTTTCTACCTGTGGTGTCCCCCAGGGATCTAATCTCTCTCCCTGGCTTTTCAACCGGTATCTGGCACTCCTTGCCCACTGCATCGCCGCTCTCTGCCCCAACTTTCAGTGCTATGCAGACGATACCTAGCTCATTTTCAGGCTACCCTTGGCCTCCTCCTCTCCTTCCCTCATCTCTGACTGTCTGTCTGCTATCTAGGAATGGTGTGCCGCCAATGACTTCTGCCTTAATGCCAGTAAGACTGAGATTCTACTCATCGGCACACCCACTCCCTCCTTCCCTGCAGCTCTCTGGCCAGCCTCTCTTGGTGCTCTTCCTGCTCCTACCTGCAAGGCAAAAAACCTCGGGGTCATCTTCGACTCCACACTCTCCTCCTCTCCTCATATATCTGACGTCTCTAAGAAGTCACACTACCAGCTGCACCTCCTCAGAGGTATTCTTCCCTTCCTCTCCTTCCCCCAGAAGCTCACTGTCTCCCGAGCCCTGGTTCTCTCGAAGCTGGACTACTGTAACAGCCTCTATCTTAATCTGCCTGCCTCCACTCTCCGCCCTCTGCAACTCATCCAGAGCAGGACTGCGAGACTTGTCCTTGGCCTCAAGCCCAGGGACCGTATCTCTCCAGGACTGAAATCTCTACACTGGCTGCCAGTGGCTGTGAGGATTATGTTCAAAACCCTCTGCATTGTCCACAAGGCCTTCTGGGGCATGGGGCCTAAATACCTTCAACTCTCTCTTCCTAAATATCTTCCTTCCCGAGCACTTCGCTCATCCGTCTCCAACTCCCTCAGGGTCAGCCGCTTCTCGAAGCAACGAGCTGGGGGTAGATCTACCTCCGCGGCAGGGGCCTCCCTCTGGAACAGCCTTCCTGCCTCCCTGAAACTTGAAGAGAACATCTACGGTTCCGGAAGCACCTCAAAACCTTCCTCTTTGCATCTGCTTTCTCTTCTCCATCTACCCAGCTAAATTCTTCACTGTAACTGCACTGAATCTGCAACTGGGCCACTCTCTCCGACTTCGGTCCTTGGCCCAGCCACGCTCCACTTGCACTGCTTCCCTGGCAACCCCTGCACTGCGGGACTGTCTCTGTATCCCTACAGCCCCCCCCTCCCCAGCACTTGCCTGCACTTACCTTGCCACCAGCTAGCCCTATTATTTATTTTTTTATTGTACTTACACTGTACTGCACTTCCCCCCCTTCCCCTTGCACTTTTCCCTCCCCCTAACCCCTGCACTTGTGCGATCTAAATGACACCTGGCCTAGTAGGATTGTTGTCTGTCTTCCCCTTGTTCCCCCTGTGTTAGGGAGAATTCTCTGTTTAGGCTGAATTTCATAACCTAGTGAGTCCCCCAGCAGCTTTGCTGGATTTCTGGAGTTTTTTTTTCCATCCTGCGAAGAGTGAGACTCTTTTCTCCCACTCTTGGACATGAATGTGGTTAATTCCTTTGAATGTCAATGTGTTCTATGGGCTATGGGGTCTTTTACTCCATAGGGTCTCATATTTTTTTCTATGTGTGTTACACCGCACCCTCCGTGCCCTAACACTGGGTCGTCCTAGAGGATCCCCACCATAGACTCCATACCCTGGGACTGACTACTGTCTCCCAGGGCATGTAAAGTCACCATTGGCTTTACTAGACCTAAATTTACTAACAGAACTAGTACAAACCATCCTATTGTGGACGTACTGGTAGGGGTAATTCGATTACCCCTGGGTCTGTTATTCGAGGGGGCACTGTCCAGTCCCCCCTCGTTGAGTTTTGGCTGGTGGCAGTGGAAACTACTTGTTATATTCGACCCCGAATATAACCCTATGGGATTCTTCCCATTGTTGGAGGTTAATACTTTTTCTCGTTAATCTCTAACATACCACCGGTTGGTATTTTCTGCCAGAACTCGGTTTTTAAAATGGCGTCTGTGTTGGTCTCTGTGACTCCTAAACCAAAGGTTGAGTCCTTTGTTCCACTTTTGGCGGGCTTCTGCACAGAGGCCCTCCAAAGTGGTGCCATTCTGTCTGGGTAACACAGGGGTTGTGGGAGGGGGTTTAGGCACCCTGGACTGAGTTGCCTTGCCAACTCAAGTCGCACTCTGGTGTGATTGGCCCAAGTGGTGAGCCACCCTGCTCACCACTTAGCGTGTTTTGATTGACAGCTAGGCTGAATGAATGGGGGTTTTCTGCATAAAAGCAGGGCTTTTGGGACAGGGTCTTCAGAAGTCGCCACAGGACCTAAGAATCCGACAAGGGTAAAGCTGAGCCGACCTGCAACGACGACACCTCTGATGGAGCCCTGCTGAACCGACTCACCACTTCCCAACGACAGCATTTACATGTGTAAATTAACCCACAAAACCAAAGAAATAGACATAGGGTTACCCACCCCTTGGAAACAAAAGCTAATGACTAACTGCAACTCTGAATATGTAGTATACATGATTACATGTCCGTGTAAAAAACACTACATAGGGAAAACAAACCGGAAGGTTAAAACCAGGATGCTGGAACATAAAAGTTGTTTGAAAAATAAAGTCATCAATGCTCCTCTAGTAAAACATTTTGGAGAAGCACAACACGGTTATGAAAATTTCAGCTGGACTGTTTTATTAATGGTACAAGGGAGAGATCATAATACAAAAAGAAGAATTCTACTTGAAAAAGAACAGAGACTCATTTTTATAACAAAAAGTGATAAAATAGGACTCAATGAGTCTATAGATTGGTTAAAAATCTGACCGTCTCAACTTATAATCATTTTTCGTCTGTCAGTGGCAGAGTTAGAGGATTAAAAAGACTAGAGGTCCTTTAATTATAACAACATTAAAAAAGGACAACTAGAGAGCTATATTTAGACCTCCTAAAATGGCGGCCGAAACGTAGACACGAACCACAACAAGTGCGAGCTCCTATGAAGTAGGATCGTGCAGAAGGAGCCAATTGCAGCTCCTACAATACACCAGCTCACAGGGATACCATTTCACCCCTCAGCGGCACCATTGGGTATATCAAGAGATCAAGTAAGAGGTAAATCACTACACACGCAGTAACCCGCTCCGAATACTGAGCTAAATAGAAGTAAGATATAACACAGCATTTGATTAGCTAAATTTTAGCTTGAGAACAGCTGTAGAAGGGTTGAACTGCAGCCTTTTTCGATCTGTTTGCAGTAACGGAAAACAGGAATCCCTTTATAACTAATGGACATACTCCCTGTGGTTTGTTTTCAGAAACCACCTGTGGAAGCCGCAAGACAGAAGCTAGAAAACTATTAGCACATCCGCAAAACCCCGCGGCAAGGAAAACCACGAAGAAAGCTTTTTGGACTAAACCTAATGGTAAGCGGACAACACGCAACCTTTTCTAAGAGTTTATGCACAATGGAAATGCCACTAAGGTTTCGCCACAATGTTTAGAAATCTATATAAACGAGTACCTATCACTACTGAAAGGATATCGCACCTCTTTTAACTAAATGAACCCTCAAAGGAACTACGACCACCAGGATGCATTGCGTTTCTTAACCTGAAGGCTGTAAGAAACTTTCTTGCAAATAAAACATTTATTTGTTTGCAGATTTTGTAGGAAGATCCTTTTTCGTAAGAAAATAACGCCCAACCTATGTGGACAAATTCTCGCCTGCTAATCAAGAAAGCCTGCACACTAAGAAGACCAGGTAACCAATAGGACCCTATAGTCTTCTTTGACACTTTTAAAGATGTGGGAAGAAACATAAATTGATTCTTTTTTATCGTTTCTTTATCAACAGTTACTATCATCTCTAAGAGAAGGCCAGAGGATTCCTAACTCGGCCAAAGCCCCCTCACATTGACCACTCCTGAAGAAAGTCCCAAGACCCACATAGAGGACTGAAACATGTCGAGAATTTGTTTGTCCGTCTAATTTATTAAACTGTCTGAGTGAATTGAATATTCAGTGAAGGGATGTTCTAATTCTAATAATGGAATATAATTAGAATAGAAGAATAGAAAAGATAACGATGAATCATAATCGTAACTCTGATCTAGAAGAACTACACAGCAGGGATTTAATTAGAGATCAGGAACGTCAGTATCTCTAAGATTTTTTAGAATTGATTGTGCATGATGTTTGTCTTTTTTAATACGATACATATGTATCTTTTTAGAGGGTCTAATCATGTATTTTAGACAATTTTGTAATTTCTATTAAAATGTGTACTTTTTGAACTAATTGATGGCATTCAGATGAATGGATAACTGTTGATAAAGGACCAAGTCCTATCTTTTCGAGTCTTGTGTACACCAAGAAATGCAACAAATTCTGAGGCTCCAAGAAATGGAGCTCAAGCACGAGTTAGAAATGAAAAAGTTGTCTGTCGAAACTGCTCCTGTCTCTGGCTCCTCTAGAAGTTCCAGTCCCAAAAGACCCCGGATGCCGAAGGAATTCATTGGTATGTATGAACCAAAGTTGGATGTGTTGGATTGGCTGAGTTTGTTTGAGTACAATCATGGGCTCCAGAACAACAGAGGTAATGAGTTGCTTACCTTGCTGTTCTCTAGGCTCCCCCCTGTTGCAAATGATGTGGTAATGGAGTTGGGGGAGGAGGATAGGAAAGAGTACGAAAGTGTGAAACTAGCTTTGATAGCTAGATTTGGGAAGACCCCTTCCCAGTATCTTAAGTGGTTTAGAACCCTCAAAAAGCATGATGGTACCCCTTGGGCTACCTAGGTGAGTGAAGGGTTGAAAAACTTAGAGGGATGGATTAAGGGTTACAAAGTGAACACTTATGAGGGTATGAAGAATCTTTTTATGTTGGAGTCTATTTATGATGCCTGTTCTCCTGAGCTCAGACAGCACTTGGCTGATTCAAAGGAATTGGATTCCAGGAAGCTAGCTAAGGCTGCTGACTTATGGGTTGCCAACAGGGCTACTCATAAGGATTCTGGGGCAACTCAGAAAAAGGATGAGGGAAAACAGCCTAAAAAAGACTCAAAAGAGAATTCTAATAACTCAAATTCCAAAGAGGGCCCCAAACAAAACCATAAGGGTAAGCCACAAGGAAAACCGCAGCAGATAGTGTATCTTCTGGTGCCAAACCGGAAGGAGGCCAGAACAAGCCACCATTCCAGAAAGCATTCGGGAAATGCTTTGTTTGTGGCTCGACTGACCACGTGAAAGGAGATCCCAGATGTAAGGGTAAACCTTCAGGGGTCCAGCTTGTCTCCTTAGCCTTCGCTCCAGAAGAGGAAGTCCAAATGGCAAGTGGAAACTTTCTACTGCTGGCTGATGAAGCCATTGGAGTCTCAGCCAGTGTTTCTTTAGTATCTCTGGGGTTGTGGGAACAACAGAATTTAGACATCTATAATTCTATCCCCGATAATACTAAAGAGTATTATAAGAACAGTGTCCAAGTGAATGGTCAAGAGACTCCTGCCATTAGGGACAATGGGGCCAGCATAACTGTGGTGGATAAATCGTTTTTTCAGGCTGAGGATCTTGCTAAGGCACCCAAACGCCTCACCAAGTTAGCTGGAGGGCCTGTGTAGATGCTTCACCAATTACCAGTTCTCATCCAGTGTAACGACATGACTGTGAAGATCCCTGTCAGGATACAGAGTGAGGTACCAGGACACGTTCTGTTGGGTAACGATTTGAAAACTCTCGGAGTTGTGTCGCATACCCCCAGACCTCCTAGTAATCGGTTACAGGAGCTAACCAGACCTGCAAGGGAGAGAACCATGCGAGGTACTCTCCAGGAGATGATGAAGAAATAAATCACTCCTGCTCCACTGGAATTGTCAGCTGCTGTTTCAAAGAAATCAGAAGCGAAAGGGAAACCTAAGACGTCTATGCCGAAACCAGCAGCCAGCATTTCAGTACAGCCAACAAGGACTTCCCAGCGGTTTTCCAAAGTTACAACCGTAACTCCACATCCACCTGAGAGGGAGGTACAACCCTGTGTGGTAGAATTAGACCCTGAAGAAGAGCTAATGGAAGGCCAGGAACTCATCGGAGATCTGGATCCTGTTGACCATCCTGAGCTGCAGTCTTTACTGGCAGAAGGTGGACCCAGCAGGGCAGACTTCAGTAAGGGACAGAGAGAATGTCCAACTCTGGAAGGTCTTCGCCACCAGGCAGAAGCTCAGGCTGAAGGGCAAGAGCCTGGGAAATACAGGTTGCACTGGGAAGATGGCCTCTTCTAAAGTGAACCGACCGAGTCTGCACCTGGAGACTACAAACGACTTGTAGTACCCCAAGAGAACAGACCACAGTTCTTGCAGTTAGCCCACGAGATTCCTTTGGCTGGTCACTTGAGTTTCAAGAAGACTAAGGTAAGGCTCTCTCTCTACTTTTATTGGCTGAAGATGGGGGCCGAAGTAGAAAAACACTGCAGGAGCTGCCACACCTGCCAGACCTCTGGTAAGGTTGGATCCAAGAATGTGGCATCTTTAGTGCCTCTCCCAGTTGTGGGAGTCCCATTTGAGAGAGTAGGTATTGACATTATTGGTCCCCTTGATCCTCCAACCTCCTCAGGCAACAGGTTTATACTTGTTGTAGTAGACCATGCTACTAGGTATCCTGAAGCAATTCCTATGAGGACTGCTACAGTTCCGGCTGTGGCTAAGGCCCTCCTTGGTATTTTTACCAGGGTCGGGTTTCCTAAGGAAGTAATCTCTGACAGGGGGTCAAACTTTATGTCCCACTACATGAAAGCCATGTGGAAAACCTGTGGAGTTACTTACAAGTTCTCAACAGCGTACCACCCACAAACCAATGGGTTGGTAGAACGGTTCAACCGAACCATGAAGTGCATGATAGGTGCTTTAGAAGAACCCCTTAAATGAAAGTGGGACCTTCTACTGCCATGCCTTCTCTTTGCTTATAGATAAGTCCCTCAGGAGGGAGTAGGTTATTCTCCCTTTGAGCTTCTCTATGGTCATCCCGTCAGAGGTCCATTGGCCCTGATTAAGGAGGGGTTGTAGAGTGCTCCTTCCCCCAAGCCAGTCAGAGTGACTGACTACGTGATAGGTCTCCAGAGGAGAATGTCGCACATGATGACAGAAGCAAGCGATAACTTGAAAGCTGGACAAGCATTGGTCAAGCACTGGCATGATCAAAAGGCTAACATGGTTAAGTTCGCTCGAGACCAGCTCATTCTCGTTATGATCCCAACAAGGCAGAGGGCCTTGCAAGAGAAATGGATGGGACCCTTCAGAGTTGTGGGTAAACTCGGAGAGGTCAACTATCTGGTGGACTTGGGCAATCCCAAGGAGGCTCTGACAGTCTTCCACACCAACCGACTCAAAGCGTATGTCTCAAGACCTGATGTAAGAGCGTTGCTTCTAGCATCATCAGAGGAAGAAGAAGAAAGTGAAGCTCTTCCGGATCTCCTCAGAGGCTTACCTTTAGACGAAAAAATTGAAGGAGTAAACCTGTCTTCAAATCTGACACCCGAGCAACAAGAAGAGTGCAAATCTATGTTGAATCAGTTTGCCTCTCTGTTCTCGCTTTCACCAGGCTTGACCCCTTGGGGCCAGCATGACATACTCACTGGTGACTGTCTGCCAGTCAAAAGCAGAGGATACCGAATGTCAGAAAACGTACGAACCCTCATCAAAGGTGAGGTCAGCAAGATGCTTGATCTCGGGGTAATAGAGCCCTCTACTAGTCCATGGTCTAGCCCAGTTGTGTTAGTACCAAAGGCCGGATCTAAAGAACTTAGATTCTGCGTGGATTATAGAGCTCTTAATGCAGTCACCAAGACTGATGCCCACCCTTTGCCAAGAACAGATGAGTTGGTGGATAAACTTGGCGCAGCCAAGTTCCTTAGCACATTTGACTTGACGTCAGGCTATTGGCAAATAGCCCTGACAAACCATGCCAAGGAGAAAACTGAATTTTCTACCCCCGTTGGCTTATACCAGTTTAAGGTAATGCCTTTCGGATTGAAAAATGCACCTGCTACATTTCAAGGGATGGTAAACCAGGTTCTGAATGGGATGGAGGACTTCTGCATGGCATACTTGGATGACATAGCAGTGTTCAGCAATTCCTGGGAAGAACATGTAACCCACCTCAGAGATGTTTTGCAGGCTCTTCGACGAGCCAATCTGACCATAAAGGTGAGTAAATGCCAAATTGGACAGAGTAAGGTAGTCTATCTTGGACATGAGGTAGGAGGTGGAGAAATAAGGCCTTTGCTCAGTAAGATTGAAGCTGTGCAAAATTGGACAACACCTACTACTCAGACCCAAGTGAGAGCCTTCCTAGGCCTCACTGGGAATTACAGGAATTTCATTGAGAACTATGGGACCATAGCTTCTCCACTGAATGTCATCTCCTCGCCCAAATTTCCTAAAAAGGTTAGATGGAACAAGGAGTGCAATCAGGCTTTTGGAAACCTGAAAAAGGCTCTTTGCCAAGCCCCAGTACTCAGAGCTCCTGTTTACCGCCAAACTTTCATTATGCAGACAGATGCTTCAAATGTAGGAATAGGTGCCATACTCAGTCAACTGGATGGGAAAGGTAGGGAGCACCCCGTTTTCTTCATCAGCCGCAAGCTGAAGGATCCTGAAACAAAGTGGGCAACAATCGAAAGAGAATGCTTTGCTATCGTGTGGGCTCTGAAGAAGTTTAGGCCATACTTGTATGGTTCTACTTTTGTCATTCAGACTGACCACCAACACTTGAGATGCTTAATGCAAATGAAAGGGGAAAACCCAAAACTACTGAGATGGTCGATCTGCCTGCAAGGGTTTGATTTCACCATTGAGCACAGGTCAGGGTGTCACCACCAAAATGCTGATGATCTCTCTAGGATGTATGTCATCGACTAGAGGTATGAGATTCATCCAGGAGTGGATTAAATCCTCCTGTCCCTTAGTCTGGGGGGGGCGAGTGTTAGGGAGAATTCTCTGTTTAGACTGAATTTCCTAACCTAGTGAGTCCCCGAGCAGCTTTGCTGGATTTCTAGAGTTTGTTTTTTTCCATCCTGCCAAGAGTGAGACTCTTTTCTCCCACTCTTGGACATGAATGTGGTTAATTCCTTTGAACGTCAATGTGTTCTATGGGGTATTTTACTCCATAGGGTCTCATATGTTTTTCTATGTGTGTTACACCGCACCCTCCGTGCCGTAACACTGGGGCGTCCTAGAGGATCCCCACCATAGAATCCATACCCTGGGACTGACTACTGTCTCCCAGGGCATGTAAAGTCACCATTGGCTTTACTAGACCTAAATTTACTAACAGAACTAGTACAAACCATCCTATTGTGGACGTACTGGTAGGGGTAATTCGATTACCTCTGGGTCTGTAATTCGAGGGGGCACTGTCCCGTCCCCCCCCGTCGAGTTTTGGCTGGTGGCAGTGGAAACGACTTGTTATATTCGACCCCGAATATAACCCTATGGGATTCTTCCCATTGTTGGAGGTTAATACTTTTTCTCGTTAATCTCTAAAATACCACCGGTTTATTTATCTTAAATAAGTCTATCGGGGTTGGTATTTTCTGCCAGAACTCGGTTTTTAAAATGGCTTCTGTGTTCGTCTCTGTGTCTCCTAAACCAAAGGTTGAGCCCTTTGTTCCACTTTTGGCAGGCTTCTGCACAGAGGTTCTCCAAAGTGGTGCCATTCTGTCTGGGTACCATAGGGGGTGTGGGAGGGGGTTAAGGCACCCTGGACTGAGTTGCCTTGCCAACTCAAGTTGCACTCTGGTGTGATTGGCCCAAGTGGTGAGCCACCCCGCTCACCACTTAGCGTGTTTTGATTGACAGCTATGCTGAATGAATGGGGATTTTCTGCATAAAAGCAGGGCTTTTGGGACTGGATCTTCAGAAGTCGCCACAGGACCTAAGAATCTGACGAGGGTAAAGCTGAGCCGACCTGCAATGATGACACCTCCAGTGGAGCCCTGCTGAACCGACTCACCACTTCCCGACGACAGAGGAGATCTCCCCGCCGGAGAGTCTTCCTCCCCTGACTGGTGGGAACAACCAGTCCCCTTTGCTTTTTCTTTGCTTCCAGGGCGTAGTGGTCGAATTGCCCGTGCTGAGCACCCCGGCACTCGGATAGCCACTATCCCGTACCGCGACCAAAAGGTGGTGCCTTGTGACGGAGCACTCCGCGGCTGGTCTCTTCCCTGGTGGTGCAACGATCTTCAACTTTCCTTCGACGACGAGATCATCTCTTCTCTTGGCAAAGCCCCGACTTGCATCCACCACCAGGAACAACTGCCCCCACAGGAGCTGTCTCTCCACATACAAGGTACCGTGTCCGCCTGGCTTCCCTTTTGTCGGTTAGCGTGAGGTGTCTTAATCCTCGCCTCTCCATTGGGTCGCCTCCAAGCCTTCTTAACTTTCTGTTCTGAACTGGTCCAATCTTTCTGTGACAATTTGCGCCAAAGACTCGAAAGTGCATTTCCACTGTGATACTTTTTGGGACATTTAGCCTTGCCTCTCTCTGAGTGGGCCTGGCCTCTGAACTTTGCGATCTACAGTAGACCCTGCCTTACTTGCCTTGCATTTGTTCGTAAAAGTGTTGGTACTGAGTTGATTTCATACCCTGCCTTTTCTCTCCCATCCTAACAAATACTAGAGTGCCATCTAGGTTAAAACATTCACCTCTGTCTGCAAATAAGTGGTGCCGTTGAACCTAGACTTGTCGAACTATTGTTAGGGGGATTGATTTACTTATAGTAATTGCAATTGAAGTTGTTTGCCGTATTAGTGCCAGAGTGTTTTCTATAGATGTGTTGTTATAAATAAATAACTATGTATCTTTACACCCAAGCTCTGTTCCGTGTTTGCTTGTTCTACTGTGTAAATTGCCCTATTTTGTATACTCCACATTCTGTCTACCTTTTCTTGAGAGAGGTCTGACTGCTCAGCCACAGCTACCAGGTGAATCTGTATGGTACAGACAGCTACCAAGTGGGTTTACTGCCAACACCTGTAAGCCTAAATCTTTTGCAGGGGTCCCAGAGGGAACTGCACAGGTTTTCCGCTTAACACCCTGCCTGCCTCGTCGCGCCTTGAAACACTTGTGTATAGGCACGTTACAAATGCCATATCATATCATATAAAGAGAAACATGTATTAAAAGCATCATGAATGGAATTTAAATCAAACAAACAACAATGGGAATAAAAAAAGAGAAGCTGCATGTCCATAAAATAATGAAAAACAAGAAATCATAATCCAAAGGAAAGGTGTCCAAAGTTACAGTCCGACAAAGCAAATCCAAGGGAAAAACAAAAGTGAAAACCATTGCTCCATGGGGAAATCCAAAAAAAAGAGATGGATCCAGTAGTGAACTATATACAGATGAACAATCCAGGGACCATGATCCCAACCGAAGAAATGAAACCTATCAAAAATACTACCTAATGAAAAACTATATACAGAAACTTGGTGCATTGTCCAAGCACAACCAAAATAAAGAAAAAAACAAAGGAAACCTAACACTATCTAACTATTTACAAGGGCAGCGGGCTAGTCCGACGGCTCACTTTTGGATGTCCCGGGCCAGGGCAATCTCGAACTCCTGCTCAATGTCCCGGAGGCGGTCCTCTTCCATGGCCCTGAGGGTTTGCAGGGACGACGACATGTTCTCCCCCAACTCCCTGCGAATTGCTTTGAGGCCCTCGGCCTCCCTCAGGGCCCTCCGCATGGAGTTCTCCACCCTGACCATCGTGAGCCGTGCCTCTTCTGCCCGCTGACGCTCCGCATCTATGGCATGGCCTAACCGCTGCCACACGGAAGACACTTCCCGTCCTGGGTCCTCCTGCCCTTTGGCCGATGCCTGCCCCTCCAATGACGAAGGCCCTGAGCCATCATGGCTCCCACCTTGTTGCTGCTGCTGCTGCTGCTGCTGCTGTGCCTCTGCCTGTGCCCTGGCTCTTGCTGCCTGCACATCCTCCTACGGCTGGGGTGCAGTTGTTGAGATGGCCACCTCTGCTGGACGTCCGACTCCCGACTGTGGCAGGGATGTGTCCTCCACCAGCCTGGCTGCAGGGTCAGAGGCAGCTCCACAGGGTACCCAGGTGATACATGGGTGGGAAGATGGCATGAAGGAGGACTGGGCATAGGGGGTTCAGTTGAAGAGGGGGTCGGAACAAAGTCCAGAAAACGGAGGAATCCGGCCCTGGTGAGCTGTCCCAGTAGGTCTACGCGGTCAACGAGCCATCCGAGAAGATGTGCAGTCTCCTCATGAAAAGACTGCAGGTCAGCTCGCATGGCCCGTTGATGCAACGCCACCCCACCTAGGGCAGGCTCAACACGGTCCCGGATAGCCACGTCCGCAGAGAGAGGAAGGCCAGTTGTTGTAAGCAGATCCCCTCCCTGAAAACGGGTCTGGACGTAGGCATCCCTGCTGGTGCGGGATGATGCAGTCACAGGATCGGGGACAGGATTACACACAGGCACCTCCGCGGTGGCCTGTGCTGCCTCCTGTCCCTGCCCATGCACTGCACCACTGGCACCAGTGGAATCCCCACCTCCAGACCCTGTCTCTGTCCCTTGCACGGCCTCCTCCTCCACCAAACCCCACCACCAACCTGGATGACTCTGTGCACCGGACTCCTCGTTCCCCGACAAGATGACAATCTGGGAGGGGAGCCGGGCCTTGCGTCTCCGGCTGGCGGGATGATCCCTGCCGCTGTGTTCCACAGCACCCTCTCCGCCCTCTTCTTCAGTTGACGCTGCAGACAGGGACAGATAAAACACAGGCATCAGGGTACTGTACAATGGACTGATACACACATGACAGTTGCACATGACTGGCATTGTTTAACTACAGACACGGCATCACACTCCACGACACAAATGTCTTTTTAACTCACACACATGAACATTTCAACAGCAACATTGCACCAGACAGCACCATCCATACACATACAACAGCATGAACAGCCAAAGGTGAGCCTGACATCACATGAAACACAAGGAGTGCACTAGACATGCACACACGCCACCACACTTACATGCATGTCTACATCTCCTCCAACTGTTGCAGTGATGAGATCGCCATACATGTCACATCTGCCATTCATCCTTCTACGTATCAGTGTCACGTGCATCCTTGTTGCATCACATTTGCACACTTGTCAGATACACATACATGCACATGTACACAGTGCAGATACATGCATTATGAACCACCATCCATGCCACAACCATGCCAATGTAAATACACAGAAATTCAAACATGTGTGCTTCCACACCTGCATTTGTCCAGCATGCTTACCAACACATACACCATCAATGTGTCTCACAAGTGAGAGGACTCACATATGGCTGCCTCACGCCCATGTTCATACACATCCCTACATGCCCCTACATAAACACATGTGCAACCTGCACACTACTGGCACACCACGACACGCACAGCATACTATCAACATGCATGTACACTTACCGCTCGACACCAGACGGGTCTGCCTCTCAAGGACCTGGATGTAGAGCACTGGGCATATGCATTCCAGGACCCTCATTTGATGGTTCGACAGCTGGCCCCGGCGCCCCTTGGCATCCACTGCCTTAGCGAAGCGCCAGGCCTTGTTGAGGGTCCACGTTGATGGCAGTCACGATGTCCATCCAGATCCTAGTCCGTCCTTCATTGTCGGCGCACAAACTTCCAAAGAGGGCATCATACTGCCCCAGGACTTGCTGACACTAACTTCAGTGGCAGTGAAGCTAGTGGCCCTCTGCCTCTCTGGCTGGGGGTTGCCAGTGCTGCCAGATAGTTTTGTGCCGGACATTGCAACCCCAGAGGCAGGAGTGGGTGGGCAACTGGGTCCTGGGGCTGGGCTGTGGAGTGATGGAATCCCAGTCGGGAGTCTTCAGTTCCAGCAGGGGTGGTCACAGCAACTACACCCCTGGCTGACGTGCAGGCAGCAAATGGCAGGGCATGTGGGCAGCAGGCAGTCAGGCAGCAGCAGATGGCAGGTGGGAGCGTGCTCGGGGCTCTGGGGGGCAGTAATTCGGCCTTCTGGGCAGGAGCGTGGTCTTCCGTGTGTTTTCACGTGGCCAGCTTGATATGGAGTGATTTGGCACGTGAAAAAATTGCACGTCAGCGTGTAATTCGAGGAAAGTGCCTTAGCGCGTAAGTGCATCAGCACAAGCACGCGATTCCATTGGACCAAAGGCCCTTAGCGTGTAAGCGCGTAAGTTACAATACACGCGCTGGCGTTACCCTCATAGGACGTGATGACAGAGCACACGTAGAAAACTGCACGTCTGAGTGTCATCGCGTGTAATTGAAGGAAAGCGCCTGCGTACACTTGTATCTGACGTGTACGTGTGGGCTGGTTTAAAAGCTACGTGTAGGATGCCATTTCCTTGTACGTGCTTTTTGTGGAGAGCGAGTGGGTGAAATCTGTACTTCTTGTCGGTTCACACGCATTTACTTCACAGTGTTTCTAGTTCGTACTCCCTGTTACCTCTGACAGCTTTTTTCTGAATTTTTGTTGGACCTGTTTCCTCTAACAGAGTTCGCTTCTCCTTTTGTCCTGTCTCCTCAGACAGCGTACAATTCTTCTTTTGGCGGGGGTGTTGCCAACGCGCACACATGCATATTTTTCACGTTCTTTTTCCAGGCAGAGGGTGAGTTCCGCATGTACTTAGCAACTGTGCTTGCCCCATGTGTCGTGTTCCCCTTCAGAGGTCATTGTAGGCTGCGTGTATTATGCGTATGCTTATTTTTGTGTTTCTGGGTGCCACAGCATAGTGCGGGTTCATTTTTTCACGCACGTGGTCTACGAGGTGTTGCGTGCACGTTAATTTTTGATTTTGGGCTGCCTGTGCGTTGCGTGACCCATCATCTTCCCCCAGGGGTTACAGACAGCCTTGTTAGAGCACTAGGGTACGAATTCCATCTGGTATCCTACCCCTTTGACCCCCAATTGCCCAGGACAATAGTTTACTGCAACTCCCATACGCACAACTACATCAGTGCCATGTTTGGGAGGCGAGCAAGCGGTAAGGGAGGCAAAGGAGGCTGACCCTCAAATGGTGGGCGTGGTGGGCGCGGTAGGGGACGTGGCCGGGATTTGCAGGGTGCCCCTATACCCCCATGTGTGGAGGAACCATCAGGGACACCCATCCCCCCCCCATGGTTGAGGGAAACATTTCTGACACCATCCAAGCTCAGCCCCTGTTGGACCAGCCCATTGTGGCACCTGACCTGGCATAGGATGACTCCCTGGCAGACTTCCAGGTCAGCAAGTCTAGGCCACGTGTGGCAGTGCAAGTTGTTGTCACCAATCAACGTGAATCTGGGGCAGCTATGTCATCTGCTTCCCCAAGTATGCAGGGTGGGGAGGCTGCAGGGCAGCCCATCTGCCCCAGCTCTGACTCTCCCAGCCAGGACAGTGTCAGTCCCGGTCCATCAAACTGACGTTCCCCCTGCCAACATTACCCTGCAACCAATGCCTGCATCAAGACCTATGGTCATTGTGCATTCCCACACTCCTACTACCCAGTCCACCGGTGATTCTGCCCCTACTGACCAGAGCAGCGTAAGCCACTCTGGCTCTGCTCCACCTTTAAAGAAGAGGAAGAAGGGTGCTCTGGCATGACAGGCTGAGACCCCCGACACGCTACACACTCCGGTACCTCAAGGAAGCCTTGCTTTGATGATCCAGAACTTGATGCACTTGTGGGCTATGTGTCGGCAAATAGCCACGAAATGCTGGTGACTGCAGGGTGCAAGACCACACCTGGGGCCTCATTACGACCCTTGCGGAAATGGAAAAATGATGGCGGAAATGCAATACCGCCATCGAACACCGCTCGTTGCGATCATGACCCGTCACCGTAAAGTACGATGCCATTAGCGACACCGCAGTGAACGGCAACGCTAACTGCACCAAGTACGCGCACGCGCGCCTTGCAAAACCGGAATCACCGCCATGGCGCAACGGTACGCGAATTCTGACCCTAGCGGACATGTACTGAACGCCATCAAGCACGTCGTAAAGTACCATTCCGCCATGGCGAGAAATACGGCAACGTGAACCAACCGTAAATGGCCCACTGAGTGCCTGTACTCCACTCCCTGGCCTCATTGCACAACTCCTGGCAGGCGCAATGTACTCACACTATGCAACCAGTGAAATCCACAATTCACCCATGCATGCCAACGTAGAAAAGCATGCAGGGGCTCAAAGCGCCCCGTGAGTGGGCATCCATGTACGGCATGTCACCATAGCCGTACTGACGCAGCACAGGCATGTGAAGGTACAATACATCAAAATGAAAATCAAGAACACATGACACAAAACAACAGTAGTCCCCCATCGCTTGCCACCAGCGCAAGGCAACATCCAAAACAGCATCCTGAGGGGGATTGCACCAGCCCTGTACTCATGCCAGTAAACAAACCAACCATCAGCAGAAGCATGTACCACACAAGTCGGCAGAGTGACTGAGCAGCCAGGCTCATCCCAAGAGGGGCCGATGGGAGCTGCAGGGCACAGATGGCATCAATACAGAAGCTATTCCAATGGACATGACCCCAGTCCCCCTCCAACAAACGCACGCAAACACAGTCACCTGTGACCAGCCACATTCTGAACAACCCATCATTCCACCAATCGACCTGGCTGACAGGCACCAGTCGGCCAAAAGCCAATCCCCCGCCCCTGAACAGCACATCATGTAAACAGACACAATGGCAGCCCCTATCCGTGACCATACTGTGCTACGTAGGCAAACGCGGCCAGTACTGTACCACACAACTCAACTCAGAAGGCGGAACACAATGCAGATCATCTCGCAATACATACCGCCACAAAGCGAAAATCGCCACATCACCTGCAAAGAACAACGCAACACGACAAATATCGGAATACAATTTAAATGCACATCCAAATGACAAAGGCCCCACAGCAATTTGCAAAATACCACCAAAACAACCATCATCACCGAGGGCTGCATCTGCAATAATTGACCGGCTTCCACTTGTGTGAAGCCCTGTACCATCATGGCACACAGGGCCTACATCAACGTTCCAAAAGGCAACATGGAAGCGGCAAGAACCGCAGGTCCGTCCCATGAGGCAGGCACTAGTCGAGCTGAAAGGCCGAAATGTTGCACCTAGCCACCAGTACAGCGTAAGGGCATGTGGCCCATTGGCGATCGTCCCATATGATCGAAATGGTGCTCCACTGATTCACCCGAAGCTGCAGGAGTCGAGAGTAAAAACCATCTGGAGGAGTGGCGTAGAGATGGCATCTGCAATAGGGCAGGAGATACCTGTCACCCAAAAGAAACACAAATCAACCGATTGCATTACGGGACTCATGATGCATTACAATCTTCATTCAACACACCAAATCCACACCCATATGCATGCTAGCCCACTCCAAAGGAATATACACACCCCTAAATCAGTATCGAATCATAACGAAACCAATCGAGCTAAATACACCATTGGCAACGTCGGTTACTGTGCATGCGTCCGTCAAGATAGAACCCATGACATGGGATTAGTAACGTGCCTAGACACAAGTGTATGAAGGCGCGTCGAGACAGGGAGGATCCGACAAGGGCAGATAGACGTATGTCCCACTATGGCAGCCTTGCATCACATAACGCAGGGGAAGGGGAGTGAATCAAAAAACCCATGTACATGGCAGACCCTAAACGGAATCATCAGTCCATGCATCCATTCATCATTCCCTCATCCCGCAATGAAAACGCATGAATATTCACTCACATAATATGTGAAACTTCCATCGCGTCTGTGCGTAATGCAGTCCGCAAAAACCACTGTGCCCCTGGCCGGATCTGTAGTGTTGTGAAGCAAGATGGATTTGGGAACGTCCTGCCTTATCGTCCACTACGCTATTGCGCATCCCATTCAATTCATATCATTCATTGCCTGCTCGTTATGGGCCATGTCCCAAGGACATTCTACAATAGAACGTTACATTTCCAGCCAGACCTGTGGGCGTATCCTCGCCGCTACTTCAAAACCCAAAATGCTGGCCTTCGAATTCCTCACTTGCAACATTACGTCGAAAAGGCTTCTGTGAACGCTTGCATTCACAATTACATCAATGTAGTGCGGCTGTGTGTCATGATGCTAACTGGCTGCAATCACAAATGGGACGCCACGCCCGTCGGTGAAGTACGTTACTGTGCTGCATGAGGGTCGGCCATCGATCGAGCCCTACATACCACTGACTCTTCACAGGTATGTAAGCGGCTGCAATCATAGCATGTGTAACAATGGGAGCATACCATGAAGATCAGTCAAAGTACATCACACTGCCATCGGGATTAGATACATGATTCCAATCCCAAGATGCCATGCGGCCAAATGCAGCCTTACGTGCGGGACGTGCTCGGCCAGAAGGGATTGCATCTGCCACAGATTCATTCAATCAGCACAGGTGGAGGCCATACAGGCCGACAGCACATATATTGCAGACCCAAACCCCTCCCACAACCACTCCCACTCCAAAATGCTACCGGCAGGACTAGCGATGTTGGGCCTGGGGGACCAGATAGCACTGCAAGTGCTACAACTACAAGAAGACGACGAACAACAACAGGTACAACAACCGGGCGCACAGGGGAGACGGAGGAGAAGGAGGAGGAGGAGGGCAAGGCAGGGTCAGCAAGGCCCACAAGCACTGCCACTACCACCACGCAGGCGGCCCGCAATCCCACGCCTCCGAGCCGATCCGTTCAACCTCACTGCTGAGCAGATCCACACCCTCTACCGTTTGGACCGGGACACCATAATCGCCATTGTGGACATGACACATGCTGACCTCGTGAGCATGATAGATAGCCCAACCGCCATCCCACCCCTACTGAAGGTGGTGTCTGCACTCCACTTCCTGGCCACAGGCACCTACCAGCACACAGTGGGACAGTTGCATGGCATTTCACAGCCACTGTTCTCACGGACACTCTTCCAAGTGCACGATGCCCTCCTGAAGCACGCCGACGACCACATCACACTACCACGCACGTACCAGGAGATTACCAACGCTAAAGTGGGATTCCATGCACTTGGCGGCATCCCGGGTTGCATTGGTGCCATCGACTGCACCCATGTTGAATTGGTTGTCCCACATGCCATGGAGGTCCAGTACCGCAACCGGAAACAATTTCATTCAATCAATGTGCAAATGGTGTGTGACTCCAACAAGATATTTACGCATTGTTGTGCCAGATTTCCAGGATCTACCCATGATTCTATGGTCCTGAGGAACACAAGAATACCACGCTACATGGAGCGACACGCAGGGCACAGATCCTGGCTACTCGGTGAGTCTCATTCCATGCATGACATCGTGGCCCATTTGATGCGTCAATGACCTTGCAGGGGGGGGGGGGGGGCTACTTAGCACTATCATTCCACTGACACCCTTTATTCGTCTCATACAGGTGATGCCGGGTATCCACTGAAGAGATGGCTCCTTACACCAATCCGGAACCCACAGAACGAGCATGAGGAGGACTACAACCATGCCCACTCACGTACCCGTGTGGTCATTGAACAGGCATTCGGCCTACTGAAGGCTCGTTTCCGCAGCCTCAGCAGGTCTGGCGGGGCACTCATGTACAGCCATGAGAAGGTTTCTAAGATGGTCATGGCATGTGTCATGCTGCACAACATGTGCATACGTAGGAATGTGCCCATGCCCCCTGACGCTGTACTGCATGCACCTGAAGATGATGATGATGATGAGGGTGGGGATGTGGAGGCACCTCAAGGAGTCCATGAGGCACAGGATGCACGTGCAATCCGACAGAGCATCATAGATGCATGCTTCTAGCAACCACGCATGGTGCCTATTACACGGAAAGGGGACCTGTGGCACTGTGTGTGTGTAGTACAGGCACATTGTGGACTGTACGCCTATGAAGGCCTCGTACGCAAATATCAATGTCCACACATGTCATTGGATGATTATGAGATGCTGTATTGTGAATGTGATTTGATTCATACACCCTATGGACCCGCCACCCAGTGAAGCACAACACACCCCCTCCACCCTACTACCTCCCCCCCCAACACCAGTGTCCAAATATGCATGCTGTCCGTGGGTAGACGCTATTGCAAGCCCCCTCTACGGGTATCAGGGGCACCCCTGCCCGTGGAGCGCAGGTTCCTGCCAGATCTGCGTTGGGGGCTGCCCTGGACGGAACTTGCCACGGATGATGTCTCTGCCTGCTCGCGTCCATGCATGTCTCTGAGGGTTTGTGAGAGCTCCGAGAGCACACGGCGCACAGCAGCAAGTTCAGCACAAACGTCTTTGGACGTCGCATGCAGTTCCCCCCTCAGGCTCTCGGTGCTTTTCTCCATTTGTGCTCTCAGGCTCTCGGTGCTTTTCTCCATTTGTGCTCTCAGGCTCTCGGTGCTTCTCTCCATTTCTCCCCTGAGGCTCTCACTACTTTTCTCTATTTGTGCCCTGAGTGTCTCGGTGGATGTTTCCATGGCTGCCCTGGAACCCCCGCATTCATTTGCATGGTCCTTGAGTAGCGTGGACGCTTCCTGCTGTTGCTCGATCAGCAGGTCGAGGGACTGTTGCCTCTGCTGGGCCATGGACATTTGCGGTGGTGTGACAGGGGGGCTGCTCAACACATGTTGCCTTGGCACAGGACTTGTGGGGGTTGGCCAGTCGTCGTCTTCAGGGTGCCCCTGCGTGGTTTCGTCATGGTGTAGGGGATGGAACATGCAGGGGGATTGGGAAAGGTCATGGATGGTACCTACGTCGCCAGCACTGTTTTCCGTGTCGGAGCATGCTGGCATGACAGCTGTGTCACCTATGGTGCTGCTACCACCAGAGGCAGTGCCATCAGATACGTTCTTTGGGGGGACCTGTGGTGCTGGGGTTGTGGACTTGCTGGCTGCTGGGGTGCCTGTTGCAGTCCCCTCCAGTGTGCTGCCACTTGATTCCTGCTGCTGCCGTGTCTTGATCCTTGCACCTGAGGTGGAGGCTCTTGGGACGTTGGTCCTGGCCCTCTTTGCAGGCGTGCTGGTAGGGGTGTCCTGCAGCTCGTCGTTGGTATCGGACCCTGTGGTGGAGTAAAGAGGGGCGAGCGTTAGTTATGGGTCTGTCGGATTTGGAATGGCAACGTATCAAATGCATTGGGGTGGTAGATGAGGCTGATTTGGGACTGGGCCTTGGAGGTGGTCTCATTTTCGTGTGGATTGAGGATGCATTCATTTGGCTGCCTGCAGTTAGGGGGTGCATGCTGCACATGTAGGGGTTGTTTATGGCTTCTTGATTGATTTGTTTGTTCATTCTGACTTTTAGAGGGCGCTGTCAGGGCAAAGTATGTATTGCACTATGGGGTCACATGGTACTGCACATGTTCGTGGTTTGTGGATTTCGCATTGTTTCTCTTGGCCAACCTACCTGATTCTCCGGATGTCGGCACTCCTTTCTCCATCCCTCCGACTCCCTCTATGCTCTCCATTCCTATGGTGGAGGCGCAGATTTCCTCCCAGGGGGTCAACTTGATGGGCGACTCTGAACCCCCCCCGGTAGCTGTGGCGATGTTCCTGTTCGCAGAAAGTATGCTGCGTACGCGGATCCGCAGGTCGTCCCACCGCTTGCGGCATTGCTGTGGCGTGCGGGGTGTTGTCCCCACCGCACTTACGCGCTGTGCCACCAGGGCCCATATGGCCTTCTTGTTGGCAAGGGCCGTCCTGGTCATTTGACTGGAGAAGACGACGGCGGCATTTTCCTGGAGGGTCTCGGTGAGCACGGTCAGTTCCTCTCGGGAGAAGTGTACCTGCCGCTTGCGGTCACACGCTTTCTTGGCTACCTTTCCCATATTTATTTTTTTAACTGGGGTTGCTAACGGGTTGGGATGTGTGTCGGGGTCGGATTTTTAATGGTTGTGTTGGGATTCGGATTTTATAGTTGTGCGGCGTGCTGTTTCCCGTTCCGGCCACATGCTTTTACTTCCGTTTCCGTATATTTACGGTGGCCGTAATTTGCGGTGCACGCTCGTTACGGTGACCGCTCATTACGGTGACCGCTAAGATGGGTGGCGGTATTGCACCTGGTGCAGCGTACGGCGGCGGTAAGGGCCGTTTTGGGGTCATTTCCGCCATCGCAGCCTTTCGGATTCCGCCATGGCGTAATGCTCGTGCCCGATGGGTCGTGATTAGCCGCACTTTGCTCCTTCGTGCAATGGCGGAAACGCTATTTACGCTGTTGCGGTCCGGTCAGTCACTTTCCGCCAGGGTCGTAATGAGGCCCCTGGTCAACGTAAGGCACACTGGCAGAACATTGCCGACCGCATAAGTGCCCTTGGATTTGTGAGGCGCACAGCTGATGATTGCTACAAGCGGTGGAATGACCTGAAACGCAAAGCAAAGAACAAGCTGGCCTCAAATCATGCCGCTACTCTGGTGACTGGCGGTGGGTCTCCACAAGAGGACAACAAACCCACTGAACATGAGTCTGTTGCTGCGGCCTTCATCTCAGAGGAACAGATCCAAGGTGTGGGAGGACTACCTGATTATGATGCATTGTCCGGTGAGTGCCCATGCATGTGTGTGTAATGCATGTGTATGTTGTTTGGGTGACGGGTTCTGATTGAGTGCCAGGTGAGGGTGTGTGTGCCTGAGTGATATGGGTCACGCATATGCTTCATCCAAAACATTCAGCGGCCTTGGATTTGAGTATGACAGTATCCCTTCTGCCCACATTAGTAATTTTGCTCAACATTACGGCAGTTGCCCTTGAGGTGGCATCTTGCAACAACATTGTTTGTATGTTTCAGTGTTCGTGCAGGCTGATTGATTCAATTCTCCCACTTTTGCTACGCATTCCTCAGCCCTATTGTCACATTTGTGACATGCTTCTGTCATTGATGAACCCCACATCGGCCCACATGTGTTACCTTGTTAGGTGAATGATTTGACCATTCAGGCTAATTGAGTATTGGCCTGATCACATACATTTTTGGGGCTTGTTTGAATGTGGAACACGATAGTTGTTTCCTGTCATGTTGAAGTACACAACCATTGATGTGTACATCGGCCTGAAATCACTGTATTTTTGTACACTGGATGTGTTGCAGTGTGTGGCACATGCCTATTTTGTCACACTATGTAGCATTTTCATCTCATCATGTCCATCTCACATGGATGGCTGCAGTATTCATTCACTGACATATGGATGTACTTGTGGAATGTACCATGGCTATGGTACATGCCATCTGTATGATGGCATGTGTCATGTGTGTGTATTGGACATGCCACTCACAGGCCAATGTGTGATGGCAGTGCTACCCAGCATGCAGCAAATGTGTTGCTCTTCCATGTTGGTGTCATCAGTGTCTGCCTTTTGCCTTCCCTTCCAACTCAGTGACAGTGCATGCATGGGAGGGTTATAGTCATGTGGGACATGTGTAAATCATGTACTGGTTCTGTAGCTTGTCAGGCCTATTTGTGTGCTATGGTGCTAATGCCTGTTTCCATTTTTTTGTCTTTCATGTTTATGCAGGGGATGACGCACTTGATGCTGTTGAGGTTAAGGAGATGGTGCAGACCCAGGAGGAATCTCAGGCACAACCGGGCACCTGTGGGGGACGTGGTGTGGTGGTGGGTGAGAACCCAATCTTGCTGCAGAACATTCTGTCAAGGGGTGCCTCTGGGTGCACCTCCCCAGACCTCTATTCAGGTGCTGATTCGGATGATGAGACCTATGTGCCGTCGCAGGTAAGTGTTTCTGGCAGGGATTCTGTTCTGTCCAACCCACCTGTACCAGGGGTAGAACCCTCTATGGGGATGTCAGTGTTGGTAAGTCCGCCTTTGGCGGTTACGGATGCAGGGTCACACTCCACAACATCTGATCCTGTTCCTGGGCCAGCAGATCAGAGGGGGAATGCAGTCCTGCAGCCTCAGGCAGTGCCGGCACAGCAAGGCGCAGATCGCCTTGCCCCAAACAGGTGTGGTGCCCGCCGACGCGGTGGCCGTACGCCACCAGGCAATCCGCTTGGGAACAATCCATGTACGGTATGGCAACCCAACAGGCAGCATCAGTTGAGATGATGGCTCAAGCATTGGAGAGGGTGGCCACTTCCATTGTCCCCCCTGAAAGGCAGATGGAGCAACTACAGCAGGCAACAGACTCCATTTGCCAATCACACAGGGAGGACATGTTGGCGTCCAACAGGGACAGATGGGCGCCACTGGAGACTCTACGCCAATTGATATCAATAGAGTCCCAGGGCCACAGGGAAGCCCTGAGGGTAGAACTCCATCACCTCAGGGAGACTCTTGTTGACCTTGAGGCTTCCACTAACTTGAGGACAGAACAGCAGCTGGAGCGGCTCACACGTTCGCTCTCAGCTGAGATGCAGGCAACTCGGGAGGAGATCCGGGCATCACGTCAGGTGCTGCATGGGGATCTCTGACCGAATATAAGGTCAGACTTCAGCCGGGCATAGAAGACACAGATTCATCTGTCTCCTTACTTCACATTCTCACAGTGTGTTCTTTATCCCCAATGACATGGGATACTTTGTTTTTCAAGATGTTAGTCATATGTAAAAATGTTTAACTCACATCTATTGTCTCCAGTTTATTGTCCTTTTGATACAGTGAAACTTGCAACTATGTATGTTTTTACATGAATGGATATCATGGACTGTTATGAAAAGAAACAACTTATTTCTCCTGCACCAAAAAAATCTTTTTTTAAAAAAAAGTTAATTCTAGCAAACTAAATGAAAAATTAAAAAAATCATTTTGCATATGTCGTTTGAGTCATATGTTTAGCACCAGCAAGCATGTTGCGCTTCCCAATGGTTGCCCAGAATGATATGTGTTCCCATTTAAGGTCTAAAAAACCAGTGTACACTGAATTATTCCCGTACAACTTTCAAACTCATAGAGGGGAGGACAACCCCCATGTTATATCTTGTTGACCTTGAGGCTGCCACTAACTTGAGGACAGAACAGCAGCTGGAGCGGCTCACACGTTCGCTCTCAGCTGAGATGCAGGCAACTCGGGAGGAGATCCGGGCATCACTTCAGGTGCTGCATGGGGATCTCTACACTATAATCCTCCAGAACGAGACCTTCCACACCCGCATGCTTGCTGCCATGGAGGACCATACCAGGGCTTTGCGTGGGCTGCCTCCCATAGCACCACCACCTCCTGTGGCAGCACCTCCTCCTGTGGCAGCAGCAGAGGGTGATGAGAGCGACAGCAGCAGTTCTCCTAGAATGGCATAGCCGTGCAGGCCATGAGCCCATGGAGGTGTTTTTTTTTCCCAACATCCACACAGGTGGCTGTTGGTGCGCACCCTGTCCTCGGACCTCCTGGGTGGCCTCCCCCCTCCAGCCCCCACATGGAAATTTTTGATTTTTGATTTTTTTTACAGTGTGTTGCCTTGTGTGGCTCCCGTGGGCATCCACTGTATTCCGGCAGGGCACATGCAGGCTTGTCCTGAGTTTGGGTTAGATGCTTGGGTTCGTGAGACACACACCCCTCCTGCTTCCCGTTTCCATGGGCTTGCAAAGGGTGTGCCCAAGTGACATTGACTTACCCAGTGACGTAGGACTCCCATGTGTTGTGTGGGCATTCTGTAGTCAATACTGTGTATACATCCTAATGGATATTGTTGTTGAATTGTACACTGCATGGTGTATTGCTATGTGCTTGTGCATCCATGTCTTTCGCCTAATTTGCAGGTTAATTCCTCATGTCTTCACAAGGCCGTCTACTTTCATGGGGCACGATGACAAACTTAGTATTCCGGTGCTGGGAAGGGCTCAGAAACTAATGACAACCAGCACCAGGAAGACACATGCCTCTAAAATCAGAATACTGCTGTACAAAAGACTATTATGTACTTTCTGCATGAAAAACAGCTCACGGACTACATCTCCCAAGCACCCCCGGGCCAGGAACTACATATTGCAGCCCACGTCGGGCGGGGCATGCGCGCGCATGCGCACGAGATCATCGAGAGCACGAGGCTTGTGCTCAGGACAGCAACCAGAGAAGACGTGTTCTCCAGAGCTCCGAGCAAGGGGAAGCTCATGAGGGGCCACGCCCCACTCATCCTCCACCTAGGCCCCTCAAGCCCTTCAGATAAGTACCGCAAGCCACAGGCAGCGTAAGCAGATCTGGGGGAAGGCGTGCAGCGCTTTGTTGAACCGTCGAGAGTCAGAGGATTCCACCAGCAGCTGCGGTCAGGTGCACGCGCAGGGGGGCTCCACCCAACTTTCTCATGCCCCCCCCCTGCTCCAGCAAGCTAAGTGAAAATCCTTGAATACTAACGCCATAGAGTCTGCAATCTGACCTACGTGCAAACTATAGGAACCCCGCAGCGCATAGTCAAGCATGTTTTAACCCACTAACAGCCGTTCATGATTACGCGGCTACCTGAGAGGCTACAACTTAATTCAGTGTGACATACAACACGAGTTTCTGCTACGCAGGAGCCTTTAGTGGCAATTACATTTTGGGCAATAACGGATTCGGAGCCACGCGCGCCTGTAATCCACTCGTAAAGGGGGAATGTTAACAGCTGCATGTACTTAACTACTCAAGCACGTTAAGGGTGCATTAACCTCTAGTGCAAGAGTGAGTGAATGTAACGTTTGGTGTGTGATGTAACACGCAGATGGTAATTCCCACTCTCTTTTCAGCAATAGCACTGCTCCGGATTCTGGACCTGAGAGTACGCAGGCAGGAGGCCAGCACTCTCCCCCTGAGATAAGTCTCTTTCTGGTTCTAGCCCTTGTTGTGGGGTTTGAGGGGGGGGGATTGTGCATATTGTGAATGTGTGTGAATACGCAACTGTTGCATTGTGTTATCCTATGTCCCCTTTCCTAACCACCTCCCCTTTCCTAGTCCTCTCACTGGTTACCCTTTCTACTGAACCTATCCAACTATTGAGATCCTAACCCTCTTTCCCCGCCCGGGTCACGGAAGCTTATGTAAGTCTAACTTGCAGGCGCCAAGACCCTGGAGGGGTAGGTTGGTTCATGCCACTCCTGAGCCTGGAAGCTGAAGCCGTGACAGAAGCACAAGCCCAAGTGTCACCGGCTCCCGAGTGGTACGACCCAACCAGTCATGGAGGAACTCACCAACGTCCTGCAGAACCTGCAGGCTGAGCTTGCTGCCACTAGGCAAGATTACGCGGTGTTGGCCACCCAGGTGTGCAGTTTATCCGCCCAAACCTCCCCCCTTCCCGGTGGTGCAGCGACACCCACTCCGCTGCAGGTGCATGTAGCTCCCGAACATATGGTTCCACTGGCTCCCCCGGAAAGGTTTGGGGGGGATCCTCAGAAATATCAAGCTTTCATCACGCAATGTAAATTTCATTTCTTGACCAAACCTGCAGTGTTTCGATCAACCCAGGCAAGGTCAGCTTTTGTTATTTCGTGTTTGATGGGGGATGCAGCGGCTTGGGCAAATCCATTAATACAAAGGGATGATGCGGTTTTGTACGACTGGGATGAATTTCAAACTCAGTTTGGAAAGATATTCAATCGTAGGGCTGCTGCAATGTGTAAAGATCGGGAGTTGTTATCCTTACGTCAAGGGAATAAGGAATTGGTGACATACGTCACCCAATTTAACCGGTTGGTTGCGGTGGATGAATGGCCCCGAGAAAAGCAAATGTCCCTTTTTTATCAGGGACTGAGAGAAGAGCTTAAGGATCTCATAGCTCAGGTTGATCCCCAGCCACTCGATTGTCCAGCAATGATCGATTTGGCCTTGCAGTTAGACCACCGGCAGGCAGAACGCCGGGGAGACAAGAAACACGGGGACTCAAGACCGATAGCACGGTTAGATCAGTTCCGTGGTCCACGTCCTATGGGCCCGGCTGAAAAGACATCTGTAGATGAACCCATGCAAATAGGCTCGACGAGAGGTCCTCTTGCTAAGGAGGAAAAAGAGCGCCGACGTAAGGAGGGGCTCTGCATGTATTGCGGCTCAGCGGGATGTTTTGTAAAGGAATGCTCCACCAAACCCAAGGCACAGGGAAACCTTTTGGCTCGACAGTAGTAGGGGTGATATGGTCGAGCCAAGTGGCAGAAGGTGCCCCAGCAGTTAAGTTTGCTAATTTTGCTCCACATATAACCTTGACAGGTTCCCTAGGTTTCCTTAATCAGAAGGTCTCCGTGGCTCTGCTGTTGGACTCAAGGGCCACGGGCAATTTTATTGATATAACATATGCGCGTAAACTAGGAGTACCCTTATGTCAAAAGACATCCCCAGAGGCGGTACAAGCAGTTGACGGCACTGCATTGAGTTCGGGACTCATTACGCAGTGTACTCAAACATTGTTGTTATGCTGCCAACAATGTCATGTGGAGAACATTCAGTTTGAAATAATCGCAGCACCACAATTTGGGATCATTCTAGGTTTACCCTGGTTAATTAAACACGATCCACAGGTGCAATGGTCTAAGGGGGAAGTCTCTCTGCCTCTCCGTTCTGCTTGGGGCATTGTATCGTCTCAGAGAAGGTCAACAAGCCCGTTCAGAGCTCTGTATTAAGTGTTTGTGCCGCATCCGTCGGGGAAACAGATCTGAGTTCTCTGCCTTCAGAGTACCAAGAATACCGGGACGTATTTAGCAAACAAGCAGCTGAAACTCTGCTACCTCACAGGCCATTTGACTGCCGAATTGATTTCGAGCCAGGGGCGGTTTTGCCGTGCAGTCGGGTTTACGCCCTCACTGAAGCAGACACCATTAATTTAAAGAACTATATAGATACTAATTTGAAAAAAGGATTTATCAGGCCATCCAATTCACTTGTCTCGTCCCCGCTCTTCTTCATACCCAAGAAGACCGGAGACTTGAGAACTTGTATAGACTATCGCGGAGTAAACCGCATTACCATCAAGAACCGATATTCTTTACCTCTGATACCGGTTCTACTAGACCAAGTGCGCAAGGCTACGGTTTATACCAAGCTGGACCTCCAAGGGGCATATCACCTGGTGCGAGCGAGAACCGGTGACGAGTGAAGACGGCATTTAGGACCAAATTCGGGCTCTATGAGTACCAAGTGATGCCGTTTCGTTTTTGCAACGCTCCCGCGGCTTTCCAGCACTTCTTGGATGAGGTTTTGCGAGGATATTTGGATGTGTTTGCGGTGGTCTATATAGACGACATCTTGATATATTTTAGCAACATGCAAGAACACGTAAAACATGTTAAGGTAGTACCTCAACGGCTTCGAGAACACCGTTTGTTCGCAAAGATTGAGAAATGCGAATTCCATTGCACTACGGTGGAATTCCTGGGATATTTTCTGACACCCTCTGGTGTTCAGATGGACCAGCGAAAAGTACAGGCAGTTCTAGATTGGCCAGCTCCTACCACTGTGAAGGGAGTACAGACATTCCTGGGTTTTGTGAATTTTTATCGCAGGTTTATAAAAAACTTCTCGGAGTTGGTCACACCCATTACAACCTTGCTTAAAAAAGGTAAGACATTCCAGTGGGATGAGGCTGCAGAACAAGGATTTTAAAAGCTAAAGCAAGCCTTTACCTCGGCCCCAGTTCTAAGGCACCCAGATCTGGCGTTGCCTTTCGTGATTGAGACTGATGCCTCCAGTTACGCCTTGGGAGCCAACGGGATGGATCAACAGGGTTATTACACCCAGTTGCATACTATTCTCGAAAGTTGCTTCCGGCTAAAGTAAATTACACCATAGCAGACCGGGAATTATTGGCAGTGAAGGCAGCCTTCGAAGAATGGCGCCATTACCTTCTGGGCGCCCACCATACCTTAACAGTGATCACAGATCATAGAAACGTACAGTTTATTAAGACTGCAAAAACCCTCAGTCCTCGACAGTTGCGTTGGGCGCTTTATTTTGCGGATTTTGACTTCCTCATAACCTATCGTCTAGGATTGGATAATGGCAAGGCTGACCTGTTGTCTCGATACCCTGAAAAGGAGACTAAAAACATCAGGGAGACACGTCCTATAATCCACACAGCTCGTATTGTTGGGGTGGTAGGTCGGCCTAACATCTTTGAGGATGTACTCCACGCTATGTCTACCCAGGAATTGAATGAGTGGTGTTCTCGAGGCTCACAACACACCTTAGTGAACGGCCTCCCGTATTATGCTACCGCCTTGTACTTACCCACGGCGGCTCTCAGGGAAGAAGTTATGAGTTGGTGTCATGACACTCCCACTGCAGGGCGCCCAGGAATAGCTAAAACACAACAAAATGTGACACGTCATTACTGGTGGCCCACCTTACACTGTGACGTACGAATCTATGTAACCAGGTGTAGCACTTGCAGTAGACAAAAAGCCAGCCATCAGAAACCTGCCGGCTTCCTACAACCAATGCCTTCTCCACCAACTCCTTGGCATACGGTTACTATGGATCTGATCGTGAATCTACCACCCATTTGAAAATACACTTTGATTCTAGTCGTGGTTGATTCATTAACCAAAATGGGTCATTTCATCCCTTGTTGGGGTGTCCCCACTGCCGGAGAATTGGCAGAATTATTCCTGCAGAACATAGTACGACTCCACGGGTTACCCATGCGAGTCATTACAGACCGAGGGCCACAATTCACCTCACGCTTCTGGCGAGCCTTTTGCCAACTGATTGGCATGGAAGTGAGTTTGTCTTCAGGGTACCATCCGGAAACAGATGGACAGACGGAGAAAATAAATCAAGGACTAGAACAGTACCTCCGTTGTTATACCACCACCTCTGAATCATCGTGGGTGGAATACGTCTGGTTAGCCGAAATCGCCTGTAACAACTCAGTACACTGCTCCACCGGATACACTCCGTATTACGGAGTGTACGGTTACCATCGCAGGGTTTTGCCCACCGTTGCTAATATACCCCAGGAGAACTTAACCACGTTATTAGGGTTGCATTCACATGCGCGCCAGGTTTGGGCACATATACAACAGAACCTAAACAAAGCCAAGCAAACATATAAGGCCTATGCCGATTAAAAAAGACGCGATAGCTCCCAGTATAAACCAGGAGATCGAGTTTGGCTCTCCACACACCACATTCGGATGACAGGGCCCCGTAAGTTACAACCCCGATTCATTGGACCATTTACCATATCCGCTGTGATCAATCCGGTGGCAGTAAGACTCAGTTTACCCAGCCAAATGAAGATCCACCCTACCTTTCATGTATCGTTGCTTAAGCCTGCTCTACCTACTATTTGTACTATAAAACCACCACCCATTATGGTACAGGGACACCCTGAGTATAAAGTACGGGCCATCTTGAATTCACAACACCGGAAAGATGGGCTGTATTACCTCATAGATTGGATGGGGTATGGTCCGGAGGATCGATCCTGGGAACCTGCTCGGGATGTCCATGCACCGAGACTGGTCAAGTCATTCCATCGCAACCATCCAGCTAAACCTAAACCCAGATCCTCCTGTGCGGGGGTGAGTACTGTCATGGGGCACGATGACAAACATAGTATTCCGGTGATGGGAAGCACTCAGAAACTAATGACAACCAGCACCAGGAAGACACATGCCTCTAAAATCAGAATACTGCTGTACAAAAGACTATTATGTCCTTTCTGCAGGAAAAACAGCTCACGGACTACATCTCCCAAGCACCCCTGGGCCAAGAACTACATATTGCAGCCCACGTCGGACGAGATCATTGAGAGCACAGGGCTTGTGCTCAGAACAGCAACCAGAGAAGACGTGTTCTCCGGATCTCTGAGCAAGGGGAAGCTCACGAGGGGCCACGCCCCACTCATCCTCCACCTGGGCCCCTCAAGCCCTTCAGATAAGTACTGCAAGCCACAGGCAGCGCAAGCGGATCTGGGGGAAGACGCGCAGCGCTTTGTTGAACCGTAGAGAGTCAGAGGATTCCACCAGCAGCTGCGGTCAGGGGCACGCGCAGGGGGGCTCCGCCCAACTTTCTCATGTTCCCCCCCTGCTCCAGCAAGCTAAGTGAAAAGCCTTGAATACTAACGCCATAGTGTCTGCAATCTGACCTACACGCAAACTATAGGAACCACACAGCGCGTAGTCAAGCATGTTTTAACCCACTAACAGCCGTTCATGATTACGCGGCTACCTGAGAGGCTACAACTTAATTCAGTGTGACATACAACACGAGTTGTTGCTCCGCAGGAGCCTTTAGTGGCAATTACATTTTGGGCAATAACGGACGCGGAGCCACGCGCAGCTGTAATCCGCTCGTAAAGGGGGAATGTTAACAGCTGCATGTACTTAACTACTCGAGCACGTTAAGGGTGCATTAACCTCTAGTGCAAGAGTGAGTGAATGTAACGTTTGGTGTGTGATGTAGCACGCAGATGGTAATTCCCACTCTCTTTTCAGCAATAGCACTGCTCCGGATTCTGGACCTGAGAGTGCGCAGGCAGGAGGCCAGCACTCACCCCCCGAGATAAGTCTCTTTGTGGTTCTAGCCCTTTGTGTGGGGTGTGGGGGGAATTGATGATAGATGATGATGATAAGCGTGACAAACATGGCACATCGCAGTCCAAGCTGCAACATCTGATTTTGGAAACCAGAGATGACAAAAGGGAGAAGGGAAAGGATAGTGTCACAATTACACTTATTAATTTACATAAGGGAATCATGCAGTGCAAACGTATTAGGGAAGCAATAGAGAGCTGCACATGTGGGGCATACGCAGGGGGTTTCAAGATGGATGAAGTTGTAGCAGAGAAGCTGATGTGAGTGTAAGGGACAAGGTCGAGCCTTTGGGATTGAATGTAGCAATCAGTGATCTCTTTGAAGCATGGGTAACTTAGACTCAACCTGAAATATAAGATGAAGGGTGACAGTGTTACCTGCATGTCTAACTTGTTTCAAAGACAGGTCGCATGGTAGGAAATGCATGTTTACTGTGTTTTCCCTGTTCAGTTGTGTCCTCAATAGGGTGATATCATGGTTGCTGGTTTTGTGCTGACCTTCGGAGCTAATGGCTTTATCAGCCAAGTGGCATTTTTGTTGTGACTGATTTGTAGAAATACTAATAACAATAATTTAGCATGTATATAGCGCTATGAACCCTCAAGTATCTGGTGCTGCTTATTATTACCCATGGTGTGTGGTGTTCATTTATCGACCTCGGAAGGATGAAAGGCTGGGTGCGGCTCTGCCGAGATTCGAACCTGCATCAGTGTCAAAGCGAGCGCTCTACTCGCTGGGCTATCGGACTGAGATGCAGGTCGTCATAAAAATGAAGGTGCTTGAAGGGGTAGTCAGTGCAGCCCTTTGGGGATGTGGTTCAATGTTCTTAGTCCTTTATTGAGGAATGCAGCAACATGCCAGACATGCTTCAGAGAGACCAGGTTCCCATCAGGAACTCCTGAGAATAGAGGTTTCTCTAGCCCCCCTTCTGTGTATAGTGTGGTAAAATTAAACGTGGCCGAAAAATAGTCTCAAAACGATTCTGCAAAGTTGTACTCAGGAAAAGTGACGAATACCATTTACGGCTTTACATGGACATGGAGCAGAAGCAGGTACCTTGCTCTGTGGGTCTCCTTGGCACTGTATGGGGTCTTTCATATTAAGAGTCAGATGAGCATACTGCGACAAAACGTTGTGGTCCAGCAAGAAAATGCAAAGTGAAGATATTCTTCATATCGGACAAAGAGTGACAGCCACCAATCTCACCTGCTCTGCGTCCAGAAAAGTAGACCTCGTGGTAAAGGTAGAGGTCAATATGTGCACCACACCTTTGAAATGCCATATAATCCTAGCGGGAAAAGGGTACAGGTGTTTTGCCCGTCTTGCCTGCAACTTTGCTTTGTTCCAGGAGGACCACTGAACCACTGATGCTGCTGCCTTCACCATGCCCCCTCCTCCCCTTAAACACCAGCACCCACAACAGGGTGAAGTATGTGGGGAAAGGGAGCAGGTATTTTGCCCGTCTTGCCTGCAACTTTGCTTTGTCCCAGGGCGACCACCGTACCGCTGCTGGTGCTGCCTTGACCAAGCTCCCTCCTGCACTTAAACAACAGCACACACCCACAGGGTGATTCCCGTGGGGAAAGGGCATAGGTGTTTTGTACCCGCAGTGTGTTCGGTACCTGCATGGGGGAGACTGCCTGCAATGGGAACTGTCCTATAGTGGATTTACTGTGGACTTTGAGACACTATACCATTGAAATCAACCTGTCTAACTAGGCATGAGGACACCGCTGGATGAGAAGGTAGGCAGGTGCAACGCCACAGCAACACCACCCAAACAATACCACTATCACATTGTACTGTCACTCTCTGACACTTTTTGGCACTCATCCCAAAACGATGTCTACGACTGCAAAGCCCAAAGAGCAATTCTGCAATATTAGTCACCCCACCCGCCATGTCACTTGCTGCGCCCAAACGAAAAATTCTAACTCTAAGGTGCAAAATCCTCACCATTCCCACCACCCGGTGCTGCTAAGAATGGGCCTAATAGCCCTGAAAGACCTGAAGGTAAGGCATATACTCATCAGCGAGCTACATCAGTTCCTGGGCTCCACCAATGTCCCCGCAGGCCCGGGCCCCTGGGGGGCAAAGACAATGCACAGCTCACTATGACAAAAACGATAACTCATGCACTTGCAACAGTGACAGTGATCTAGTCAGTAGCTGCATTTATCAGGCTGTAGACCAGCTAGCAGCCTACCAATGCATGGGGAGCAGCACAGTAGAACATCTTCCACCTCTGATGGACTCTGCCCAGGCGTGGTTGCAGGAACCCCGTGGCCCATGATAATGTTGTCACCATTCCACCAATTGCTCTGATCTTTAACAGTGTCTGCTGGACAACCTCAGCACCCCATACACACCTGAGACCGCTGCAACTAGTGGGGGGGGTGGTACAACTGGACTGATGACGGACAAAACCTCCCCAACCCCAATGCAAACCAGTGAATCCCAGGGCAGGGCTTGGATGGAGGGGGGAAAAGTGCAAGATGATGGGTAATATGAATGTGCTGAAGCAGGCCGCACCAACCAGGGCCAGCAGTGCCACTCAGCTTCACTCCAGATTCCACAGCTTACCCCTCCCCCTTGGACGAGTTGCAATGTCCACCCCTTCCTGGATGGTGTGGGGGATACAGGGCCTATGGGTGCAAATGCAGCTCTGTCCTATCTGAACTAGTGAGAATAAAGAACGTACTTCTCTTGCTGTTGGAAGAACACAGAAAACGAAGAACCAAGGTAGAGAAACCAATTAACCTGGAGGGCAAAAAAGGAGACTCTAATGCACTGGTTATAGCAGTGCCTGTTAACCCCACCACCTGTCCATATAATACCAACATTATCCAGGCCAGGTTGGGATGCACTAGCGGAAACAGAGAGAGCACCAAACCTAAACGTTTGTGAGCAATTTGCCCTGGGCCCAACAGACCCAAGTGTCTGTGAACACACCTCAAGCACACAGAAGCGCTCATCACTGCACTCTTATATAGCCCCATATGGAGGACAATTGGTGTTTCCAGGGCTAATGCCACCACTGGAAAGCCACCTCGCGGAACCATCTACTTCCCACCTAACCTTACAGCCAAACCTAGAAAGGTGATATTGGCTTGGATGGGGGGGTCAATATATTTACACAAGGTTCCCAAATTAGCTGCACACCACTGTGAAACCAGGGAAGCCTACAACACACTGTTATTTATTTGATGAAGATTTAATTGGAATCTCTAAGTAGGTCATTTTGTAAACTCTCACAGCTACCAAGAAATAATTAGTGCACTATCCAAAGTAACAAATGAGCCTTATTCGAGCATTGCCAACAACAGGAAGGGTAAGTGCCTGTATGACTGTGTTTACTAGTTTGAGGAGAGATCCAGCAAAGCTCTTAGTTGACTCACACGATTGTATTATTCACTTGGATCCACAGGACACTACAACTTGCTACCATTGGTGAGTCTATCTCATGACATTCTACTAAACATCTAAAGGAGAGCACCGATTTGGCCATAAACTTGCCTTCAATTTATGCTCACTATAGCATTGGCACCCTCTGGCACACTACATGGGTGCACTGCTAATCAAATTCACCCACAATTTTTTGGCATATCAATTCTCAGGAATTTTGGTTGCTTCAACCAAACCGCCCTACAATTCATTCTTGATTGTAAACCGCTGCCTCTGGCATAACACGAGGTGGGCTAAAGTAACAATTAGAGCCAAGTATGATCATTAGTCAAAACTGAGCTGATTTTCGTATTTTAATATTTCTTTTTCCCATGTATCTGTCTGCTAATTTTCCCTGTCCCCAACCATGACCATGGTATGTATTTATAATATTCATGTATGTGAATGTCACTGTTAACATACACTGGTTCAAATGACGTATGTATTTAGAATTATTTATCAAGGTGAGCGCGACCAACTAGTAAAAACTCACAATAGACTGATGATTTATATGTGTCATGATGTACTTTTATGGCCCCAGGAAGAAGCAAAGTTATTGATTGATTGATAATGCAGCATCAAAGACAAGACCAGGATGAACTCAAAACATGTCTACTGCAGTCCCCTCACCAGTGACAGGTCAACCTACCACCCCAAGTCATTTCATCAACGCAGAACACGTTTCTGCTGTACTATTGCTTTAGTGATCCCATCCAACCACATTTGAATGCAGGTTTTGGAAAGGATTTGGGCTAAAAAAAGCATTTGCCCAATAGCTAAGGGGTCCACCAAATACCCACTATATGGCTTTATTGGAACTTGTGAGATTGGCCAGGTGGATGTTTGCCTGCCTTAATACAAATATTCTCTAGGTATTGGGTTTATTTACTCTGACTCCTTTCTCACTGACCATTTGTCATCATCATTTGCCGAAAGCTCCAAATGCAGTTGCTTTCCAGGAAATTCCCACACAATAGTCTGGCATGCTTGTGATTCATATTAGATTATATACACTAAGCAGCACACTTACATATAGCAGCAGCCTGTCCACTATAAGTGAGACCAATCACACAATTGCAAGCGTCAGTTTGACAACCATCGCACCACTGCAAACCTCCAATGACCAGTCCATGCTCATTAGTAAATAACACAACATAACAGAACCTTGGTTTCACTGTAGCAAAAGGACCACCAGCTTTCCTAACCCAATTTAAATAGAATCCCACTGGTATAGAGCTAGTATGTACTTCCTTTTTGCATGCATTAACAGATGAATTTCTGCCCCCAGATACCTACGGGTTCAGCGCGCAATACAAATCAATAAACAACCAAACAAACACACTTCAACTTCCACATCTTGCATTACCCTCTGATCCCATTAATCTCACAACCAAGAATTAAGAGGATGTCACATTTTCAGACGTCACTACATACAAGACCCTGTTACATCACAGTGCATAATAATACGGCATGTTGTGCCAACACATTTTAATATTCTGACAACATATACCTATGGTAGTGGTTAACATTGTACATCCCAGTAACATAAAATATTCCCACCAATTGGAAGATTGGCTGCTATACTGAAATAAATAGCAGAACAGCGTATGTGCACCTTTCCCCAATCAACCATTTGATTGTCTGCATTTGACATAGATATAGGGAGGTGTGTAAGGCTCGTAGAAGGAAAGGATACTATGTATTCTCTTCTGGCATTGTGAGAATAGCACAGCTATATTTTTAACTCATCAAGCTCACCAAATCCCCTGATGGAGACAGCAAGGCCAGGGTGGTCGGTTGCCTATGTAAGTTCAATACAGGTAGGCTGTGTTCTTACCCATGTTTTCCAGAGAGACTGTGAAGGTATTCATAGCAGCAGGAACAGAAACATGATGCTCTCCACTCATCTATCATTTTAGAGGAGTGCATCCTGACTGTGCTCGCCTAGCCCCCATAGGCTATATGTTGCCTTACATTTTATGTGATAGTATCAAAAACATCACTTTTGAGCCAACTAAATCATATTAGCACACATGAGACACAGTCTGGCAAATCAGGATGCTGTGAAAGTGGACAGAATCTGACAGTGAATGGTCTTGCTTTATTGGCTACCCGTTTGCTTCTCGCGGGTTGCCACCATGTTCCTCCTTCATCAGCCCCTACTTTACAAACACGGGTAAAGAACACAGACTACCTGTACTGCACTTACATAGGCCACAACACTTGTCTTGCTGTCTCTGTCAGGGAATTTGGTGAGACTCAGGAGGATAGCTACGGGACAACACACTCGGCTTGGAAGCAAGACGACCTGGCAGAAGACAGGTTCAATCCTTGGGTCCATCCTTATATTATATTAAGTATGTTATAAATAAATAAATATATATATATATATATATATTTTTTTTTTTTCAGTGAAAAAACTTTGTTAAAGGGACGTTATGGTTCCAAGTAAAATCGAAAAACCCTTGAAATTCGCCAGTCATGGTAAGCTAAGCAACCATAACTCGCGCCACCAGCGTGCACTGCTAAGACTAACACCCAGGACAACAAAGATGACATCACAAATGTCATTGATGACATCACTGATGACATCACATGTGTATGTACTTTTCATGAAATATGTGTACAAGGTATTCTTATTATAATGTTGCGAAACAGTGTCAAGGATCATTGCAATAAATATCATACCCTAATTAGTACATTGAACGATGCATTGATATAAATAGCATTCTATTATGGGGTTCTATCTAGTATACTAAGCTACTGATACAGAAACATAACATGGTGTGCAGCGTACAAGATGAAGGTATAATATTCGTAATGTTAATATGTTGAATAATTAAATGATAAGTGTTTTCTTAATAGATTTTTGTGTACTGTGAAATATGTAATAAGTAGCTAATAAAACACATGTATTACATAATTGCATTACTATAGACAAAACATAAAAACACAACAACACATACCAATATGGGTATATACAGGGAAAGTGAAGTTAGCAAAAAAGCACAAGTAGTAGCAGAAAAAATTCATAACTTGACTGATTATTTTCATGCAAATAAAATGATGTTTCAAAGCTGCTATTTACCCTAGGTATATGTATCACTTGATGTGATTGGACCCAGAGGGAAAGTACAGCCATAAAAAAAACAAAAAAACAACAGAACTATCAGAAAGTGCTCATAAGTCTATTGAATATCTTTATACACAAAAAGGATTGCTGTCTTTCAAGCTTGTGTCTTCCCGTCACATACACAGTGGCTGCGAGGATAAAGTTCAAAACCCTCTGCATTGGCCACAAGGCCTTCTGGGGCCTGGGTCCTAAATACCTTCAACTCTCTCTTCCCAAATATCTTCCTTCCCGAGCCCTTCGCTCATCCGCCTCCAACTCCCTCAGGGTTAGCCGCTTCTCGAAGCAACGAGCTGGGGGTAGATCTGTCTCCGCGGCAGGGGCCTCCCTCTGGAACAGCCTTCCTGCCTCCCTGAAACTTGAGGAGAACCATCTCCGGTTCCGGAAGCACCTCAAAACCTTCCTCTTTGCTTCTGCTTTCCCTCTCCCTCTCCCCTGCTGAGCGGCTAATTAATTTTCACTGAAGCTGCACTGATCCTGCAATTGGACCACTCTAAACGGCCTCGGTCCTGGGCCCTGCCACTCTCCACTTGCACTGATGCCCTGGAACCCCTTTGCACTGCGGGTCTGTCTCTGTATCCCTACAGCCCTCCCTCCCCCAGCACTTGTTCTGCACTTACCTCACACTTGCCACCAGCTGGCCCTATTTATTTATTTATTACGTATGCCTCTTACCTTGTACTGCACTTCCCCCCCTCCCCTTCCCCTTGCACTTTTCCCCTCCCCTACCCCTGCACTTGCGCGATCTGAATGACACCTGGCCTAGTAGGATTGTTTTCTGTCTCCCCTTGTACCCCCCTCCCTGCCTCGTCGCGCCTTGAAACACTTGTGTATAGGCGCGTTACAAATACCATATCATATCATATCATATCATATCATATGTTTCATATGATGTGACTGGACTCTAAGGGAATTACTGTAAGAACCTACTTGAAGGATACGTCTACAAATAAAATACAATTTTTAGTTTCTGACTGTTACTGAAGAAAACCATGTGGCCTAGATATGTGAGCAAAAGAAAAAAGAGTGAGCCAGACATGTGATGTCATCAGTGATGTCATCAGTGACATTTTTGATGTCATCTTTGATGTCCTGGGTGTTAGTCTTTGCAGTGCACGGTGGTGGCGCGAGTTATGGTTGCTTAGCTTACCATAACTGGCGAATTTCAAGGGTTTTTCGGTTTTACTTGGAACCATAACGTCCCTTTGACAAAGTTTTTGTTTTTTCACTGAATTTCATAGGTTTTTAGTAGCGCAACTTAACCATAACGTCCCTTTAACAAAGTTTTTTTATTGAATTTCATAGGTTTTTATTAGTGCAACTTAACCATAACGTCCCTGTAACATTTTTTTTTTTTACTAAATTTTAAAGGTTTTTATTAGTGCAACGTCACCATAACATCCTTTTCAATAGATGAAGACCACTAACGTCTTATGTCCTCAAAGTGGGAACGCCGGGTGGCAAAAAAAACAAAAAGATTTTCCTTCCTACACCGGGACGCCTGCGGCGTCCCGGTGTAGGAAGGAAAATGTTTTACCAAGATGGCCACCATGGAAAGGGAAGGCGGGGTGTATAAAGAACACATCAGGGCATGAGCTGGGGGTGGGGGGGAACAGGGGAGACACATGGGCATGAGCGGGGGTGAGAGGGAACAGGGTACAAACGGGGCATGAGCAAGGGGTGGGGGGAAAAGGAAGGAAACACGGGGCATGAGCGGTGGATGGGGGAACATGAGAGAGACACGGGGGATGAGCAGCGGGTGGGGAGGAACATGAGGGAGACAAGGGGCATGAGTGGGGGGTGGGGGGAGAACACGAGGGAGACACGGGGCATGAGCGGGGCGTGGGGGGTAACACGAGGGAAACACGGGGCATGAGCGGGGGGTGGGGGGAACATGAGGGAGACACGGGGCATGAGCAGGGGGTGGGGGGCAACAGGAGACAGACACAGGGCATGAGCGGGGGGTGGGGCCAACAGGAGAGAGACATGGGCATGAGCAGGGGGGGTGGGGAGAACAGGAGACAGATACGGGGCATGAGCGGGGGATGGGGGAATAGGAGACAGATACGGGGCATGAGCGGGGCTGGGGAGAACATGAGACAGACACGGGGCATGAGCAGGGGGGTGTGGGGCAACAGGAGAAAGACACGGGGCATGAGCGGGGGGGTGGGGCAACAGGCGAGAGACACAGGGCATGAGCGCAGAGTGGGGGGTACAGGAGACAGACAGGGGGCATGGGTGGGGGCAACAGGAGACAGACATGGGGCATGAGCGGGGGGTGGGGGAACAGGAGACAGACACGGGGCATGAGCGAGGGGTGGGGGGAACAGAAGACAGACATGGGGCATGAGGGAGGGAGTGGGGGGCAACAGGAGAGAGACACGGGGCATGAGCGAGGGGTGGGGGGGTAGAGTAGACAGACACGGGGCATGAGCAGGGGGTGGGGGCAACAGGAGAGAGAGACAGGGCATGAGTGGGGGAGTGGGGGGGTACAGGAGAGAGACACGGGGCATGAGCGGGGGGTGGAGGGCAACAGGAGAGAGACATGGGACATGAGCGGGTGGGGGAACAGGAGACAGACACGGGGCATGGGTGGGGGGGCAACAGGAGACAGACACGGGGCATGAGCTGGGGGCAACAGGAGACAGACACGGGGCATGAGCGGGGAGTGGGGGGATTACATGAGACAGACACGGGGCATGAGCGGGGGTGGGGGGTACAGGAGACAGACACGGGCATGAGCGGGGGGTGGGGGCAATAGGAGAGAGACACGGGGCATGAGCAGGGGTTGGGGGTACAGGAGACAGACACGGGGCATGAGCAAAGGGTGGGGGGAACAGGAGACAGACACGGGGCATGAGAAGGGGGTGGGGGGCAATAGAAGACAGACACGGGGCATGAGCAAAGGGTGGGGGGAACAGGAGACAGACACGGGGCATGAGAAGGGGGTGGGGGAACAACAGAGACAGACACAGGGCATGAGCGGGGGGTGGGGGGCAACAGGAGACAGACACGGGGCATGAGCGGGGAGTGAGGGGCAACAGGAGACAGACACGGGGCATTAACGGGGGGTGGGGGGCAACAGGAGACAGACACGGGGCATGAGCGGGGGGTGGGGGGAACAGGAGACAGACAGAGCATGAGCAGGGGGTGCGGAGAACAGGAGACAGACACGGGGCATGAGCAAAGGTTGGGGGGAACATGAGACAGACACGGGGCATGAGCGGGGGGTGGGGGGCAACAGGAGACAGACACGGGGCATGTGCAGGGGGTGGGGGGCAACAGGAGACAGATACGGGGCATGAGCGGGGGTGGGGGGGAACAGGAGACAGACACGAGCATGAGCGGGGGGTGCGGAGAACAGGAGACAGACACGGGGCATGAGCCGGGGGTGGGGGGCAACAGGAGACAGACACGGGGCATGAGCATGGGGTGGGGGGCAACAGGAGAGACACGGGGCATGAGCGGGGGTTGGGGGGGAATAGGAGACAGACACGGGGCATGAGCGAGGGGTGGGGGGAACAGGAGGCAGACCCAGGGCATGAGCGGGGGGTGGGGGGAACAACAAACACGGGGCATGAGCGGGGGGTGGGGAGAACAGACACGGGGCATGTGTCATGATAACTGCTTCCAAGGAGCCAGGACCAGCCCAACGTCCTTGGAAGCAGGCCCCTAACCCTAATCCTAGGCACCAGCCGGTCCCCACTGGGACCTTTTGGACCTTGTCCTGGCGCCGGTGGCACCAGGCTCATCAAAACCATTTTTCCCGGCACTGGAAGCGCCGGGCTCATAATAGGTGTAAGGATGCTTGGGTCGACTTACCTGCAGCAGACCATGCTGCTTACTTACCAGTCACTTAGAAGCTATCTAAGAACAGGGACTACTTTCTTACCTGGGTGGGGCAGCTCCACTCCCTGGATACAGCACTGGAACTCTTCTGGAAACTGGAACTCTTTTCTTACATAGGCGGGGCCGTGGAAGAAGATGCCTCATCACCCCAAGGCTATTTAAACCACACCCGATAGATGAAGCGTGCTTCGCGTTATTCTGCATCTGCAGCAGAACGCTCACCGAGTCTGCTCCGGCTTTTCTTCTTCTGATCCTGGACCTGCAAGAATCCTACTTACCATTTCAGTATCCAGACATCATCAGCACCTGCAAAGAACAGAAACAACAGGTTAGCAAGGCGAACTTTACACGCAGCACTTACTCACCTGATCCATCGGCTGCGGCCGCTTCGTCACGCCGCATCTCCACCTGCAAAGGCAAAAGTATTGCCATACTTACCGGCACGCTGTGGATTCCGGATTTCTTCGTTCTGCATTGCCGCCTGTAAAGACAAAGCATCGTTAACAACTTACTGGCATTCCGCGGACTCCGGCGCTGCAAACCAACATCTGAAAGGCAAAAGAAAAGACATTAAGCAGGTATTTACTTACGTCCATCCCGCTCGTCGCAATAAAACGCCTGCAAATACTCCGGCGTCTCTTTAACACGAACTAAGCTGCAAGGAAAGAGACAATTAGAGCGCTTGCCATACTTACAAACTTCCAGGCGCTTTACTTCATCTTCCATCTCAAGAGCCCTGCAATACATAAGGGAAAAGCATTATTTAGAGTCTGCATATAAACGTGCCACGCATTTAAAGACTATAAAGACAAAAGGTATCCAGAAACTCACCGCTCGTGCAGACAACGACGGTGACCATCCTCTGAATTCAAGAGGCCTATGTTTCACCAGTGAAGGAACTGGCAACGGCACCCTGCACCAGACGCAGATGGAGAGCCCAGCATTCACCTATATAAGGTGAGCACGTTGACCTGGGTGCTCTACGAAAAGCTGGGAAGAGAGAGGGAGAGAGGGACATTCAACTACCCAGACCATTAACCCCCATATTCTTTCACCTGCAGAAACCTCACTCTTCGAGTCCGACACACAGTGCGAAGAGGTTCGTCCCCAGAAGTCAATCGAGTCCTGCACATCACTTTTCGAGTCACAGACAGCTTCCTGCCAAGACCCGCGCCTCCGTGGGAATCAGGTGAGCGTTACAGAACGCGAAGCCCACCACCACAAAACTCCTACCCAGGCGCAATGGAAACCTCAGACACTGATCGACTAGCCCAGTTGCTCAGGGAATTAAGAGCAGAAGTACATGCAGCTCGTCAGGAAACGAACTCTATAAGAAGAGAACTGATAATTTCCAAGGAGCGAACAGAGGACCTTGCTAGGCAGTTGTTACAAACGCAGGCAGGACAGACACCTTTGCCCGTTCCAGGAGGGAGTTATCCTTCTGCATCAGCTTCAAATCCAGTGCAAATCAATCTGCCCGGTAATGTGCCCTTGGCTCCGCCCGAACGCTTTTCTGGTGATCCAAAGAAATTTTCAGTGTTCATCAACCAGTGCCGCCTACACTTCTTAACGTCGACCAGCTGCATTCCCAACAGACCAGACCAAGGTGGCTTTCGTGCTTTCTTATCTCAGTGGCAGCGCTGCAGATTGGTCGATCCCGTTAGTCACCCAGGATCATCCGGTTTTATATGATTTTCAGGCCTTCCAGTCCAGCATGGAGAAACTGTTCGCAAGACATGCACAAGGGCAGGCCTTGGACAATGAACTTCTCTCATTACGACAGGGTAATCAAGACCTCTTGACTTATATAGCCTCCTTCAATAGACTCATAGTGGAAACACAATGGCCCGAGGACAAGAGAATAACGCTTTTCTACAGAGACCTGCGAGGAGAGCTCAAGAATGTGTTAGCGCACATTGTGAATCCTCCACAATAATGTTCTGATTATATTGACTTAGTTGTCCAATTAGACCATAGACTACAGAACAGGAAGGCAGATCGTTCCAGATTTGATACCCGAGTGTTTTCTAAAACACAGACCTCGAATAAGGGAGCTGACACTGTGGAACCCATGCAAATAGGGGGCATGAAAGGACCTTTAACCCAGAAAGAGTGGGAAAGAAGAAGGCAGCTGCAATTATGCCTCTATTGCGGAAACTCAGGACACTTTCTTCGGAACTGTCCAGTGAAACCAGCTAAGAAGACTGTAGGAGCCGCGGATACCTGTACCACAAAGTCAGAGCAGGGAAACGACCTCGCCCGACAAGAGTAGAGGTCCTCTTGCCGAGCGTTAAGATCTGTCCCGTGACCTCGCATTTCGTGATACCCATGGTCCTCATTAGTCCTGAACGTCCGGATCGTTTGCATGCAATTGAAGCTTACATTGACAGCGGAGCAATCGGTAACTATGTGGACCATGAAATGGTATCAAGGATGAATCTACCCCTTGTCCCTAAGGCAGTAAAAGACGTCATCACTACTGTGGATGGCACGGAGATAGCCTCCGGACCAGTAACGCATGCCACCCAAGAAGTGACGCTAGTGAGTCAAGATGGACACCGGGAGAGAATCGTGTTCGATGTAATCAAGGCCCCTCAGTTCCAGATCATTCTGGGAATCCCTTGGTTAGAGAAGCACAATCCTCAAATCGATTGGCGAGCAAAGACGGTTCAGTTTCCAGAGTGTTTTACCACTTGTTATCCTCGGTCTGATGTTTCACTGGCGGCAATCTCTTCTGAGGAGGTTCCCAAATTACCTCCCGAATACCAGGAATTCCAAGACGTCTTCCGGAAGGATCAAGCTAACACCCTGCCTCCTCATAGGTCTTACGACTGTCAAATAGATCTGATACCTGGAACAACTCCTCCTTGCAGCAGGATTTATGCCCTCACCGAGCCAGAGAACCTTCACCTCAGACAGTACCTGGACCAATACCTAGCTAACGGGTTTATCCGTCCTTCAAAATCTCCAGCTTCATCGGCTTTGTTCTTCGTTCCGAAAAAGGAAGGAGACCTTAGGACTTGCATAGATTACCGCGCCCTGAATCAGATCACCGTTAAAAACAGATACCCGTTACCTTTGATCCCTGAACTCCTGGACCAAGTCAAAGATGCATGTATATACACAAAGTTGGATCTCAGAGGAGCCTACCACTTGGTACGGATAAAAGAGGGCGATGAATGGAAAACGGCCTTCCGCACCAAGTACGGGCTATTCGAATATCAAGTGATGCCCTTTGGACTGTGTAATGCTCCTGCTGCTTTCCAATATTTTATGAACAATTTCCTTAGAGAACTCATAGACGTGTGTGTTGTTGTCTACATTGACGACATCCTCGTCTATTCATCATCTGAAGAAGAACATCAAAGACACGTTAAAAAGGTTCTCGAAAGATTGCGTCAACATAATCTTTTTGCTAAGCTTGAGAAATGTTTTTTCAACGTAACGGAAGTCGAGTTCCTGGGATTCATATTGTCGCCTAACGGAGTCCATATGGATTCAAAGAAAGTTGATGCAATTATCAAGTGGCCATCACCAACCTCTGTAAAAGGAGTTCAAAGCATGTTAGGATTCGCTAACTTTTACCGCAGATTCATTCCTGAATTTTCTCGGATAGTCCAGCCCATCACCGCTCTGTTGAAAAAGAACAAACGTTTTGAGTGGTCTTCTGAAGCAGAACAAGCTTTTCAAGACTTAAAAGCTAAATTCATTTCTGCACCTGTTTTAAAACATCCTCGCCCAGAACTTCCTTACATCGTGGAAACGGATGCTTCTAGTCTTGCTATGGGGGCAGTGTTATCACAAAGAGATCCGGTCACACACCAACTACATCCTGTTGCCTTTTGGTCCCGCAAGTTTTCGCCTCCCGAGATCAACTATTCAATTACAGACAAGGAACTTTTGGCCATCAGATCGGCCTTTAAAGCCTGGCGGCATTATCTTCTAGGAGCCAGACACACAGTCACCGTAATGACTGACCACCGCAATTTACAATACCTAAAGACAGCCAAAGCTCAATCTTCCAGACAGCTTCGCTGGGCTCTGTTTCTAGCCGAATTTGACTTTATAATTAATTATCGACCAGGCAGTAAGAACGGAAAAGCAGATGCCCTCTCCCGGATGGTGGTAGATGAACACTTGACCAATCCAGAACCAATACCCATAATTCCAGAACAAAGAATTTTGGGTTTGGTCAGCGCTCAATCTTTTGAAGACATCAAGACCATGGTTAAATCACTCCTAACTCCGGGCGATTTACAAGATTGGCAATTAAAGGCGAAAGAATTTTCAGTGGATCAAGACCTACCATATTTCAGAGGACGATTGCATTTACCCTGTGAGAAAATACAAAAACAAGTAATCTCCTGTTATCACGACTCTCTAATGGAGTGTCACCCTGGCATTACCAAAACCATGGAAAAGAATAAAAGACATTTCTGGTGGCCGTCATGGAAAAAGGATATTAGAGACTTTGTAATCTCCTGCGGTGTGTGTGCCCAGAATAAAAGTCAGAAGGAAAAACCAGCCGGCCTACTACAGCCACTAGACATCCCTCCCTATCCATGGCATACCCTGTCCATGGATTTCATCACGGACTTACCTCCATGCTCGGGGTATACTACCATTTTAGTAGTCGTGGATCTATTCTCCAAGATGGCTCACTTCATTCCCCTAAAGGGTCTACCATCAGCCTCAGTATTGGCCCGAGAATTCTTAGAAAACATCATTCGGCTACACGGTTTTCCCTCGGTTTTAGTCTCCGATAGGGGAAGTCAATTCATCTCTCACTTCTGGCGCAGTTGCTGTCGTCTAGCCCAAATTGATGTAAGACTTTCAACTAGTCACCATCCCCAAACTGACGGACAAACCGAAAGGACAAATCAAACTCTAGAGCAATATCTACGTTGCATGCTCCAACAAACTGAAAACCCCTGGAAGGATATTCTTTAGATCGCTGAATATGCTTACAATAATTCGATTCATTCTGGAACAGGGAAGACTCCCTTCTTCTTACTATACGGACACCGTCCTAGAACCTCTAACCTGGATCCTCCCCAAGAAGTCGAAGCACCTGCTGTGGATCACTTGCACTCGGAGATCACCCGTGCTTTTAAGGAAGCCTCGGCCCATCTGCAAAGAGCTAAAGCTCAATTCAAAAGAGGAGCAGATCGACACCGTAAAGAGGCTCCTCATTACGCTGTAGGAGATCAAGTCTGGCTATCCACTAAGCACCTGCCTCTAAAGGGACGCCGCACCTTCATCCCGAGATACCTTGGACCCTATCTCATATCTGCCATAATTAATCCGGTGGCTGTCAAATTGGAGTTACCTACGCATATGAAAATACACCCATTATTCCATGTTTCCTTATTAAAACCTGTGCAACCAGAAACCCGATTGACTGAACTCCCAGAACCGGTTTTAGTAGATGGAGAACTTGAATTCGAAGTAAAGAACATCCTAGACTCCAAAATCTCCAAATCTACGTTATATTATCTGGTTGATTGGAAAGGTTACGGCCCCCAGGAAAGGTCTTGGGAACCTTCAGAATACGTCCACGCACCTCGTCTGGTCAAAAATTCCATCTGAATCACCCCGACAAGCCGAAACCCCCGGAGAAGACACGCTTAGGAGGGGCCTTGAGGGGGGGTACTGTCATGATCACTGCTTCCAAGGAGCCAGGACCAGCCCAACGTCCTTGGAAGCAGGCCCCTAACCCTAATCCTAGGCACCAGCCGGTCCCCACTGGGACCTTTTGGACCTTGTCCTGGCGCCGGTGGCACCAGGCTCATCAAAACCATTGGTCCCGGCACTGGAAGCGCCGGGCTCATAATAGGTGTAAGGATGCTTGGGTGGACTTACCTGCAGCAGACCATGCTGCTTACTTACCAGTCACTTAGAAGCTATCTAAGAACAGGGACTACTTTCTTACCTGGGTGGGGCAGCTCCACTCCCTGGATACAGCACTGGAACTCTTCTGGAAACTGGAACTCTTTTCTTACCTAGGCGGGGCCGTGGAAGAAGACGCCTCATCACCCCAAGGCTATTTAAACCACACCCGATAGATGAAGCGTGCTTCGCGTTATTCTGCATCTGCAGCAGAACGCTCACCGAGTCTGCTCTGGCTTTTCTTCTTCTGATCCTGGACCTGCAAGAATCCTACTTACCATTTCAGTATCCAGACATCATCAGCACCTGCAAAGAACAGAAACAACAGGTTAGCAAGGCGAACTTTACACGCAGCACTTACTCACCTGATCCATCGGCTGCGGCCGCTTCGTCACGCCGCATCTCCACCTGCAAAGGCAAAAGTATTGCCATACTTACCGGCATGCTGTGGATTCCGGATTTCTTCGTTCTGCATCGCCGCCTGTAAAGACAAAGCATCGTTAACAACTTACTGGCATTCCGCGGACTCTGGCGCTGCAAACCAACATCTGAAAGGCAAAAGAAAAGACATTAAGCAGGTATTTACTTACGTCCATCCCGCTCGTCGCAATAAAACGCCTGCAAATACTCCGGCGTCTCTTTAACACGAACTAAGCTGCAAGGAAAGAGACAATTAGAGCGCTTGCCATACTTACAAACTTCCAGGCGCTTTACTTCATCTTCCATCTCAAGAGCCCTGCAATACATAAGGGAAAAGCATTATTTAGAGTCTGCATATAAACGTGCCACGCATTTAAAGACTATAAAGACAAAAGGTGTCCAGAAACTCACCGCTCGTGCAGACAACGACGGTGACCATCCTATGAATTCAAGAGGCCTATGTTTCACCAGTGAAGGAACTGGCAACGGCACCCTGCACCAGACGCAGATGGAGAGCCCAGCATTCACCTATATAAGGTGAACACGTTGACCTGGGGGCTCTACGAAAAGCTGGGAAGAGAGAGGGAGAGAGGGACATTCAACTACCCAGACCATTAACCCCCATATTCTTTCACCTGCAGAAACCTCACTCTTCGAGTCCGACACACAGTGCGAAGAGGTTCGACCCCAGAAGCCAATCGAGTCCTGCACATCACTTTTTGAGTCACAGACAGCTTCCTGCCAAGACCCGCGCCTCCGTGGGAATCAGGTGAGCGTTACAGCATGAGCGGTGGGGTGGGGGGCAACAGGAGACAGACACGGGGCGTGAGCGGGGGGTGGGAGGAACAGGAAACAGACACGGGGCATGAGCGGGGGTGGGGAGAACAGGAGACAGATACGGGGGATGACCGGGGGACGTGGGGGGCAACAGGAGACAGACACGGAACATGAGGGGAACAGGAGACAGATACGGGGCATGAGCGGGGGGTGGGGAGAACAGGAGACAGACACGGGGCATGAGCGGGGGGAAAAGAAGACAGACACAGGGCATGAGCGGGGGTGGGGGGAGGGAGAGAGACACACGGGGCATGAGCTGGGGGAGGGCGGGAGGGAGAGAGAGAGACACACGGGGCATGAGCGGGGGGTGGGCGGGAGGCAGAGAGAGAGACACACGGGGCATGAGCGGGGGGTGGGCGGGAGGGAGAGAGAGAGACACACGGGGCATGATCGGGGGTGGGCGGGAGGGAGAGAGACACACGGGGCATGAGCGGAGGTGGGGGGGAGGGAGAGAGAAACACAGGGCATGAGCGAGGGGTGGGGGGAAGGGGAGAGAGACACACAGGGCATGATCAGGTGGTGGGGGGAGGGAGAGAGACACACAGGGCATGAGCGGGGTTGGGGGGGAGGGAGAGAGACACACGGGGCATGAGCGGGGGGTGGGGGGAGAGAGACACACGGGGCTTGAGCGGGAGGGGGAGAGACACACTGGACATGAGCGGGGGGTGGGCGGGAGGGGGAGAGACACACGGGGCATGAGCGGGGGTGGGCGGGAGGGGTAAAGAGACACGGGGCAAGAGCGGGGGTGGGCGGGAGGGGGAAAGAGACATGAGGAAAGAGCGGGGGTGGGTGGGAGGGGGAAAGAGACACGGGGCAAGAGCGGGGGTGGGTGGGAGGGGGAAAGAGACACGGGGCAAGAGCAGGGGTGGGCGGGAGGGGGAAAGAGACATGGGGCAAGAGCGGGGGTGGGCGGGAGGGGGAAAGAGACACGGGGCAAGAGCGGGGGTGTGCGGGAGGGGGAAAGAGACACAGGGCAAGAGCGGGGGTGGGCGGGAGGGGGAAAGAGACATGGGGCAAGAGCAGGGGGGTGGGGGGCAACAGAACACAGACACGGGGCATGAGCGGGGGGGGACAGGACACAGACAAGGGGCATGAGCGGGGTGGGGAGAACAGGAGACAGACACGGGGCATGAGCGGGGGGCGTGGGGGGCAACAGGAGACAGACACGGAACTTGAGGGGAACAGGAGACAGATACGGGGCATGAGCGGGGGGTGGGGAGAACAGGAGACAGACACAGGGCATGAGCGGGGGGTGTGGGGGACAACAGGAGACAGACACGGAACATGAGGGGAACAGGAGACAGATACGGGGCATGAGCGGGGGGTGGGGGGAACAGGAGACAGACACGGGGCATGAGCGGGGGGAAAAGAAGACAGACACGTGGCATGAGCAGGGGTGGGCGGAGGGAGAGAGACACACGGGGCATGAGCGGGGGGTGGGCGGGAGGGAGAGAGAGAGACACACGGGGCATGAGCGGGGGGTGGGCGGGAGGGAGAGAGAGAGAGACACGGTGCATGAGCGGGGAGTGGGCGGGTGGGAGAGAGAGAGACACACAGGGCATGATCGGGGTGGACGGGAGGGAGAGAGACACACGGGCATGAGCGGAGGTGGGGGGGAGGGAGAGAGAAACACAGGGCATGAGCGGGGTGTGGGGGGAAGGGGAGAGAGACACACGGGGCATGAGCGGGGTGTGGGGGGAGGGAGAGAGACACACGGGGCATGAGCGGGAGGGGGAGAGACACACGGGACATGAGCGGGGGGTGGGCGGGAGGGGGAGAGACACACGGGGCATGAGCGGGGGTGGGTGGGAGGGGGAAAGAGACACAGGGCAAGAGCGGGGGTGGGCGGGAGGGGGAAAGAGACATGAGGCAAGAGCGAGGGTGGGCGGGAGGGGGAAAGAGACACGGGGCAAGAGCGGGGGTGGGCGGTAGGGGGAAAGAGACACGCGGCAAGAGCAGGTGTGGGCGGGAGGGGGAAAGAGACACGGGGCAAGAGCGTAGGTGGGCGGGAGGGGGAAAGAGACATGGGGCAAGAGCGGGGGTGGGCGGGAGGGGGAAAGAGACACGGGGCAAGAGCGGGGGTGGGTGGGAGGGGAAAGAGACACGGGGCAAGAGCGGGGGTGGGCGGGAGGGGGAAAGAGACACGGGGCAAGAGCGGGAGTGGGCGGGAGGGGGAAAGAGACACGGGGCAAGAGCGGGGGTGGGCGGGAGGGGGCCAGACACACGGGGCAAGAGCGGCGGTAGGGAGAGAGACACACGAGGCATGAGCAAGGGGTGGGGAGAAGGGAGAGAGACACACGGGGCATGAGCAGGGGGCGCGCGGGAGGGGGAGAGACACCCGGGGCATTAGCGGGGGGTGGGCGGGAGGCGGAGAGACACACGGGGCATGAGCGGGGGTGGGGGCAGGGAGTGAGACACATGGGGCATGAGTAGGGGGTGGGGGGCAACAGGAGAGACACGGGACATGAGCCGGGGGTGGGGGGCAACTGGAGAGACACGGGGCAGGAGCGGGGGTGGGGGGAACAGGAGACAGACACAGGGCATGAGCGAGGGGTGGGGGAACAGGAGACAGACACGTGGCATGAGCGGGGGGGTGGGGGACAACATGAGACAGACACGGGGCATGAGCGGGGGGTGGGGGGCAACAGGTGACAGACACGGGGCATGAGCAGGGGATGGGGGGGAACAGGAGACAGACACGGAGCATGAGCAGGGGGTGCAGAGAACAGGAGACAGACACAGGCCATGAGCAGGGGGTGGGGGGCAACAGGAGACAGACACGGGGCATGAGCGGGGGGTGGAGGGCAACAGGAGAGACACAGGGCATGAGCGGGGGTGGGGGGCAACAGGAGAGACACGGGGCATGAGCGGGGGTTGGGGTAACAGGAGACAGACACGGGGCATGAGCAAGGGGTGGGGAGCACAGGAGACAGACACGGGGCATGAGCAGGGGTGGGGGAACAACAGAGACAGACACGGGGCATGAGCAGGGGATGGGGGGCAACAGGAGACAGACACATGGCATGAGTGGGGGGCAACAGGAGACAGACACGGGGCATGAGCGGGGGGGCAACAGGAGACAGACACGGGGCATAAGCGGGGGGTGGGGGGGCAACAGGAGACAGACACGGGACATGAGCGGGGGGTGGGGGGGCACAGGAAACAGCCACGGGGCATGAGCGGGGGTGGGGGGAACAGGAGACAGACACAGAGCATGAGCAGGTGGTGCGGAGAACAGGAGACAGACACGGGGCATGAGCGGGGTGTGGGGGGCAACAGGAGACAGACACGGGGCATGAGCGGGAAGGTGGGGGGCAACAGGAGAGACACGGGGCATGAGCGGGGGGTGGGGGGCAATAGGAGAGACACCGGGCATGAAAGGGGGGTGGGGAGAACAGGAGACAGACACGGGGCATGAGCGAGGGGTGGGGGGATCAGGAGACAGACACGGGGCATGAGCAGGGGCTTGGGGGCAACAGGAGACAGACACGGGCATGAGCAGGGGGTGGGGGGCAACAGGAGACAGACACAGGGCATGAGCAGGGGGTGGGGGGACACAGGAGACAGACATGGGGCATGAGCCGGGGTTGGGGGAACAGGAGACAGACACGGAGCATGATCGGGGTGTGGGGGGCAACAGAAGAGACACGGGGCATGAGCGGGGGGTGGGGGGAACAGGGGACAGACACGGGGCATGAGCGATGGGTGGGGGGAACAGGAGACAGACACGGGGCATGAGCGGGGGGTTGGGGGAACAACAAACATGGGGCATGAGCGTGGGGTGGGGAGAACAGACACGGGGCATGAGCGGGGGGGTGGGGGCAACAGGAGACAGACACGGGGCATGAGCGGGGGGTGGGAGGAACAGGAGACAGACACGGGTCATGAGCGGGGGGTGGGGAGAACAGACACGGGTCATGAGCGGGGGGTGGGGAGAACAGGAGACAGACACGGGGCATGAGCGGGGGGTGGGAGGAACAGGAGACAGACACGGGTCATGAGCGGGGGGTGGGGAGAACAGACACGGGGCATGAGCTGGGGGGTGGGGGGCAACAAGAGAGAGACACTGGGCATGAGCGGGTGGGGGGAACAGGAGACAGACACGGGGCATAAGCAGGGAGGTGGGGGGCAACAGGACACAGACATGGGGCATGAGCGGGGGGTGGGGGTTACAGAACACAAACACGGGCATGAGCGGGGTGTGGGGAGAACAGGAGACCGACACGGATCATGAGGGGAACAGGAGACAGATACGGGGCATGAGACGGGGCATGAGCGAGGGGTGGGGAGAACAGGAGACAGACACAGGCATGAGCGTGGGGCGTGGGGGGCAACAGGAGACAGACACGGCACATGAGGGGAATAGGAGACAGATACGGGGCATGAGCGGGGGGTGGGGAGAACAGGAGACAGACACGGGGCATGAGCGGGGGGTGTGGGGGGCAACAGGAGACAGACACGGAACATGAGGGGAACAGGAGACAGATACGGGCATGAGCGGGGGGTGGGGAGAACAGGAGACAGACATGGGGCATGAGCAGGGGGAAAAGAAGACAGACACGGGGCATGAGTGGGGGTGGGGCGAGGGAGAGAGAAACACGGGGCATGAGCGGGGGGTGGGCGGGAGGGAGAGAGAGAGACACACGGGGCATGAGCGGGGGGTGGGCAGGAGGGAGAGAGACACACGGGGCATGAGCGGGGGTGGGGGAGAGGGTTAGAGACACACGGGGCATGAGCGGGGGGTGGGGGAAGGGGAGAGAGACACACGCGGCATGAGCGGGGGGTGCAGGGGGAGAGAAACACACGGGGCATGAGCAGGGGGTGGGGGGGAGGTAGAGAGACACACCGGGCATGAGCGGGAGGGGGAGAGACACACGGGACATGAGCGGGGGGTGGGCCGGACGGGGAGAGACACGCGGGGGTGGGCGAGAGGGGGAAAGACACGGGGCAAGAACGGGGGTGGGCGGGAGGGGGAAAGAGACACGGCGCAAGGGCGGGGGTGAGCGGGAGGGGGAAAGAGACACGGGGCAAGAGCATGGGTGGTCGGGAGGGGGAAAGAGACACGGGGCAAGAGCAGGGGTGGGCAGGAGGGGGAAAGAAACACGGGGCAAGAGCGGGGGTGGGCGGGAGGGGGAAGAGACATGGGGCAAGAGCGGGGGTGGGCGGGAGGGGGAAAGAGACACAGGGCAAGAGCGGGGGTGGGCGGGAGGGGGAAAGAGACACGGGGCAAGAGCGGAGGTGGGTGGGAGGGGGAAAGAGAAACGGGGCAAGAGCGGGGTTGGGCTGGAGGGGGAAGAGACACGGGGCAAGAGCGGGGGTGGGTGGGAGGGGGAAAGAGACACGGGGCAAGAGTGGGGGTGGGCGGGAGGTGGAAAGAGACATGGTGCAAGAGCGGGGGTGGGCGGGAGGGGGAAAGACACACGGGGCAAGAGCAGGGGTGGGCGGGAGGGGGAAAGACACATGGGGCAAGAGCGGGGGTGGGCAGGAGGGGGAAAGACACACGGGGCAAGAGCAGGGGTGGGGGGAGGGAGACAGACACACGGGGCAAGAGCGGGGGTGGGGGGGAGGTCGACAGACACCTGGGGCAAGAGCGGGGGGTAGGGGGTAGGGAGAGAGACACACGAGGCATGAGCGGGGGCTGGGAGGAATGGAGAGAGACAAGGCGCATGAGCGGGGGTGGGTGGGAGGGGGAAAGAGACACGGGGCAAGAGCGGGGGTGGGCGGGAGAGGGAAAGAGACACGGGGCAAGAGCGGGGGTGGGCAGGAGGGGGAAAGAGACACGGGGCAAGAGTGGGGATGGGCGGGAGGGGGAAAGACACACGGGGCAAGAGCGGGGTGGGCTGGAGGGGGAAAAACACACGGGGCAAGAGCGGGGGTGGGCGGGAGGGGGAAAGACACACGGGGCAAGAGCAGGGGTTGGCGGGAGGGGGAAAGACACACGGGGCAAGAGCGGGGGTGGGGGGGAGGGAGACAGACACACGGGGCAAGAGCGGGGGTGGAGGGGAGGAAGAGAGACATATGGGGCAAGAGCGGGGGGTGGGGGTAGGGAGAGAGACACACAAGGCATGAGCAGGAGGTGGGGGGAAGGGAGAGAGACACACGGGGCATGAGCGGGGGGTGGGCGGGAGGGGGAGAGACACACGGGGAAGGAGCGGGGGGTGGGCGGGACGGGGAGAGACACACGGGGCAAGAGTGGGGGGTGGGAGGTAGGGAGAGAGACACACGGGGCAGGAGCGGGGGGTGGGGGGAAGGGGAGCGACACACGGTGCATGAGCGGGTGTGGGAGGGAGGGAGAGAGATACACAGGGCATGAGCTGGGGGTGGGGGGAATGGGAGAGAGACACACGGGTCATGAGCGGGGGGTGGGCGATAGGGGGAGAGACACACGGGGCATGAGCGGGGTTGGGGGGAGGGAGAGAGACACACGGGCCATGAGCGGGGGGCGGCGGGTGGGGAGAGACACACGGACATGAGCGGGGGTGGGGGTCGGGTGGGGAGAGACACATGGGACATGAGCAGGGGGTGGGCGGCGGGTGGGGAGAGACACACGGGACATGATTGGGGGGTGGAGAGGGACACACGGACATGAGCGGGGGGTGGGCGACGGGTGGGGAGAGACACACGGACATGAGTGGGGGTGGGCGGCAGGTGGGGAGAGACACACGGACATGAGCGGGGGGTGGGGAGAGACAAACGGACATGAGCGGGGTGTGGGCGGCGGGTCGGGAGAGACACACAGACATGAGCGGGGGGTGAGCGGCGGGTGGGGAGAGACACACGGACATGAGCGAGGGGTGGGCGGCGGGTGGGGAGAGACACACGGACATGAGCAGGGCTTGGGCGGCATCAGGACACAGACACGGAACATGAGGGGAACAGGAGACAGATACGGGGCACGAGCAGGGTGTGGGGAGAACAGGAGACAAACACGGGGCATGAGCGTGGGGAAAAGAAGACAGACACGGGGCATGAGCGGGGGTGGGTGGAGGGAGAGAGACACACAGGGCATGAGCGGGGGGTGGGCGGGAGGGAGATAGAGAGACACACGGGGCATGAGCAGGGGGTGGGCGGGAGGGAGAAAGAGACACACGGGGCATGAGCGGGGGGTGCGCAGGACTGAGAGAGACACACCGGGCATGAGCGCGGGTGGGCGGGAGGGGGAAAGAGACACGGGGCAAGAGCGGGGGTGGGCGGGAGGGGGAAAGAGACACGGGGCAAGAGCGTGGGTGACCGGGAGCGGAAATGAGACACGGGGCAAGAGCGGGAGTGGGTGGGAGTGGGAAAGAGACATGGGTCAAGAGCAGGGGTGGGCGTGAGGGGGAAAGAGACACGGGGCAAGAGCGGGGGTGGGTGGGAGTGGGAAAGAGACACGGGGCAAGAGCAGGGGTGGGCGGGAGGGGGAAATAAACACGGGGCAAGAGCAGGGGTGGGTGGGAGGGGGAAAGACACACAGGGCAAGAACAGGGGTGGGTGGGAGGGGGAAAGACACACGGGGCAAGAGCAGGGGTGGGGGGAGGGAGACAGACACACGGGGCAAGAGCGGGGGTGGGGGGATGGAGACAGACACACAGGGCAAGAGCGGGGGTGGGGGGTAGGGAGAGAGACACACGAGGCATGAGCAGGGGTGGGGGGAAGGGGAGAGAGACACGGGGCATGAGCGGGGGGTGGGCGGGAGAGGGAAAGCGACACGGGGAAAGAGCGGGGTGGGCGGGAGGGGTAAAGAGACACGGGGCAAGAGCGGGGGTGTGCGGGAGAGGGAATGAGACACGGGGCATGAGCGCGGGGTGGGGAGAGCAGGAGTCAGACACCGGGCATTAGCTGGGGGTGTGGGGGGCAACAGGAGACAGACACGGAACATGAGGGGAACTGGAGACAGATACGGGGCATGAGCGGGTGGTGGGGAGAACAGGAGACAGACACGGGGCATGAGCGGGGGAAAAGAAGACAGACACAGGGCATGAGCGGGGGTGGGGGAGGGAGAGAGACACACGGGGCATGAGCGGGGGGTGGGCGGGTGGATGAGAGAGAGACACACGGGGCATGAGCGGGGGGTGGGCGGGAGAGAGAGAGACACACGGGGCATGAGCGGGGGTGGGCGGGAGGGAGAGAGACACATGGGGCATGAGCGGGAGTGGGGGGGAGGGAGAGGAGAGAGACACATGGGGCATGAGTGGGGGGTGGAGGGAGGGAGAAAGACACACGGGGCATGAGCAGGGGGTAGGGGGGAGGTAGAGAGACACACGGGGCATGAGCGGGGGGTGGGGGGAGGGAGAGAGACACACGGGGCATGAGCGGGAGGGGGAGAGACACACGGGACATGAGCGGGGGGTGGGCGGGAGGGGGAGAGACACACGGGGCATGAGTGGGGGTGGGCGGGAGGGGGAAAGACATGGGGCAAGAGCGGGGGTGGGCGGGAGGGGGAAAGAGACACGGAGCAAGAGCGGGGGTGGGCGGGAGGGTGAAAGAGAAACGGAGCAAGAGCGGGGGTGGGCGGGAGGGGGAAAGAGACATGGGGCAAGAGTGGGGGTGGGTGGGAGGGGGAAAGAGACATGGGGCAAGAGCGGGGGTGGGTGGGAGGGGGAAAGAGACACGGGGCAAGAGCGGGGGTGGGCGGGAGTGGGAAAGACACACGTGGCAAGAGCGGGGGTGGGCGGGAGGGGGAAGACACATGGGGCAAGAGCGGGTGTGGGTGGGAGGGGGAAAGACACGGGGCAAGAGCGGTGGTAGGGGGGAGGCCGACAGACACACGGGGCAGGAGCGGGGATGGGGGGAGGGAGACAGACACACGGGGCAAGAGCGTATTGTGGGGGGTAGGGAGAGAGACACACGAGGCATGAGCGGAGGGTGGGTGGAAGGGGAGAGAGACACGGGGCATGAACGGGGGTTTGTATGAGGGGGAAAGAGACACGGCTCAAGAGCAGGGGTGGGCAGGAGGGGGAAAGAGACATGGGGCAAGAGCGGGGGTGGGCGGGAGGGGGAAAGAGACAAGGAGCAAGAGCGGGGGTGGGCGGGAGGGGGAAAGAGACACGGGGCAAGAGCGGGGGTGGGCGGGAGGGGGAAAGAGACACGGGGCAAGAGTGGGGGTGGGTGGGAGGGGGAAAGAGACATGGGGCAAGAGCGGGGGTGGGCGGGAGGGGGAAAGAGACACGGGGCAAGAGCGGGGGTGGGCGGGAGGGGGAAAGAGACACGGGGCAAGAGTGGGGGTGGGTGGGAGGGGGAAAGAGACATGGGGCAAGAGCGGGGGTGGGTGGGAGGGGGAAAGAGACACGGGGCAAGAGCAGGGGTGGGCGGGAGTGGGAAAGACACACGGGGCAAGAGCGGGGGTGGGAGGGAGGGGGAAGACACATGGGGCAAGAGCGGGTGTGGGCGGGAGGGGGAAAGACATGGGGCAAGAGCGGGGGGAGGGGGGAGGGAGACAGACACACGGGGCAGGAGCAGGGATGGTGGGAGGGAGACAGACACACGGGGCATGAGCGGGGGGTGGGCGGGAGGGAGATAGAGAGACACACGGGGCATGAGCAGGGGGTGGGCGGGAGGGAGAGAGAGACACACGGGGCATGAGCGGGGGGTGCGCAGGACTGAGAGAGACACACGGGGCATGAGCGCGGGTGGGGGGGAGGGAGAGAGACACACGGGACATGAGCGGGGGGTGGGGGGAAGAGGATAGAGACACACGGGGAATGAGCAGGGGGTGGGGGGAGGGAGAGAGACACACGGGGCATGAGCGGGGGGTGGGGGGAGGGAGAGAGACACACGGGGCATGAGCAGGGGGTGGGGGGGAGGTAGAGAGAAACACGGGGCATGAGTGGGGGGTGGGGGGAGGGAGAGAGACACACGGGGCATGAGCGGGAGGGGGAGAGACACACAGGACATGAGCAGCGGGTGGGCGGGAGGGAGAGAGACACACAGGGCATGAGCGGGGGTGGGCGGGAGGGGGAATGAAACGGGGCAAGAGCGAGGGTGGGCGGGAGGGGGAAAGAGACACGGGGCAAGAGCGGGGGTGGGCGGGAGGGGGAAAGAGACACGGGGCAAGAGCGTGGGTGACCGGGAGCGGAAATGAGACATGGGGCAAGAGCGGGAGTGGGTGGGAGGGGGAAAGAGACACGGGTCAAGAGCAGGGGTTGGCGTGAGGGGGAAAGAGACACGGGGCAAGAGCGAGGGTGGGTGGGAGTGGGAAAGAGACACGGGGCAAGAGCAGGGGTGGGCGGGAGGGGGAAAGAAACACGGGGCAAGAGCAGGGGTGGGCGGGAGGGGGAAAGACACACAGGGCAAGAGCAGGGGTGGGTGGGAGGGGGAAAGACACACAGGGCAAGAGCAGGGGTGGGGGGAGGGAGACAGACACACGGGGCAAGAGCGGGGGTGGGGGGATGGAGACAGACACACGGGGCAAGAGCGGGGGTGGGGGGTAGGGAGAGAGACACACGAGGCATGAGCAGGGGTGGGGGGAAGGGGAGAGAGACACGGGGCATGAGCGGGGGTGGGCGGGAGGGGGAAAGAGACACGGGGCAAGAGCGGGGGTGGGCTGGAGAGGGAAAGCGACACGGGGAAAGAGCGGGGTGGGCGGGAGGGGTAAAGAGACACGGGGCAAGAGCGGGGGTGTGCGGGAGGGGGAATGAGACACGGGGCGTGAGCGCGGGGTGGGGAGAGCAGGAGTCAGACACCGGGCATTAGCTGGGGGTGTGGGGGGCAACAGGAGACAGACACGGAACATGAGGGGAACTGGAGACAGATATGGGGCATGAGCGGGTGGTGGGGAGAACAGGAGACAGACACGGGGCATGAGCGGGGGGAAAAGAAGACAGACACAGGGCATGAGCGGGGGTGGGGGAGGGGAGAGAGACACACGGGGCATGAGCGGGGGGTGGGCGGGTGGGTGAGAGAGAGACACACGGGGCATGAGCGGGGGGTGGGCGGGAGAGAGAGAGACACACGGGGCATGAGCGGGGGTGGGCGGGAGGGAGAGAGACACATGGGGCATGAGCGGGAGTGGGGGGAGGGAGAGAGACACATGGGGCATGAGTGGGGTGTGGAGGGAGGGAGAAAGACACACGGGGCATGAGCGGGGGGTGGGGGGAGGGAGAGAGACACACGGGGCATGAGCGGGAGGGGGAGAGACACACGGGACATGAGCGGGGGTGGGCGGGAGGGGGAGAGACACACGGGGCATGAGTGGGGGTGGGCGGGAGGGGGAAAGACATGGGGCAAGAGCGGGGGTGGGTGGGAGGGGGAAAGAGACACGGGGAAAGAGCGGGGGTGGGCGGGAGGGTGAAAGAGAAACGGAGCAAGAGTGGGGGCAGGCGGGAGGCGGAAATAGACACGGGGTAAGAGCAGGGGTGGGGAGGGAGGGGGAAAGAGACACAGGTCAAGAGCGGGGGTGGGGGGGAGGGAGACAGACACACGGGGCAAGAGCGGGGGGTTCGGGGTAGGGAGAGAGACACACGAGGCATGAGCGGGGGGTGGGGGAAGGGGAGAGAGACACGGGGCATGAACAGGGGTTTGTAGGAGGGGGAAAGAGACACGGCTCAAGAGCAGGGGTGGGCGGGAGAGGGAAAGAGACACGGGGCAAGAGCGAGGGTGGGCGGGAGGGTGAAAGAGACATGGGGCAAGAGCGTGGGGGGCCGCGAAGGGGAAAGAGACACGGAGCAAGAGCGGGGGTGGGCGGGAGGGGGAAAGAGACATGGGGCAAGAGCGGGGGTGGGCGGGAGGGGGAAAGAGACACGGGGCAAGAGTGGGGGTGGGTGGCAGGGGGAAAGAGACATGGGGCAAGAGCGGGGGTGGGTGGGAGGGGGAAAGAGACACGGGGCAAGAGCGGGGGTGGGCGGGAGTGGGAAAGACACAAGTGGCAAGAGCGGGGTTGGGCGGGAGGGGGAAGACACATGGGGCAAGAGCGGGTGTGGGCGGGAGGGGGAAAGACACGGGGCAAGAGCGGGGGTAGGGGGGAGGGAGACAGACGCACGGGGCAGGAGCGGGGATGGCGGGAGGGAGACAGACACACGGGGCAAGAGCGGATTGTGGGGGGTAGGGAGAGAGACACACGAGGCATGAGCGGAGGGTGGGGGGAAGGGGAGAGAGACACGGGGCATGAGCGGGGGTGGGAGGGAGGAGGAAAGAGACATAGGTCAAGAGCGGGGGTGGGGGGGAGGGAGACAGACACACGGGGCAAGAGCGGGGGGTTCGGGGTAGGGAGAGAGACACACGAGGCATGAGCGGGTGGTGGGGGAAGGGGAGAGAGACACGGGGCATGAACGGGGGTTTGTAGGAGGGGGAAAGAGACACGGCTCAAGAGCAGGGGTGGGCGGGAGAGGGAAAGAGACACGGGGCAAGAGCGAGGGTGGGCGGAAGGAGGAAAGAGACATGGGGCAAGAACGGGGGTGGGCGGGAGGGGGGAAAGAGACACGGAGCAAGAGCAGGGGTGGGCGGGAGGGGGAAAGAGACACGGGGCAAGAGCGGGGGTGGGCGGGAGGGGGAAGAGACACGGGGCAAGAGTGGGGGTGGGTGGGAGGGGGAAAGAGACATGGGGCAAGAGCGGGGGTGGGTGGGAGGGGGAAAGAGACACGGGGCAAGAGCAGGGGTGGGCGGGAGTGGGAAAGACACACGGGGCAAGAGCGGGGGTGGGCGGGAGGGGGAAGACACATGGGGCAAGAGCGGGTGTGGACGGGAGGGGGAAAGACACGGGGCAAGAGCGGGGGTAGGGGGGAGGGAGACAGACACACGGGGCAGGAGCGGGGATGGGGGGAGGGAGACAGACACACGGGGCAAGAGCGGATTGTGGGGGGTAGGGAGAGAGACACACGAGGCATGAGCGGAGGGTGGGGGGAAGGGGAGAGAGACAAGGGGCATGAGCAGGAGTGGGTAGGAGGGGGAAAGAGACACGGCTCAAGAGCAGGGGTGGGCCGGAGAGGGAAAGAGACATGGGGCAAGAGTGAGGGTGGGCGGGAGGGGGAAAGAGACATGGGGCAAGAGCGGGGGTGGGCGGGAGGGGGAAAGACACACAGGGCAAGAGCGGGGGTGGGCGGGAGGGGGAAAGACACACTGGCAAGAGCGGGGGTAGCCGGGAGGGGAAAAGACACATGGGGCAAGAGCAGGGGTTGGCGGGAGGGGGAAAGAGACACGGGGCAAGAGCGGGGGTGGGCGGGAGGGTGAAAGAGACACGGAGCAAGAGCGGGGGCAGGCGGGAGGGGGAAATAGACACGGGGCAAGAGCGGGAGTGGGAGGGAGGGGGAAAGAGACACAGGTCAAGAGCGGGAGTGGGGGGAGGGAGACAGACACACGGGGCAAGAGCGGGGGGTGCGGGGTAGGGAGAGAGACACACGAGGCATGAGCGGGGGGTGGGGGGAAGGGAAGAGAGACACGGGGCATGAACGGGGGTTTGTAGGAGGGGGAAAGAGACACGGCTCAAGAGCAGGGGTGGGCGGGAGAGGGAAAGAGACACGGGGCAAGAGCGGGGGTGGGCGGGAGGGGAAAAGAGACACAGAGCAAGAGCGGGGGTGGGCGGGAGGGGGAAAGAGACACGGGGCAAGAGCGGGGCTGGGCGGGAGGGGGAAAGAGACACGGGGCAAGAGCGGGGGTGGGTGGGAGGGGGAAAGAGACATGGGGCAAGAGCAGGGGTGGGTGGGAGGGGGAAAGAGATACGGGGCAAGAGCGGGGGTGGGCGGGAGGGGGAAAGTCACACGGGGCAAGAGCGGGGGTGGGCGGGAGGGGGAAAGACACAGGGCAAGAGCGGGGGTGGGGGGAGGGAGACAGACACACAGGGCATGCGCGGGGGTGGGGGGAGGGAGACAGACACACGGGGCAAGAGCAGGGTGTGGGGGGTAGGGAGAGAGACACACGAGGCATGAGCGGGGGGTGGGGGGAAGGGAAGAGAGACACGGGGCATGAGCGGGGTTGGGTAGGAGGGGGAAAGAGACACGGCTCAAGAGCAGGAGTGGGCGGGAGAGGGAAAGAGACACGGGGCAAGAGTGAGGGTGGGCGGGAGGGGGAAAGAGACATGGGGCAAGAGCGGGGGTGGGCGGGAGGGGGAAAGACACACGGGGCAAGAGCGGGGGTGGGCGGGAGGGGGAAAGACACACTGGCAAGAGCGGGGGTGGGCGGGAGGGGAAAAGACACATGGGGCAAGAGCAGAAGAGCAGGGGTTGGCGGGAGGGGGAAAGACACACGGGGCAAGAGCAGGGGTGGAGGGGAGGGAGACAGACACACGGGGCAAGAGCGGGGGGTGGGTGGTAGGGAGAGAGACACACGAGGCATGAGCGGGGGGTGGGGGGAAGGGAGAGAGACACACGGGGCATGAGCAGGGGGAGCGCGGGAAGGGGAGAGACACCGGGGGCATTAGCCGGGGGTGGGCGGGAGGAGTAGAGACACACGGGGCATGAGCGGGGGTGGGGGGAGGGAGAGAGACACACGGGGCATGAGCAGGGGATGGGGCAACAGGAGAGCCACGGGGCATGAGCGGGGGGGTGGGGGCAACAGGAGAGCCACGGGGCATGAGCGGCGGTGGGGGGAACAGGAGACAGACACAGGGCATGAGCGAGGGGTGGGGGGAACAGGAGACAGACACAGGGCATGAGCGGGGGGTGGGTGGCAACAGGAGACAGACACGGGGCATGAGCGTGGGGTGGGGGGCAACAGGAGACAGACATACAGACATGGGGCATGAGCGGGGGGTGGGGGGGAACAGGAGACAGACACGGAGCATGAGCAGGGGGTGCAGAGAACAGGAGAAAGACACAGGGCATGAGTGGGGGTGGGGGCAACAAGACATAGACACGGGGCTTGAGCAGGGGGTGGGGGGCAACAGGGGAGACACGGGGCATGAGCGGGGGGTGGGGGGCTACAGGAGAGACACGGGCATGAGCGTGGGTGGGGGGAACAGGAGACAGACATGGGGCATGAGCAAGGAATGGGGGGAACAGGAGACAGACACGGGGCATGAGCGGGGGATGGGGGGAACAACAGAGACAGACACGGGCATGAGCGAGGGGTGGGGGCAACAGGAGACAGACACGGGGCATGAGTGGGGGGTGGGGGGCAACAGGAGACAGACACGGGGCATGAGCGGGGGGGTGCGGAGAACAGGAGACAGACGTGGGGGGTGGGGGGCAACAGGAGCAGACACGGGGCATGAGCGGGGTGTGGGGGGTAGGGAGAGAGACACACACGAGGCATGAGCGGGGGGTGGGGGGAAGGGGAGAGAGACACGGGGCATGAGCGGGGTTGGGTAGGAGGGGGAAAGAGACACGGCTCAAGAGCAGGGGTGGGCGGGAGAGGGAAAGAGACACGGGGCAAGAGTGAGGGTGGGCGGGAGGGGGAAAGAGACATGGGGCAAGAGCGGGGGTGGGCGGGAGGGGGAAAGACACACGGGGCAAGAGCGGGGTGGGCGGGAGGGGGAAAGACACACTGGCAAGAGCGGGGGTGGGCGGGAGGGGAAAAGACACATGGGGCAAGAGCAGAAGAGCAGGGGTTGGCGGGAGGGGGAAAGACACACGGGGCAAGAGCGGGGGTGGGGGGGAGGGAGACAGACACACGGGGCAAGAGCAGGGGTGGAGGGGAGGGAGACAGACACACGGGGCAAGAGCAGGGGGTGGGTGGTAGGGAGAGAGACACACGAGGCATGAGCGGGGGGTGGGGGGAAGGGAGAGAGACACACGGGGCATGAGCAGGGGGAGCGCGGGAAGGGGAGAGACACCCGGGGCATTAGCCGGGGGTGGGCGGGAGGAGGAGAGACACACGGGGCATGAGCGGGGGTGGGGGGGAGGGAGAGAGACACACGTGGCATGAGCAGGGGGTGGGGGCAACAGGAGAGCCACGAGGCATGAGCGGGGGGTGGGGGCAACAGGAGAGCCACGGGGCATGAGCGGCGGTGGGGGGAACAGGAGACAGACACAGGGCATGAGCGAGGGGTGGGGGGAACAGGAGACAGACACAGGGCATGAGCGGGGGGTGGGTGGCAACAGGAGACATTCACGGGGCATGAGCGTGGGGTGGGGGGCAACAGGAGACAGACATACAGACATGGGGCATGAGCGGGGGGTGGGGGGAACAGGAGACAGACACGGAGCATGAGCAGGGGGTGCAGAGAACAGGAGAAAGACACAGGGCATGAGTGGGGGGCAACAAGACATAGACACGGGGCTTGAGCGGGGGGTGGGGGGCAACAGGGGAGACTCGGGGCATGAGCGGGGGGTGGGGGGCTACAGGAGAGACACGGGCATGAGCGGGGGTGGGGGGAACAGGAGACAGACATGGGGCATGAGCAAGGAATGGGGGAACAGGAGACAGACACGGGGCATGAGCGGGGGATGGGGGGAACAACAGAGACAGACACGGGCATGAGCGAGGGGTGGGGGGCAACAGGAGACAGACACGGGGCATGAGTGGGGGTGGGGGGCAACAGGAGACAGACACGGGGCATGAGCGGGGGGTGCGGAGAACAGGAGACAGACGTGGGGGGTGGGGGGCAACAGGACACAGACACGGGGCATGAGCGGGAGGTGGTGGGCAACAGGAGAGACATGGGGCATGAGAAGGAGGGTAGGGGGCAACAGGAGAGGCACGGGGCATGAAAGGGGGGAACAGGAGACAGACACGGGGCATGAGCGAGAGGTGGGAGGAACAGGAGACAGACACGGGGCATGAGCAGGGGGTGGGGGCAACAGGAGACAGACACGGGGCATGAGCGGGGGGTGGGGGCAACAGGAGACAGACACGGGGCATGAGCAGGGGGTGGGGGGCAACAGGAGAGACACAGGGCATGAGCGGGGGTGGTGGGCAACAGGAGAGACACATGGCATGAGCGGGAGGTGTGGGGAACAGGAGACAGACATGGGGCATGAGCGAGCGGTGGGGGAACAGGAGACAGACACGGGGCATGAGCGGGATGTTGGGGGAACAACAAACACGGGGCATGAGCGGGGGTGGGGAGAACAGACACGGGGCATGAGTGGAGAGGTGGGGGGCAACAGGAGACAGACACGGGGCATGAACGGGGGGTGGGAGGAACAGGAGACAGACACGGGTCATGAGCGGGGGGTGGGGAGAACAGGAGACAGACATGGGGCATGAGCTGGGGGTGGGGGGAAACAAGAGAGAGACACGGGGCATGAGCGGGTGGGGGAACAGGAGACAGACACAGGGCATGAGCGGGGGGGTGGGGGGCAACAGGACACAGACACGGGGCATGAGCAGGGGGTGGGGGGAACAGGACACAGGCACGGGGCATGAGCGGGGGGTGGGTAGAACAGGAGACAGACACGGGGCATGAGCGGGGGGTGTGGGGGGCAACAGGAGACAGACACAGAACATGAGGGGAATAGCAGACAGATACGGGGCATGAGCGGGGGGTGGGGAGAACAGGAGACAGACACGTGGCATGAGCGGGGGGCGTGGGGGGCAACAGGAGACAGACACGGAACATGAGGGGAACAGGAGACAGATACGGGGGTGGGGAGAACAGGAGACAGACATGGGGCATGAGCGGGGGGAAAAGAAGACAGACATGGGGCATGAATGGGGGTGGGGGGAGGGAGAGAGAAACACGGGGCATGAGCGGTGGTGGGCGGGAGGGAGAGAGAGAGACACACGGGGCATGAGCGGGGTGGTGGGCGGGAGGGAGAGAGAGACACATGGGTATGAGCGGGGGGTGGGCAGGAGGGAGAGAGACACACGGGCATGAGCGGGGGTGGGGGGAAGGGAGAGAGACACACAGGACATGAGCGGGGGGTGGGGGAAGGGGAGAGAGACACACGGGGCATGAGCGGGGGGTGGGGGGAGGGAGAGAGACACAAGGGGCATGAGCGGGGGGCGGGGGGGAGAGAGACACACGGGGCATGAGCAGGGGGTGGGGGGAGGTAGAGAAACACACGGGGCATGAGCGGGGGTTGGGGGGGAGGGAGAGAGGCACACGGGGCATGAGCGGGGGGTGGGCGGGAGGGGGAGAGACACACGGGGCATGAGCGGGGGTGGGCGGGAGGGGGAAAGACACGGGGCAAGAGCGGGGGTGGGCGGGAGGGGGAAAGAGACACGGGGCAAGAGCAGGGGTGGGCGGGAGTCGGAAAGAGACACGGGGCAAGAGCAGGGGTGGGCGGGAGGGTGAAAGAGACACGGGGCAAGAGCGGGGTGGGCGGGAATGGGAAAGAAACACGGGGCAAGAGCGGGGGTGGGCGGGAGGGGGAAAGAGACACAGGGCAAGAGCGGGGGTGGGCAGGAGGGGGAAAGAGACACAGGGCAAGAGCGGGGGGGGCGGGAGGGGAAAGAGACATGGGGGAAGAGCGGGGGTGGGTGGGAGGGGGAAAGAGACACGTGGCAAGAGGGGGGTGGGCTGGAGGGGGAAAGAGACACGGGGCAAGAGCGGGGGTGGGAGGGGGAAAGTGACACGGGGCCAGAGTGGGGGTGGGCGGGAGGGGGAAAGAGACATGGTGCAAGAGCGGGGGTGGACGGGAGGGGGAAAGACACACGGGGCAAGAGCAGGGGTGGGCGGGAGGGGGAAAAACACATGGGGCAAGAGCGGGGGTGGGGGGAGGGAGACAGACACACGGGGCAAGAGCGGGGGTGGGGGGAGGTCGACAGACACATGGGGCAAGAGCGGGGGGTGGGGGGTAGGGAGAGTGACACACGAGGCATGAGCAGGGGGTGGGGGGAAGGGGAGAGAGACACAGAGCATGAGCGGGGGTGGGCGGGAGGGGGAAAGAGACACAGGGCAAGAGCAGGGGTGGGCGGGAGAGGGAAAGAGACACGGGGCAAGAGCGGGGGTGGGCGGGAGGGGGAAAGAGACACGGGGCAAGAGCGGGGGTGGGCAGGAGGGGGAAAGACACACGGGGCAAGAGCGGGGGTGGGCTGGAGGGGGAAAGACACACGGGGCAAGAGCGGGGGTGGGCGGGAGGGGAAAGACACACGGGGCAAGAGCGGGGGTTGGCGGGAGGGGGAAAGACACACGGGGCTAGAGTGGGGTTGGGGGAAGGGAGACAGACACACGGGGCAAGAGCGGGGGTGGAGGGGAGGAAGAGAGACACATGGGGCAAGAGTAGGGGGTGGGGGGTAGGGAGAGAGACACACAAAGCATGAGCAGGGGGTGAGGGGAAGGGAGAGAGACACACGGGGCATGAGCGGTGGGTGGGCGGGAGGGTGAGAGACACACGGGCATGAGCGGGGTGTGGGCGGGAGGGGGAGAGACACACGGGGCATGAGCGGGGTTGGGCGGGAGGGGGAAATACACGGGGCAAGAGCGGGGGTGGGCGGGAGGGGGAAAGAGACACGGGGCAAGAGCAGGGGTGGGCGGGAGGGGGAAAGAGACACGGGGAAAGAGCAGGGGTGGGCGGGAGGGTGAAAGAGACACGGGGCAAGAGCGGGGTGGGCGGGAATGGGAAAGAAACACGGGGCAAGAGCGGGGGTGGGTGGGCTGGGGAAAGAGACACGGGGCAAGAGCGGGGGTGGGCGGGAGGGGGAAAGAGACACAGGGCAAGAGCGGGGGTGGGCTGGAGGGGAAAGAGACATGGGGAAGAGCGGGGGTGGGTGGGAGGGGGAAAGAGACACGTGGCAAGAGGGGGGTGGGCTGGAGGGGGAAAGAGACACGGGGCAAGAGCGGGGGTGGGTGGGAGGGGGAAAGTGACACGGGGCCAGAGTGGGGGTGGGCGGGAGGGGGAAAGAGACATGGTGCAAGAGCGGGGGTGGACGGGAGGGGGAAAGACACACGGGGCAAGAGCAGGGGTGGGCGGGAGGGGGAAAAACATATGGGACAAGAGCGGGGGTGGGCAGGAGGGGGAAAGACACACGGGGCAAGAGCGGGGGTGGGGGGAGGGAGACAGACACACGGGGCAAGAGCGGGGGTGGGGGGAGGTCGACAGACACATGGGGCAAGAGCGGGGGGTGGGGGGTAGGGAGAGAGACACACGAGGCATGAGCAGGGGGTGGGGGGAAGGGGAGAGAGACACAGAGCATGAGCGGGGGTGGGCGGGAGGGGGAAAGAGACACGGGGTAAGAGCAGGGGTGGGCGGGAGAGGGAAAGAGACACAGGGCAAGAGCGGGGGTGGGCGGGAGGGGGAAGACACATGGGGCAAGAGCGGGGGTGGGCGGGAGGGGGAAAGACACAGGGCAAGAGCGGGGGTGGGGGGAGGGAGACAGACACACAGGGCATGCGCGGGGGTGGGGGGAGGGAGACAGACACACGGGGCAAGAGCGGGGTGTGGGGGGTAGGGAGAGAGACACACGAGGCATGAGCGGGGGGTGGGGGGAAGGGGAAAGAGACACGGGGCATGAGCGGGGTTGGGTAGGAGGGGGAAAGAGACACGGCTCAAGAGCAGGGGTGGGCGGGAGAGGGAAAGAGACACGGGGCAAGAGTGATTGAAAGAGACATGGGGCAAGAGCGGGGGTGGGCGGGAGGGGGAAAGACACACGGGGCAAGAGCGGGGGTGGGCGGGAGGGGGAAAGACACACTGGCAAGAGCGGGGGTGGGCGGGAGGGGAAAAGACACATCAGGCAAGAGCAGAAGAGCAGGGGTTGGCGGGAGGGGGAAAGACACACGGGGCAAGAGCGGGGGTGGGGGGAGGGAGACAGACACACGGGGCAAGAGCGGGGGTGGAGGGGAGGGAGAAAGACACACGGGGCAAGAGCGGGGGGTGGGTGGTAGGGAGAGAGACACACGAGGCATGAGCGGGGGGTGGGGGGAAGGGAGAGAGACACACGGGGCATGAGCAGGGGGAGCGCGGGAAGGGGAGAGACACCCGGGGCATTAGCCGGGGGTGGGCGGGAGGAGTAGAGACACACGGGGCATGAGCGGGGGAGGGGGGGAGGGAGAGAGACACACGGGGCATGAGCAGGGGGTGGGGGCAACAGGAGAGCCACGGGGCATGAGCGGGGGGTGGGGGCAACAGGAGAGCCACGGGGCATGAGCGGCGGTGGGGGGAACAGGAGACAGACACAGGGCATGAGCGAGGGGTGGGGGGAACAGGAGACAGACACAGGGCATGAGCGGGGGGTGGGTGGCAACAGGAGACAGACACGGGGCATGAGCGTGGGGTGGGGGGCACCAGGAGACAGACATACAGACATGGGGCATGAGCGGGGGGTGGGGGGCAACAGGCGACAGACACGGAGCATGAGCAGGGGGTGCAGAGAACAGGAGAAAGACACAGGGCATGAGTGGGGGGTGGGGGGCAACAAGACATAGACACGGGGCTTGAGCAGGGGGTGGGGGGCAACAGGGGAGACACGGGGCATGAGCGGGGGTGGGGGGCTACAGGAGAGACACGGGCATGAGCGGGGGTGGGGGGAACAGGAGACAGACATGGGGCATGAGCAATGAATGGGGGGAACAGGAGACAGACACGGGGCATGAGCGGGGGATGGGGGGAACAACAGAGACAGACACGGGCATGAGCGAGGGGTGGGGGGCAACAGGAGACAGACACGGGGCATGAGTGGGGGGTGGGGGGCAACAGGAGACAGACACAGGGCATGAGCGGGGGGTGCGGAGAACAGGAGACAGACGTGGGGGGTGGGGGGCAACAGGAGACAGACACGGGGCATGAGCGGGGGTGGGGGGAGGGAGACAGACACACGGGGCAAGAGCGGGGTGTGGGGGGTAGGGAGAGAGACACACGAGGCATGAGCGGGGGGTGGGGGGAAGGGGAGAGAGACACGGGGCATGAGCGGGGTTGGGTAGGAGGGGGAAAGAGACACGGCTCAAGAGCAGGGGTGGGCGGGAGAGGGAAAGAGACACGGGGCAAGAGTGAGGGTGGGCGGGAGGGAGAAAGAGACATGGGGCAAGTGCGGGGGTGGGCGGGAGGGGGAAAGACACACGGGGCAAGAGCGGGGGTGGGCGGGAGGGGGAAAGACACACTGGCAAGAGCGGGGGTGGGCAGGAGGGGAAAAGACACATGGGGCAAGAGCAGAAGAGCAGGGGTTGGCGGGAGGGGGAAAGACACACGGGGCAAGAGCGGGGGTGGGGGGGAGGGAGACAGACACACGGGGCAAGAGCGGGGGTGGAGGGGAGGGAGACAGACACACGGGGCAAGAGCAGGGGGTGGGTGGTAGGGAGAGAGACACACGAGGCATGAGCGGGGGGTGGGGGGAAGGGAGAGAGACACACGGGGCATGAGCAGGGGGAGCGCGGGAAGGGGAGAGACACCCGGGGCATTAGCCGGGGGTGGGCGGGAGGAGGAGAGACACACGGGGCATGAGCGGGGGTGGGGGGGAGGGAGAGAGACACACGGGGCATGAGCAGGGGGTGGGGGCAACAGGAGAGCCACGGGGCATGAGCGGGGGGTGGGGGCAACAGGAGAGCCACGGGGCATGAGCGGCGGTGGGGGGAACAGGAGACAGACACAGGGCATGAGCGAGGGGTGGGGGGAACAGGAGACAGACACAGGGCATGAGCAGGGGGTGGGTGGCAACAGGAGACAGACACGGGGCATGAGCGTGGGGTGGGGGGCAACAGGAGACAGACATACAGACATGGGGCATGAGCGGGGGGTGGGGGGGAACAGGAGACAGACACGGAGCATGAGCAGGGGGTGCAGAGAACAGGAGAAAGACACAGGGCATGAGTGGGGGGTGGGGGGCAACAAGACATAGACACGGGGCTTGAGCGGGGGGTGGGGGGCAACAGGGGAGACACGGGGCATGAGCGGGGGGTGGGGGGCTACAGGAGAGACACGGGCATGAGCGGGGGTGGGGGGAACAGGAGACAGACATGGGGCATGAGCAAGGAATGGGGGGAACAGGAGACAGACACGGGGCATGAGCGGGGGATGGGGGGAACAACAGAGACAGGCACGGGCATGAGAGAGGGGTGGGGGGCAACAGGAGACAGACACGGGGCATGAGTGGGGGGTGGGGGGCAACAGGAGACAGACACGGGGCATGAGCGGGGGGTGCGGAGAACAGGAGACAGACGTGGGGGGTGGGGGGCAACAGGAGACAGACACGGGGCATGAGCGGGAGGTGGGGGGCAACAGGAGAGACATGGGGCATGAAAAGGGGGGTAGGGGGCAACAGGAGAGGCACGGGGCATGAAAGGGGGGTGGGGGAACAGGAGACAGACACGGGGCATGAGCGAGAGGTTGGGGGAACAGGAGACAGACACGGGGCATGAGCAGGGGGTGGGGGGCAACAGGAGACAGACACGGGGCATGAGCGGGGGGTGGGGGCAACAGGAGACAGACACGGGGCATGAGCGGGGGTGGGGGGAACAGGAGACAGACACAGAGCATGAGCGGGGGGTTCGGAGAACAGGAGACAGACACAGGGAATGAGCAGTGGGTGGGGGCAACAGGAGACAGACACGGGGCATGAGCAGGGGGTGGGGGGCAACAGGAGAGACACAGGGCATGAGCGGGGGTGGGGGGCAACAGGAGAGACACATGGCATGAGCGGGAGGTGGGGGGAACAGGAGACAGACATGGGGCATGAGCGAGTGGGGGAACAGGAGACAGACACGGGGCATGAGCAGGATGTTGGGGGAACAACAAACACGGGGCATGAGCGGGGGTGGGGAGAACAGACACGGGGAATGAGTGGAGAGGTGGGGGGCAACAGGAGACAGACACGGGGCATGAACAGGGGGTGGGAGGAACAGGAGACAGACACGGGTCATGAGCGGGGGGTGGGGAGAACAGGAGACAGACATGGGGCATGAGCTGGGGGGTGGGGGGAAACAAGAGAGAGATATGGGGCATGAGCGGGTGGGGGAACAGGAGACAGACACAGGGCATGAGCGGGGGGGTGGGGGGCAACAGGACACAGACACGGGGCATGAGCAGGGGGTGGGGGGAACAGGACACAGGCACGGGGCATGAGCGGGGGGTGGGGAGAACAGGAGACAGACACGGGGCATGAGCGGGGGGCGTGGGGGGCAACAGGAGACAGACACAGAACATGAGGGGAATAGGAGACAGATACGGGGCATGAGCGGGGGGTGGGGAGAACAGGAGACAGACACGTGGCATGAGCGGGGGGCGTGGGGGGCAACAGGAGACAGACACGGAACATGAGGGGAACAGGAGACAGATACGGGGGGTGGGGAGAACAGGAGACAGACATGGGGCATGAGCGGGGGGAAAAGAAGACAGACACGGGGCATGAATGGGGGTGGGGGGAGGGAGAGAGAAACACGGGGCATGAGCGGTGGTGGGCGGGAGGGAGAGAGAGAGACACACGGGGCATGAGCGGGGTGGTGGGCGGGAGGGAGAGAGAGACACATGGGTATGAGCGGGGGGTGGGCAGGAGGGAGAGAGACACACGGGGCATGAGCGGGGGTGGGGGGAAGGGAGAGAGACACACAGGACATGAGCGGGGGGTGGGGGAAGGGGAGAGAGACACACGGGGCATGAGCGGGGGTGGGGGGAGGGAGAGAGACACAAGGGGCATGAGCGGGGGGCGGGGAGGGAGAGAGACACACGGGGCATGAGCAGGGGGTGGGGGGAGGTAGAGAAACACACGGGGCATGAGCGGGGGTTGGGGGGGAGGGAGAGAGGCACACGGGGCATGAGCGGGGGGTGGGCGGGAGGGGGAGAGACACACGGGGCATGAGCGGGGGTGGGCGGGAGGGGGAAAGACACGGGGCAAGAGCGGGGGTGGGCGGGAGGGGGAAAGAGACACGGGGCAAGAGCAGGGGTGGGCGGGAGGGGGAAAGAGACACGGGGCAAGAGCAGGGGTGGGCGGGAGGGTGAAAGAGACACGGGGCAAGAGCGGGGTGGGCGGGAATGGGAAAGAAACACGGGGCAAGAGCGGGGGTGGGCGGGAGGGGGAAAGAGACACAGGGCAAGAGCGGGGGTGGGCAGGAGGGGGAAAGAGACACAGGGCAAGAGCGGGCGTGGGCGGGAGGGGAAAGAGACATGGGGGAAGAGCGGGGGTGGGTGGGAGGGGGAAAGAGACACGTGGCAAGAGGGGGGTGGGCTGGAGGGGGAAAGAGACACGGGGCAAGAGCAGGGGTGGGTGGGAAGGGGAAAGTGACACGGGGCCAGAGTGGGGGTGGGCGGGAGGGGGAAAGAGACATGGTGCAAGAGCGGGGGTGGACGGGAGGGGGAAAGACACACGGGGCAAGAGCAGGGGTGGGCGGGAGGGGGAAAAACACATGGGGCAAGAGCGGGGGTGGGGGGAGGGAGACAGACACATGGGGCAAGAGCGGGGGTGGGGGGAGGTCGACAGACACATGGGGCAAGAGCGGGGGGTGGGGGGTAGGGAGAGAGACACACGAGGCATGAGCAGGGGGTGGGGGGAAGGGGAGAGAGACACAGAGCATGAGCGGGGGTGGGCGGGAGGGGGAAAGAGACACGGGGCAAGAGCAGGGGTGGGCGGGAGAGGGAAAGAGACACGGGGCAAGAGCGGGGGTGGGCGGGAGGGGGAAAGAGACACGGGGCAAGAGCGGGGGTGGGCAGGAGGGGGAAAGACACATGGGGCAAGAGCGGGGGTGGGCTGGAGAGGGAAAGACACACGGGGCAAGAGCGGGGGTGGGCGGGAGGGGAAAGACACACGGGGCAAGAGCGGGGGTTGGCGGGAGGGGGAAAGACACACGGGGCTAGAGTGGGGTTGGGGGAAGGGAGACAGACACACGGGGCAAGAGCGGGGGTGGAGGGGAGGAAGAGAGACACATGGGGCAAGAGCAGGGGGTGGGGGGTAGGGAGAGAGACACACAAAGCATGAGCAGGGGGTGAGGGGAAGGGAGAGAGACACACGGGGCATGAGCGGTGGGTGGGCGGGAGGGGGAGAGACACACGGGCATGAGCGGGGTGTCGGCGGGAGGGGGAGAGACACACGGGGCATGAGCGGGGTTGGGCGGGAGGGGGAAATACACGGGGCAAGAGCGGGGGTGGGCGGGAGGGGGAAAGAGACACGGGGAAAGAGCAGGGGTGGGCGGGAGGGGGAAAGAGACACGGGGAAAGAGCAGGGGTGGGCGGGAGGGTGAAAGAGACACGGGGCAAGAGCGGGGTGGGCGGGAATGGGAAAGAAACACGGGGCAAGAGCGGGGGTGGGCGGGAGGGGGAAAGAGACACGGGGCAAGAGCGGGGGTGGGCGGGAGGGGGAAAGAGACACAGGGCAAGAGCGGGGGTGGGCGGGAGGGGAAAGAGACATGGGGGAAGAGCGGGGGTGGGTGGGAGGGGGAAAGAGACACGTGGGGCAAGAGCAGGGGGTGGGGGGTAGGGAGAGAGACACACAAAGCATGAGCAGGGGGTGAGGGGAAGGGAGAGAGACACACGGGGCATGAGCGGTGGGTGGGCGGGAGGGGGAGAGACACACGGGCATGAGCGGGGTGTGGGCGGGAGGGGGAGAGACACACGGGGCATGAGCGGGGTTGGGCGGGAGGGGGAAATACACGGGGCAAGAGCGGGGGTGGGCGGGAGGGGGAAAGAGACACGGGGCAAGAGCAGGGGTGGGCGGGAGGGGGAAAGAGACACGGGGAAAGAGCAGGGGTGGGCGGGAGGGTGAAAGAGACACGGGGCAAGAGCGGGGTGGGCGGGAATGGGAAAGAAACACGGGGCAAGAGCGGGGGTGGGCGGGAGGGGGAAAGAGACACGGGGCAAGAGCGGGGGTGGGCGGGAGGGGGAAAGAGACACAGGGCAAGAGCGGGGGTGGGCGGGAGGGGAAAGAGACATGGGGGAAGAGCGGGGGTGGGTGGGAGGGGGAAAGAGACACGTGGCAAGAGGGGGGTGGGCTGGACGGGGAAAGAGACACGGGGCAAGAGCGGGGGTGGGTGGGAGGGGGAAAGTGACACGGGGCCAGAGTGGGGGTGGGCGGGAGGGGGAAAGAGACATGGTGCAAGAGTGGGGGTGGACGGGAGGGGGAAAGACACACGGGGCAAGAGCAGGGGTGGGCGGGAGGGGGAAAAACATATGGGACAAGAGCGGGGGTGGGCAGGAGGGGGAAAGACACACGGGGCAAGAGCGGGGGTGGGGGGAGGGAGACAGACACACGGGGCAAGAGCGGGGGTGGGGGGAGGTCGACAGACACATGGGGCAAGAGCGGGGGGTGGGGGGTAGGGAGAGAGACACACGAGGCATGAGCAGGGGGTGGGGGGAAGGGGAGAGAGACACAGAGCATGAGCGGGGGTGGGCGGGAGGGGGAAAGAGACACGGGGCAAGAGCAGGGGTGGGCGGGAGAGGGAAAGAGACACGGGGCAAGAGCGGGGGTGGGCGGGAGGGGGAAAGAGACACGGGGCAAGAGCGGGGGTGGGCAGGAGGGGGAAAGACACACGGGGCAAGAGCGGGGGTGGGCTGGAGGGGGAAAGACACACAGGGCAAGAGCGGGGGTGGGCGGGAGGGGAAAGACACACGGGGCAAGAGCGGGGGTTGGCAGGAGGGGGAAAGACACATGGGGCTAGAGTGGGGTTGGGGGAAGGGAGACAGACACACGGGGCAAGAGCGGGGGTTGAGGGGAGGAAGAGAGACACATGGGGCAAGAGCAGGGGGTGGGGGGTAGGGAGAGAGACACACAAGGCATGAGCAGGGGGTGGGGGGAAGGGAGAGAGACACACGGGGCATGAGCGGTTGGTGGGCGGGAGGGGGAGAGACACACGGGCATGAGCGGGGGGTGGGCGGGAGGGGGAGAGACACAAGGGGCAAGAGTGGGGGGTGGGGGGTAGGGAGGGAGACACACGGGGCAGGAGCGGGGTGTGGGGGGAAGGGGAGAGACACACGGTGCATGAGCGGGGGTGGGGGGGAGGGAGAGAGACACACCGGTCATGAGCGGGGGGTGGGCAGTAGGGTGAGAGACACACGGGGCATGAGTGGGGTTGGAGGGAGGGAGAGAGACACACGGGACATGAGCGGGGGGGCGGCGGGTGGGGAGAGACACACGGACATGAGCGGGGGTGGGCGTCGGGTGGGGAGAGACACACGGGACATGAGCGTGGGGTGGGCGGCGGGTGGGGAGAGACACACGGGACATGATCGGGGGGTGGGGAGAGACACACGGACATGAGCGGGGGGTGGGCGACGGGTGGGGAGAGACACACGGACATGAGCGGGGGTGGGCAGCAAGTGGGGAGAGACACACGGACATGAGTGGGTGGTGGGCGGCGGGTGGGGAGAGACACACGGACATGAGCGGGGGTTGGGGAGAGACACACGGACATGAGCGGGGGGTGGGCGGCGGGTGGGGAGAGACACACGGACATGAGCAGGGGGTGGGCGGTGGGTGGGGAGAGACACACGGACATGAGCAAGCTGTGGGCGGGTGGGAGAGACGAGCGGAGCATGAGCGGGGGGTGGGCAGGAGAGAGAAAGACACACGGACATGAGCGGGGGGTGGGCGGGAGGGAGAAAGACACACAGACATGAGCGGGGGGTGGGAGGAACAGGAGACAGACACGGGCATGAGCGGGGGTGGGGGACTTACTGTGCAGGTGGGATACAAAGCCTCTCATGCGAGGAACAAAGATGGCGGGCGTCTCTGAAGCCAGACGTACTGCACGCTTTCACGCATCCAATGAGAGAGCAAATCAGATGTCCGCGGACATCATGCAAGCTGCTTGCCCAATCACCGTCCTGTTCGCGGAGCGAACAGGGAAGTGTGTCCGCGAAGCGAACACAGATATCACTAATTTTGTTCACTTGCATTTTTGTCATTTTTTTAAAAACTACTGGACGGATTTACACCAAATAAAGCAAAGCACACTTTCGGGACCAAGCCGTCGCCCCTGCCGCAAATTTGGTGTAAATCCGTCCAGCGGTTTGGGCTGTAGGCGTGAGCAAAGTTTTTTCCCATTATGTCTACGGGAAAAAAAAAGTTTTGGGACCCCCCTATAACTTTGCCCACCCTGGACGAATCCTCCAGGATTGACATTTTGACATGTTCAATGCTGCCAACAGTTTTATGGCAGAGTTTGTGTCCTATTGTTTTAAAAATAGGCTCACCTTTTACAGGTGTCAATTGAAGCAGATCTCCAAAAACAATAATGTGTTTTCCAGCAAATAGCTCTTCATACTTTGTTTTGAGTACTTCTTGTAATCTGAGGTGAATCAAAGCCAACATTAGGTTGGACACCATGCTCACTTCATCTATTAGTAGCATTTTCATTTGTTTCAATACTCTGCGTACTTCCATTGCAGCTTCTGCAGAAAGTTTGTAATAATCTAACTTCTTTTGGTGTTCTACTGGCAGGAGTAGTAATCGGTGTAAAGTGACACCACCTATGTTGTAGGCAGCTAAACCTGTGGGGGCAGTGACAACAGCTGACAGTTTGTTGTTTGTCAATTGTTGAAGAAATTTACTGATGATTTTGATTAGGAATGTTTTGCCAGAACCAGCTTCACCACTGACATACAATAGTATTGGTTTGTAATTTTGGCAGGTGCATTCTTTGTTTTCATGTTGCACACCATGTGCAATTTCTTTTGTTATTTCTTGAAAAATGCTACGTTGCTCTTTGTTTAGTTTTGATTGTAGTGTAGTTAAGTCTTCTTTATCTTCATAGAGACACATGGTGTTTTCTACTTCTATCATAGCTAATTCTGCCTCATTTGTTATTAGTGGTTCTCCCAGTGGTTCTTGGCTTCCTGTGACAGAAGGTTGAGTACTGTCAGGAGTGTCCTTATCTAGTTGGGCCTGGAGTTTCTCTTCGTGTTGCTGTTCATTGTGCAACATTGTTTTGTACTGTGCAAAGTTTACATCAGTTATACTGCTTTCATTGGCTTTGAAAGCGTCTTCATATGAGTCATAGGTATCTAGTATTTCTTCTTCTTTTCTCCATGGTTTGAAGAGTTGTAGCAGGGACATATAATATACTTCTTTATGTTGAGGAGTCTTTAATGACAATTTGATATGATTAATTAAATTTGGTTTGGTGAGTTTTACTAAGCTGCCTTCACAGTTTGTCACTTTACGGTTTTGTTAATCAGGTTTTATATTATTTTTGTATGTGTAGTTTTGGGCTATGTGGTATAGACACATGGTTTCCAAAGTGCTACTCCTGTTTGGGTACTATGTGTCCAATAAATTGTTTTTTAAAATGTCTTGGCTGTTGGGATCATGTTTGGCTATTGTTTCTATATCTTCGTATGATTTTAGAACTCTTTTTCTAGATTTAGCTGGACCAAGACTTAGCCATACTATATTTGCAGATTTACCATACAATGCAGTACCAGTTAATCGATCAGCTGCTTCATAGGATCCACATACTCTAGGGGACAGCATTTTTATGCCCAAGCTGTATAATTTCTGAGACACTGTTTTATCTGATGACAGGTCATTCCAGAGGTCTTGGAGCTCTGTCTTTTCTGATTTGGTTAAGTATGCTGTGACATATCGTGCAACTGCAGTAGAATTGTCTGCAATGTACTGCACATCTATGTTTGCATTCCACATGTGGGCAATGATTGCATTGTAATCATTGATATATTTTTCTTCTTCTTTTCTTTTTATGCAATATGTATTTTTAGGTGACTTACCTTTAACACTATGTCTAACTGAAGACATGAGGTTGTTCACTTGACCTGTATTTGTAACTGGTCTAGGGAAACCAAATCGGCATTTGGTGTAGTATTTCCCTTTGTTTTTGTATTTGCGACAACAATATTTGCCACATTTGTGTCTTTGGAATTGTAAGATTTTTGCATGAAGATCACTATTTGTGGATTCTGATGGAATTTCAGAAGTGACATATTTTTCAATAAAATGTAAAACAGTGGCATCACTGTCTTGACCAAATTTAGGAGCATCTTTAATCCATAAAAGCATGTGGACATTTGGCGCTCGTCTGGCTTGGTATTCGTTTCTCCAAAAGAAGTGTTGCATTTCTCCAAGGGGAGGAACAGTTTTATTACAAATAAAATGTAGCATAGCAATGAAGCGATGGTGAAAATATCTAGAAACATTAACAGGATCCTGAGAACAAAGTTCTCCAGGTTTTAATATATATATATGTTTGTTTTGTTTTCTTTTGATATGCGTAGGAAAGCATGTAAATCTTCCCATGCATATTCATCGCAACTTAATGTAACAAACCAAGTGGTTGGGCCAAGGTTTCTGATCATACAACGTACATCTCCATGGCGTCGAAACCAGTACTCTTTAGTACCTCGCATATTTGCTAATAGATTTGTAAGATTTGTCTGTAAAACCTCATCTTTTTGTTGAAATTTTTGTAATAATTGTGTGGCTGTCATATTTTGAAAGGGTGATCCTGATTTTAATATGTGTGCAACTCTGTAACATAAAGTTGCTAGTTCACTTTCAAAGAGTAGGTGGAATATGTATTCCACATTTTGTCAAAATCTGGGATCTTCAGAATACATTCGTAATGAGCGATATTCTGATGCTGATATTTGAACAGGTCTATCATCGAATCTTCCTCCTTTGCCAGTAGGAAAGAGTAGAGGAAAAGCATGTGCTTCTATACTTTTTTCCCATATGCTGATTGGTGATCCTTTTGTTTGATGCATTTGGTACGTTTCCAGTGCATTTTCTATGGTGTCATTAGAGTGCAATGGGTGAATTGTATAATGGTCTAAAGTGTTTGCTATTGTAGCAGGATCTAGGAGCTCAAATTGACCAGTTTCTTGTTTCTCTTGAATTATTTCAGTTGTATCTTTCAAGTTTTCTTCGATATTAATTTCTTTGTAATGATCATTATTCTCTTTGAGATATTGCAGGGCTTCTCTAACTTTATGTAAATCTACCAGTTGTTGCCAATTTTTTTTGTCTTTTGTAGGTACTCCATTTACCAAGATAATTAAAGATTGTTGCATTGGACGTTGCACTCCTAGAGTGTGCACATTTTCTTTTAGATCTAATGGTAAATACACTACTTTTCCACGAATACCTTTCACTAATTCAGAGGGAGGTAATTTTGCAGTTTTTGGTTGAAGGCGTATTATTGCTTGAAATGGATGAACTGTTTGAATTATGATGCTCTCATATAAATTAAGTTGTTGAAGGAGTTTTGGTAGTGGATGTAATTCCAAGTTATTTGAGATAGCACGTGAAGGAGTTTGGTTGTTGTCAAGTTTGGAAGTGCAGTAACTGCAAAGTATTATGGGGTCAGTTATTTTGTATTTGTTTTCTGCTATAAGGTAGAGAGTTAATTCAAACAATTTAGAATCTTCATTGTCTTCTATTTTGTATGAAAGGTCTATAGTTTTTGTATTACTTTTATAACACGTTCTGCAGCAACATACACACACGTGGTTTGGTACTTCAGCTGAAGTGCTTTGAAATGTTAGTATTTTTTTTTTGTATGTGTGTAGTGAAAGGTTGCCATGTGCAGATTTGTTACGAAGTTGGTTGACAGCTATTTCATCTTGTAGGTGGGTTTCATTTCCAAAATATTTTTTCTGTATATACTCGATTTCTTCTAGTAGGTCTTTTGGTGTACCATGTAGAAGAATGTTATTTAAATTGGCTAGTGCTAAAGCAGGACTTTTTGCATAATACAGTTTATAAACTAGATTTCTTATACTTGCATGATGTGTTGATATCCTTTTCATATCATGGAAGGCTGTTTTGCAAGTAGCTCCTGATATGCAGGCCAACGAATGTCCTTGCAGTCCTGCGTGCTTGCGTACTGGACAAGCATCCATACTTTGCAGTATTTTCATTTTGATTTTGTCTTTGCTTTTCACATATTGATTGAGGAATAGGCATAAAGATTGGAACATTTTTTTGGGAATGTTACACATTGACGTGCATGGCCATGTGTAAATTAGATGTTCTGATTCAGTCGAATGGAGGGGTAAATCTAAGTTTTCAGGGCATATTTTTGTAAGGAGTACTTCTCGTTCCATTATGGTATTATTAACTTTTTCATAACCTCGACCACTGCTTTTGTTTGTACGCTTCTTCATTAAAGTATGGTTCTGTGCTTGTAGTGTGACTCCATTCACCTCCACAGATACTTAAGAAGTTATTTCTGTTCACATTTCGTTTATTGAGAAGCCTTTTTTGAAGTTTAGTTATTAGTTTTGTTAGTGGTTTAATTCTGTTTAACACAACAATAAATAATTTTCTTTTGAGAAGAATTGCACTGTCTATCAACGCTTCTAAGATTACTTTTCTATGATAGGTTTGAAGTGTTGAACTTGGTTTCTCTCCTGTTTTTATCAGATTTTGAAGGACTTTGTGACAGAACATTTTGGCTAATATACTTTTCTTGGTATGCTTACTTTGTACTATATCAAGATTTATAGAAGATGTTTTATTTGTAGTGATATTTGATTTTCTGTTAATAGTTTTTTGGGTCGTTTTACTTTGTGATAGAGGAGGCACAGTTTTTGCACTAGAAACGTCTTCTGTTTCACAACATGACTGTATTAGCTGTTGTGTTTCAACGTTTTTTACAAATTCTGCTATAGATGGGTGTTTATGTTGGAGACTTTTCTTTTCATTTGCTCTACTTCTGCGTCCCTTTCTACGGAGTTGCTTTTTGGTGGGCATTCTGTAGCGTCTGTTGAAAAAAATACAGAAGGTATGGGTTGTGGTTTTCTGCAATGCATGTGTGCTGTGTGCATGATTGTTTGAGTAAGATGATAAAGATGTATGTAATGGTGTGTGATTGTCAATTGGGAAGTTGAACTACCAGGGATGGGTATTCTTCAATTAATGTGTTACTAAACTGGGGTTCAGATGAAAGAAAAAAGTAAGCCGGTGGTGTGGAGAAGAATAAATAATATAGGTAAAGCTATACAATTAAAACAGTTGTTTGTTCTACAACATCTACATTCTAGCGGCTGAGTTGGGTAATTTGTGTGCCAAAAAATAGGAATTTGAGGGCCATTCTGACAGGAGATCACTGTTTAAGACGGGGGGATTTTTGGTCAGAATCGTGCAGAATCTCTATTTTTAGGCACAGAAATACCATGAATGCACCGTACAGTGCGTGTGAGTTATAAATCAAATATTATGGTAACAATCTACTCATTTTCTTTTCAAAAATGAGTAGTTTGCTTCTTAGTTGTTCTTTGTAAATCAAAATCGGCTGCTTCTATTCAGGAGAATGGGTTTCACTGCAATTGTAAAAGAAAGAAATTAGTAATTTAATATTTGTCATAGGCCCTCATTACGACCCTTGCGGAAAGCGACTGACCGGAGCGCCACAGCGTAAATAGCGTTTCCGCCATTGCACGAAGGAGCAAAGTGCGGCCCATTCCGACCCATCGGGCACGAGCACCACGCCACGGCGGAAGTGCAAAGTCCGCGATGGCGGAAATGACCCCAAAACGGCCCACACCGCCGCCGTACGGCGCCCTAGGTGCAATACCGCCACCCCTCTTAGCGGTCACCGCAGTGTGCGCCTACCGGAAAGTACGGTGACCGGAAATATACGGAAACGGAAGTTAAAACATGGGGCCGGAACGGGAAACATCCCGGCGTACACCTATAAAACCACTAAAACCACACAACCACCAAAATCACTACCCTGAAACACACCCCAACCCGTCACCCACCCTAGCGAAACCAAGACAAATGGGAAAAGTAGCGAAGAAAGCGTGCGACCGCAAGCGGCAGGTCCACTTCTCCCGCGAGGAACTCACCGTGCTAACAGAGACCCTCCAGGAGAATGCTGCCGTCGTCTTCTCCACGCAAATGACCAGAACGGCACTTGCAAACAAGAAGACCATATGGGCTCTGGTGGCACAGCGGGTAAGTGCGGTGGGGACCGCACCCCGCACCCCACAGCAATGCCGCAAGCGATGGGACGACCTGCGGATACGCGTCCGCAGCATACTCTCTGCCAACCGCAACATTGCCACAGCCACCGGGGGAGGTCCTGAATCACCCATCAAGTTGACCCCCTGGGAAGAAATCTGTGCCTCCACCATCGGAATGGAGAGCATAGAGGGAGTCGGAGGGATGGAGAAAGGAGTGCAGACATCCGAAGATTCAGGTAGGTGTACCAGATAAAACAATGCCAAATCCACACAGTCCATCCATGTGAAGTACCATGCGTCCACATAGTGCAACAGAAACACATGTCCAGGAGAACGGCCACACACATCGGCCTGATAGCGCACGTTAAAACCCACAATAAATACATAAATAATTAAAAACCCCTAATACACGCACTACACGTGCAGCAGGCACACCCTAACTGCAGGCTGCCAAACAACTGCACCCTCACTCCACACACAAATCAAAGCACCTCCAAGGACCCGACCCAAATCACCCTCAGGTACCACCCCAGAGCATGTGATACAATGCCATTCCAATTCCCACAGACCCATCATTAACCCTCGCCCTCCTTTACTCCACCACAGGGTCCGATCCAAACGACGAGCTACAGGACACCCCTACCAGCACACCTGCAAAGAGGGCCAAGACCAACGGCCAGAGACCCTCCACCTCAGCTGCACGCATCAAGACACGGCAGCAGCACAAATCAGGTGGCAGCACAGAGGAGGGAACATCAACAGGCACCCCAGCAGCCAGCATGCCCACAACACCACCACCACAGGTCCCCCCAATGGATGCCACAGAAGGCACTGCCTCTGGTGGCAGCAGCACCATAGGTGACACCCCATTGATGGCAGCATGCTCCGACACAGAAGACGGGGATGTCGAAGTCAGATCCATCCATGACCTGTCCCAATCCCCCTGTCTGTCCCATCCCGTACAACATGAGGATACCACGCAGGGGCACCCACAAGACAACGACTGGCCATCCCCCGCAAGCCCTGTGGCAAGGCAACATGAGGACAACAGCCCCTCTGTGACACCCCCGCAAATGGGCATGGCCCAGCAGAGGCAACAGTCCCTCGACAAGTTAATCGTGCAACAGCAGCAAATGGCCACGCTCCTCAAGGACCATGCCGATGAATGTGGGGGCACTAAGGCAGACATAGAAACATCAACTGAGACACTTAGGGCAGAAATGGAGAGAGGCACAGAGACGCTAAGGGCACAAATGGAGGGTAGCACCGAGAGCCTGAGAGTCCAAATGGAGAGAAGCACCGAGAGCCTGAGGGGGGAACTGCATGCGACGTCCAAAGACGTATGTGCCGAACTTGCCGCAGTGCGCCGTGTGCTCACTGAGCTCTCGCAAACCCTTAGGGACATGCATGGACGTGAGCAGGCAGACACATCATCCGTTGCAAGTTCCGTCCAGGGCAGCCCCCAACGTAGATCTGGAAGGAACCTGCGCTCCACAGGCAGGGGTGCCCCTGATACCCGCAGAGGGGGCTTGCAATAGCGACAGCCCACTGACAATGAGCATCTTTGGACACTGGGGTTCGGGGGGGAGGTAGGAGGGTGGAGGGGGTGTGTTGGGCTCACTTGGGTGGCGGGTCGATAGGGTGTTCAACATGACATCACATATGCCATATAAAGTGCACGATCAACCAATGAGATGTGTGGACATTGATTTTTGTGTACTAGGCCATCATAGGCGTACAGTCCATATTGTGCATGTCCCAGACACGCACAGTGCCACGAGTCCCGTGTCCATGTATCAGCCACCAGGCGTGAGTGCTAGAAGCATACATCAATGAGATGCTGACGAATGTCACGGGCCTCCGGTGCCTCGCAGACTCCATGAGGTGCTGCCACATCCCCACCCTCATCATGACCATCATCAGGTGCTTGCAGTTCTGCGTCAGGGGGCATGGGCACATTTCTACGTACGCACATGTTGTGGAGCATGACACATGCCATCACCATCTTTGCAACCTTCTCATGGCGGTACAGGAGTGCCCCGCCCGACCTGCTGAGGCAGCGGAAACGAGTCTTCAGTAGGCCGAATGCCTGTTCAATGACTACACGGGTACGTGAGTGGGCATGGTTGTAGTCCTCCTCATGCTGGTCCCGTGGGTTCCGGACTGGTGTGAGGAGCCATCTCTTCAGTGGATATCCAGCATCACCTGTATGTGGACGAGAAACCTATGATGTGGAATGCCATTGCTACGTACGCACACCCCCCCCCTTCCTGCCAGGTCATTGCCAAATCACATTCCCCACATGATCATGCATGTAATGAGACTCACCGAGTAGCCAGGATCTGTTCCCTGCGTGTCGCTCCATGTAGCGTGGTATTGTAGAGTTCCTCAAGACCATAGAATCATGGGTAGATCCAGGGAATCGGGCACAACAATGTGTAATGATCCTGTTGGAGTCACACACCATTTGTACATTCAGGGAATGAAATTGTTTTCTGTTGCGGTACTGGGCCTCCATTGCATGTGGGACGACCAATTCCACATGGGTGCAGTCGATGGCACCAATGCAACCCGGTATGCCGGCAAGTGCATGGAATCCCACTTTTGTGTTGGTAATTTCCTGCTCCGAGCGTGGTAGAGAGATGTAGTCGTCTGCGTGCTGCAGGAGGGCATCGAGCACTTGCAATAGTGTCCGTGAGAACAGTGGCTGAGAAATGCCATGCAACTGTCCGACTGTGTGCTGGTAGGTGCCTGTGGCCAGGAAGTGGAGTACAGACACCACCTTCAGTAGGGGTGGGATGGCGGTTGGGCTATCTATCATGCTGACAAGGTCAGCCTGTGTCATGTCCACAATGGCGGCTATGGTGTCCCGGTCCAGATGGTAGAGGGTGTGGATCTGCTCATCAGTGAGGTTGAACGGATGTGCTCGGAGGCGTGGGATTGCGGGCTGCCTGCGTGGTGGTAGTGGCTGTGCTGGCGGCCCTTGCTGGCCCTGCCTTGCCCTCCTCCTCCTCCTGCGTCTCCTTCGTGCGGCCGGTTGCAGTTGGTGTTCGTCTTCTTCTTGGAGTTGGAGTAGTTGCAGTGCTATCATGTCCCCCAGGGCCAACATCGCGAGTCCTGCCGGTAGCATTTCGGTGTGGTTGTGGGAGGAGACTGGCTGTGCAATTTATGTGTTTTCAGGCTGTATGGCCTCCACCTGTGGTGATTAATTCCACCTGTGCAAGCTGCTCTCCCCTTTGGCCGAGCACGTCCCGCGCACAACGCTGCAAATCTGGGAATGGCATCTTGCTATTGCAATCATGTATTTGTACCCGATGGCCGTGTAACATTGGTTGACATGTTCATTCTGCTGTGGTCCCATTGTTGCACATACTATCTGTGCAGTCGCGAACAGACTTGTGAAGGGTCAGTGGAACGTAGTACTCGAGTAACGGTGGGCCCTCATGCATCACTTTACCGAGTTGCAATGACGGGCGGGGCGTCCCATTTGTGGGTGAAGGCAGTTGCCATTTTCACACACAGCCGCACTCGATGGAATAATTAGTGATTTCAAACGGCCACAGATGCCTTTTCGGCGTGATGTTGCAAATGTGGAATTCCAAGGGCGGCGCTTTCGGTTTCCAGCTAGCGGCGAGGAGATGCCCACAGGTCTGACTGCAAATATAACGTTCTGTTGTTCAATGTCCTTGAGACAGGGCCCATGGCGAGGGAGCAATGATTGATATGAATAGTTTGGGATGCGCAATTGCTACGTGGGCGATGAGGCCGGCCGTTCCCAGATACATGTTACTTCACAACACCGGAATTACGGGCTGGGGCACTGTGGATTTTGCAGGCTGCATAACGCACAGACTCAATGGATGTTTCTAATGTTATGTGAGTAATTATTCAGGCGTTTTGATTCCGGGATGAGGGAATGATGAATGGATGCATGGGCAGGTGATTTGATACAGAGTTTGCCATGTACAGGGCTTCTTGGGATCTATCCGCCTCCCCTACGCTATGTGATGCAGGGCTGCCATGGTGGGACCATCGTCTATCTGGCCTTGTTGAGCCCTCCCTGTCTCGACACGCCCTCAGACACTTGTGTCCATGCACATTAACATTCCCATCTGATGGATTCTGTTTTGACAGACGCATGCACAGGTACACTCGTTTGTGATGGTGTTTGCACCTCGATATAGATGGTTAGGAGTCGCAAGTGGTTTTGGGGTGGTGATGATCCTTTGGAGTGGGCTAGCATGCATATGGCTGTGGATTTCGTGTGATCATTGAAGTGAGTTGTTGGAATGTAGTTCTGATGGCCATTCTGTTCTTTTTCTTTTCTTTTGGTTGACAGGTATCTCCTCCCCTTTTGCCACTGCCATCTGTATGCCACTCCTGCAGATGGGTTTTACTCCCGACACCTGCTGCTTCGTGTTAATCAGTGGAGCAGCATTACGATCTTATGGGACGATCGCCAATGGCCCACATGCCCTTACGCTGTACTGGTGGCTCGGAGCAACATTTCGGCCTTTCGGCTGGACTAGTGCCTCCCCATTGGGACGGCCCTGCGGTTCTGTGCGCTTCCATGTTGCCTTTTCGTACGTGAATGTGGCTCTGTGTACCATGAGGGAACAGGACGACACACAAGTAGTGGCTGGTCATTTCTTGCGGATGCAGCCCACAATGGTGATTGGTGTTTAGGAGTTCATGGCCTGATGGCTGTATGGGCTTGGTGACTTTGATGTGCATTAAATTTCTATTCTGATTTGGCCCGTGTAGCGTTTTTCTTTGCAAGTGATGTGGCATATGCCTATTTGGGGGGCGATGTATTGTGAGGAGATCTGCATTGGGTTCCAGCTTCGGAGTTTAGTTGCGTGGTACTGTACTGGGCGCGTTTGCCTACTAAGCCCGTGAGGTCAGGGATGGGGGCTGCCAATATGACAGTTTGAATGTTGTCATGCTCAGGGGCGGGGGATTGGGTTTTGTGTAACAGATGCCGGTCAGCCAGGTGGACTGGTGGAATGATGTGATTCTCGGAATATGGCTGGTCACAGGTGCCTGTGTTTGCGTGCGTTTCTTGGTGGGGGACTGTGGTCATGTCCATTGGGATGGCTTCTGTGTTCGTGCCATCTGTGCCCTGCAGCTCCCATTGGCCCCTCTTGTGTTTCTTTTGTTCGTTGCCATGCATGGGTGACTTGTACATTTCAATGGTTGCATTGTGGCTTCATTGCACCTACGGGGAGTTGTACTTTGTGGGCAGGGAGCGGTGTACAGGCACTCAGTGGGGCCGTTTACGGTTGATTCGCGATGCCGTACTTCTCACCATGGTGGAATGGTACATTACGCCATGCCTGATGGCGTTAGGTACATGTCCGCTAGGGTCGGAATTGGCGTACCGTTGCGCCATGGTGGTGTTTGCGGTTTCGCATGGCGCGCGCGCGCGTGCTTGGTGCAGTTAGCGTTGGCGTTCACTACGGTGTCGCTAATGGCTTCGTACTTTGCGGTGACGGGTCATAGTCGCACCGAGCGCTATTCGATGGCGGTATTGCATTTCCGCCATCGTTTTCCGATTTCCGCAAGGGTCGTAATGAGGGCCATAGTCTGCTTGTCCTATATAAATGTATGTAAGTACTTATATAAACGAAAAAAATTAAAACCAATTATGTGTTTGTACAAATATTATTGTTTGAGATTTGATCATAGAGTGTGTATGTTATTTTGTGTGATTATATGTCAAGTATATATTTTATTTCGAAAATGTTAGTTTAATAGTATTTGCATGTGTGTGTGTGTGTATGAAGAAATTAAACGATATAAAGGTTTGTAAGTGACAGGTCATTTTAGGACAATGAAACAATGATCGTCCATTCATTTTTAAGATTATAGAAGGTAAAAGTAGGTTAGAAAATGTGTTCATGTACTGTGTAGAAAGTATGCATACCTGTACTTTCTGTTCATGTATATGGATATGGACCAAGCTGCAAGTAGAAATATTGGAGATTTGTATAGTATTTCTCGTAGATCGTGGTTGTCAATGGTATGAGACTTGTACTCCGAGAGATACATCATACATTTGTAGTGCTGCTCTATGATGATGCAGTTACATGTAGAGTTATTGGATTTGATTGGTGGATGGTCATGTGATTGCTTAGCTACATCCAATGAGGGAATGGCACAGAGAGTGAAATCGAAATGGTAGAAGGGCTGTACATGTTACAATACGTTCGCGGACATGGCGTTAGTTCTAGGACACCGCGTATTACATCCGGGGAATTTGGGGAGGGGAGGTATGGAAATGAGATTGGATGAAGCAAGGGATTGGTCAGTAAAGTTTAGTGAGTGTGTTGTGCTAGGAGAGGTTTTCTCAGCTATTGTTTTTGCAGAGAGAAGAACAGATAGCTATGGCTGAGTGTTTCAAAACAGATATTGTATGGATTTTGGGAGACTCGTGGATTCATTGGTTGAAGGTGCATGCAGAAAGCTGTGCAGTATCTATAGATCTTGGATTCCCACATGTGGAAGTGCACTGGCATGGAGTGCGTGGAATGAAGTGGTTGGACTTGCTACCTCTCTGTGCAACTTTGAAGATAGAGGAACATCCAGACATAATTGTAATTCATTGTGGAGGGAACAGTTTAGGACATGTGTCTGGAATTTCTTTGCAATTTGCAATGAAAGAAGGACTTCAGAAGATAATGGACATGTTTCCAAACTCTAAAATAATTTTTTCACGGATTGCGCAGAGACAAGTGTGGCTTCGTTCTTTCTCATGTGGTCCACAAATGGAGAAAGCAAGGCGTAATGTTAATAAGGCTGTTTGTGCCTTCCTAAGAGATTTTGGCATGTACTCTTTTAACAATGAAAATATTTAGTTTCGTAGTACATACATTTTTCGCAAAGATGGAGTCCATCTTACTTAAGCTGGCAATCAGATTTTTCTGGGAAATGTACAAAATGCATTGCAACCTTTTTTAGAAATACAGCATTCGTTTTGAAGTACGTCTTACGTATTTAAAATGTTTTACATTCAAACACCTCCCAAAGGCTCTTTTCAGAGCCACCACTTCCTGTTAGAGAAAAATGCATTGGTTTCAAAAGGGTAGCAATTCAATTGTTTTTCTGTTCGCGGACTTTCACGAAATGGAAATGGCTATGCTTTATGTATCTTCACTTCTATTTTTTAACTGTGAAAGGCAGCTCTGAAAAGAGCCTTATTTTTTGGGGGGTTTTTTGTTATTTTGTATTTTTTTTGTTCTTTTTTATACACGACACACTACGAGAGGAGGGAAAGGAGGGTAAAGGGAGGGGGACACCAACCACAGGGATACGAAAGGGCGAGCTGAGAGAGGAAGATGTAGAGTGGGTTTTATTTGGGTAGTGAGCAGGTCTTCTGGTGCTCTGAGACGATCGTCTCAAAAGCACTCCGAAGTCATTCCCTCTGCAGAGTACTGTGTCACAGTACACACATACAACTGTGACCCTCGAAAGATAAGGGTCATCGGAATTCTGTATGGCCGGTGAGGCAGCTTGAGGAAGACGCTGTCCCACAGAGGTGTTCCTTGTGGTGACAGGATCAGGAACGGAGGATGAAGTAGAGGTAATCAACCTACTACGCTTCTCGCAAGGTACAACCTTGCGAATGGCCCCAGTGTGGAATGAGCGCAGGTGTCGCTTCATGGTAGTGGTCCCAAAGCTATACGAACCATGCTTCCCGTGACTGAGTACCATTGTGCACTCATTACAGGTGACACGGTGCGCATGAGACTTCGAACCGTTTCCATGAACGGTAAACAATCGCCACACCCAAGATTCACGCCGAGGGCGGGTAGTAGGGATTTCCTCTACCTCATTCTCGTCATCCTCGTCTTCCTCCTCTGTATTCTCACTCCTGTTCCCCTCTTCAGGCCCTTGGGGATATGGTGGTGGTGGAGGGGGTGGGGGTGGTGCTGAGGCAGATGTAGCACCATGTGGTAATAGTCGAGCCATGGATGTCATAGGCTTGGAGATGGAAATCTCAAAATCTGCAAAGTATGCAGCAAAATGCAGTGTGCTCTGTGGAATAGTCAGAAACACAATGAGAATGCGCTCTAGGGCGTGATCTTATATCGGGGTGCTTGTGCACGGGTCGCGGACATGCGCGCCTCCGCAAGACAGATCGAATATCAAAAAGGTTCAAAAAGTCACAAAAACTATGTGGAAAGTTAGGATTAGTATGTGGGATTTGTGGTATGTTGATTTTTTTAATGAGAAATATTGTGGATTACTTGGAAATGTACTTTTAAACTGGTCGGGGACACGAACAGTGTCCACATTTAGAGCACGAGATGAGCGTGGGCGCGGTCACATGATTGTTTTGTGAGCATGTTCGCTAAGGTAGCGGTCGTCCTCAGGACACCCAATGTACGGACATTGTTTTGCGCATGCCTGTTGATGTTCTGCGGACAGTGTTCGGGTCCTGAACTAATGAAAAGTGCGTCACATGTAAAACAAACAGTTACGGACAGCCGTTTGTTCTTAGCACAGTTTAATTTATTTGCTAACAATACGAACAAACATAGCGTTTCAAGCACACCTCCATTTTTACAAACAATTCAGGACACCACGAGTGTTTTTAGAACAGTTTCTGTTTGCTATCGAACAATACGAATAGGCATAGTGTTCTTAAGGACACCTCCAGTTTTGTTTATTTACGAACATTTCAGGACACTACGAGTGTTCTTAGAACATTTTCAACTTGCATGAGAACATTACGAACAACCGTGGTGTCCGTGGACACCTAAATTGGTTTTATCACAAGGAACTGAAAGTAATTACAACACAATATAAGAAAAGTAACTTTATTTCATATATATATATATATATATATATACAATTATGACTGGGAAGGTGGGGCAGAAACGGAAACAAAAACAGGAGAATAAGGGATTTCTAGATAACTGGGATCAGGTGAAGAAGGGAAGGAAAGCTCATCGAAACGCTTTGGTCCATAGACATGGTTTGGGGTTAACTGCGTGGGATAGGGTGAGGGGGGACAAGTGCAGGTTGGACAATGGTGTGCTGTTTGGGGTTTCTGTAACGCTCACCTGATTCCCGCAGAGGCACCGGTCTTGACTGGGTGAATGCCGTATCTTCAAAGGTGATGTGTAACACACGGTTGGCTCTTTGGGCTGGACCTCTGTGCACTGTATGTCTGACTCGAAGAGTAAGACGTCTGCAGATAGAAAATATGGGATTAATGAACTGGGGTTATTGGGTGCCTCTCTCCTCTTCCCTTTCTCTTCTCCTGTAGAACCCCAAAGGTTAACGCCCTCACCTTAGGTAAGTGAACGCCGAGCTCTCCATCTGCCTCGGGGCAGGGTGCCGTAACCAGTTTCTTCACTGGATAAGGGTGCAGGCCTCTTGACCTCAGAGGACTGCTGTCCGTCGTTAACTGCACGAACGGTAAGTTCTGGGCACTTCAAATGTCTTAAAAGTCTTTTGTAATGATATCTCTTGTTTTGCAGGGTTCCGGCGATGGAGGATGGCGGGCTGATGAGAGTTGAGGATCGAACCCGCGTGAGGAATAGAAGCGCCTGGAAACACGTAAGTAAGCGCTTGTAGCCTGCTTCACGATGCGCACTAACTGTCCCTTTTATCTTGCAGGTACAAGTTCGGAGCTTTAGAGAAGCTGAAGGGTGCTGGAATACCCACTGGATTCGGCGTGGGAAGGAGGAATGGCACGTGAGTAATAAAGTTGCCCAATGTCTTTAAACGCACCTTCTTTTGTCTTTCAGATGCGGGATGCAGCGCCGAAGGCCTCCGGAGCGTGCGAAGAGCTGGTAAGCTTTTGTCTTTCAGATGCCGGAATGCAGTGCGAAGACCTCCGGAGCATGCGAAGAGTAGGTAAGCCTTTGTCTTTCAGATGCCGGAATGCAGCGCGAGGCGTTGGTGACAGCCGATGGACCAGGTAAGAGATGTGCTGCCACTGAAGACCGTAGTGCTAACCTGTTCTTTCTTTGTCTTTACAGGTGCTGCTGAAGACTGGATTCCAGGATGGTAAGCCTTTGTTCCCTTAGGCCCAGGATCAGAAGCAGAAGACACGATGAGCGTTCTGCTGCAGAGAATGCAGAATAACACAAAGCAAGATTCATCCATCGGGTGTGGTTAAATAGCCTCCTGTAGTGCTTAGGTGTCTCCTTCCACAGCCACGCCTAGGTAAGAAAAGAGTTCCTGCTTTCCAGAAGAGTTCCAGTGTTCTGAACCTAGGGAGTGGCTCCTGCCCCACCCAACAGGAAAAGTAGTCCCAAACAGAAGAGGATCAGGGGTTCAACTGGCAGGTAAGTAAGCAGCATGGTCTGCTGCAGGTAAGTCCACCCAAGCATTATGAGCCCGGCGCTTCCAGCGCTGGGACTGGGCATCTTTATGAGCCTGGTGCCACTGGCACCAGGACAGGGTCCAAAAGGTCCCAATTGGGACTGGCTGGCACTCGGAACCGGGGTTATGGGTCTGCTTCCAAGGGAGTCGGGCAAGTCCTGATCTTTTGGAAGCAGAGATCATGACAGTTTCACATAATTTTCCACAAAGTTTTTCAAATCCATAAAATTTTGCATAAGGTCGTCCATTTTTTGATTAATCTGCTGTAGAGTGATATCCTCTGATTGTTGTTGTGAGATGCTTGGAATTTTTGCATGGTCTGTAATAAAAAAAAATGTATATGTTAAATGTATACAGAATTATATTTATTAATTTGTTTATATAGTAACGTGTGTACCATTAGGTGGACTATTTTCTAACATTTCCTCTCGTGGGAAATGCTCCTCTAGCCAGTCAAGAGTAGTACACATTTCTGTGAGAAAACAAAAAAGTAATATGTTTTTTTTTCTAATATAGAAAGTTTATAAATATATGAGTAAAAAGAAGTGCACTTACTATGTCTGTGAGATATGTAATCAGTAGTCTATACGTCTGGTCTTGCTGTTGGTTGTTGAGCGTCTGTGAGGTAATTATGGTGGAAGCCACTTTATCTTCTTTTGGTATATTCCATTTTAAAACATATTGTATTTACATGAATGGTTAGTGTGTTACATATATGGGTAACATTTTTTAAGTATTACTACATATACTTTGTATGTGTGCTGCTTTGTGAATTTGTTAAATGTTCCTATGTTATGATATAACTATTACACATACCTCCCCAGAGTTTTTAGGTGGTGGTACTTTTGTCCAAACATGTCTGCGGACCGTAAAATTCAGTAGAAAGGGCTCAGTATGTTAGTGTTGGCAGTGCACGGTGGCGGCGCGAGTTATGGTTGCTTATCTTACCATAACTGCCGAATTTCAGGGGTTTTTCGGTTTTACTTTGAACCATAACGTCCCTTTAACAACGTTTTTTCACTGAATATATATATATATATATATATATATATATATATATATATATATATATATATATATATCCTTGCCATCTCCCCTGATGCCCAACAATTTTGCCACAAGCCCGCCACCCAACCTCAATTGGATACCTGCCCCAACCCCCTCTCCTATTTCCCTCCAGCACTTACCCTTTCATCGTCCTCCAGAATGTGCTCCATCTTCATGGCTGCCACAGAAACAGAAAAGGGTCGAACTTCCTTGACTGTTTTATATGGTAGCAATATTGAATGTTATGTTTAAGAGACATTGGGTATGCCTGAAAGCTGCGGCCTCAGTTTCTCTTAATAAAAAAAAGAAGAAACCCAATTAGCATGCAGGATGCAGTCCTGGGATGCTAACAATGATAAACACTGATACATGGGGATGGACAACCGTGCAAACTCTTACAAGGCCTTTGTTGCTCTCGACCTACATGTCCTTGTCCATCCCACATACTAATGTTTACCCCTATAATAATGTAGAGTGGGTTTTAAAGAAGTGCACTTACTATGTCTGGTGAGATATGTAATCAGTAGTGTATACGTCTGGTCTTGCTGTTGGTTGTTGAGCGTCTGTGAGGTAATTATGGTGGAAGCCACTTTATCTTCTTTTGGTATATTCCATTTTAAAACATATTGTATTTACATGAATGGTTAGTGTGTTACATATATGGGTAACATTTTTTAAGTATTACTACATATACTTTGTATGTGTGCTGCTTTGTGAATTTGTTAAATGTTCCTATGTTATGATATAACTATTACACATACCTCCCCAGAGTTTTTAGGTGGTGGTACTTTTGTCCAAACATGTCTGCGGACCGTCAAATTCAGTAGAAAGGGCTCAGTATGTTAGTGTTAGCAGTGCACGGTGGCGGCGCGAGTTATGGTTGCTTATCTTACCATAACTGCCGAATTTCAGGGGTTTTTCGGTTTTACTTTGAACCATAACGTCCCTTTAACAACGTTTTTTCACTGAATATATATATATATATATATCCTTTACATCTCCCCTGATGCCCAACAATTTTGCCACAAGCCCGCCACCCAACCTCAATTGGATACCTGCCCCAACCCCCTCTCCTATTTCCCTCCAGCACTTACCCTTTCATCGTCCTCCAGAATGTGCTCCATCTTCATGGCTGCCACAGAAACAGAAAAGGGTCGAACTTCCTTGACTGTTTTATATGGTAGCAATATTGAATGTTATGTTTAAGAGACATTGGGTATGCCTGAAAGCTGCAGCCTCAGTTTCTCTTAATAAAAAAAAGAAGAAACCCAATTAGCATGCAGGATGCAGTCCTGGGATGCTAACAATGATAAACACTGATACATGGGGATGGACAACCGTGCAAGCTCTTACAAGGCCTTTGTTGCTCTCGACCTACATGTCCTTGTCCATCCCACATACTAATGTTTACCCCTATAATAATGGCTTGCTCTGCTACTTGAATATAATATGACTGTCGTGATCCATAGACAGATCTCTCAGCAACATTCTTTAACTGACTCAAGGTCAGAAGAAGTCAGTTATTGGGTCAACACATTTCAGTAAAGGATAGTACAGTAAACACAAACCTTTGCTGTGTCTGAGTTGAATGCACTGTATTAAATATATAATTTTATAACAGACCATGTTATGATAACATATGAGTTATATAACAGAAAAAGTTACTTTTGACGTTGTATTGACTGTAGCTTTATCAATAGTGAACATATCTATATCCAAATTGGTGAGATTCACCCTAGAGCTTTGCGGATGGGCCTCTAATCACCTTAACCCAAAGCAGGTCCACCACGTAAGAAGCATGCACATGTGTTTACGTAAAGCAAGTTTATTGTACAATCAGCCATGAGGGGTTAGATGATGCAAAAGAGTCAAACTAACCCAAGTCTCCCTAAACCACACAAACACTTCATATTATATACACCACAACAGAGCCTAGAATTGCCTTGTCTAAACACATTTCTTTAATTAAGCAGCCAATTATAAACTGCAGATACAGAATTAGTTGAAAGTCTTGTTCCTCCCAGCTGGTTTCAGGACAGCAGTCAGTTGCTGCTGGTGTCCATAGTGAGCTCAGGGAATTCCCTCGAGGCTAGTCTATCCAAGTCTATTCTGGCCCACTGGAGGCAATTTTAAAAGTTCAGTTTGGAAAATATCTGGAACCAGGTAGATCAACATGATTACCACCATTCTGAAGGCTTCGCTTAAGACAATGCTGGTCAGGATCTGCTTCATTGAATGCTGGTTGGTGGTCAAAGCATCTGAAAAGCATACAGAATGAAAACTGCCTTGCCCCTTGTAATCTTCAAAAAGCTAAAACAGTAAAACAGTATTTCCCCGTGTTGCCTAAACCGACATGTAAGAAACTTGCAAGGGAGGTATATATCAATACATCTCTTATGCAATGTACAATTTCAGCAGTACCAACACTTGTGTATCTGCTATTTTGTAATGTCTATTGTTTTGGGGCTTTTATGATTTGTAGCTTTCTGACCGTTGCAATGATTGTTTTCATTATTTGTTTTGCTTTTCCTTTTTCATCAATATTTAAAAAATGAAACCTTATTCAGGACTTTTAGTTGGCTACTAGTGAAATTACCAGCTATTAAAAACACTTGCTTGGAAATTCATAGATATTAACACTCCTGGCATGTGATTTGGGCTAGTGCTAGTGGCATTTGTTAAAGGACATTCACTTTGTGTGGGTTACGCTTGCAGAATGCTCTTAAACAAGGTGCACAATAAGATGGCTGCCAGCGAGCTATAGAAACAGAGTCCCTTTTCCATGTCAATGGTGGAG